>NC_133666.1:421134561-421477379 GCF_037893015.1 Macrotis lagotis | reverse complement strand
CATGTTGGTAAAAAAGAAAAAGAAAAAGAAAAGAAAGCTGTTTATAAAAGAGACTCATCATTTCATATATAATCCTTGTTTTTCTCTTCTATTGTATATATATATATATATATATATATATATATATATATATGTTTGTGCTCATTTTGAATGGTATTTGTAAATGTAAAAATTTTATAAATTAGAAACAAATTAAAATAAAATCTAAAAACTAATTAAAAACAAATTAATTTATTTTACAGGCATCAAACACTTCAAAAGGTTTTTTTTCCATTGTGCTGTAGAAATTAAATAGCAAAAGAACAAGATGTGGATTCTTTTTCCCAGATAGAGACCAAAAAAGATTGACTTATGAATATTCTGGAATGTTATAAAGGCATTACCTAAACTACATTTCATCACTGGATTTGGTGAAGAATCTTGTTTTGTCCACTGTTTGCTGTTAAAAAAAATCAAATAAGAAAATGAAAGAAAGGGGATGATCAAAGGGTCAAGTTTCCAGTGTAGAACAGAAGAAATGGAATCAATGGTATAACTAGAAAAGTTATCTATCATCAAGAGAAGGGACACCAATCTTCAACAGAACTTAGAGCAAAGGAAGAGAGAATGGTGGAGTTCTAAAGTATAGACTAAAGGGAACTCAAGAAGGATGACCTTCATTTTAACATTAAAGAAAGAGGGGGAATTTTCTATTAGGAAGAGATAAGAAGACTTCAAAGAGACAGGAGGAGTGCAACCAAGAATCAATCAAGGAAAAATAAATGGATTTTTTAATAGAAGAGGGGTACCCACCTGAAATTAATAACATATATTTGCAGTGGACCTTTCAGGAGAATTGTGGAACTCCGTCCAGTAGTGTTCGTCAGCATAAAAGAAACAGAAACGGCAGATGGTGGTGATATGCCAAATTTGAAACTTGGCAGGCAAAAGAAACAATACAACAAGGGAGCAAGCAAAGTTGGAACTAGGATGAGGCCACAAAAGCTTTTCCCAGGATACATTTAGAATTCACTGATGGTATTTGAAACCTTTAAGAAATAGAGCTTAACAACAAGCTAGAAAAAAAATTCTTAATTATAGTTCGGAGACAAGGGTAGAAGACAATATGTGGTTAAGTTGAAAAGTTGGGATTCAAAGTGAGTAAAGTAAGTGGAGTGCAAGGGCATTGAACCTTGGATAAGTCATTTAAGTTCTTCTCAGTCCTACTACTGTCAAAAGGAAGAATTTGATTAGATAACTTCTAAGACACCTTTTGGCTCTAAATCTATGACTTGTGATTTGAGGGAGTGAGGCCTTAGGTGATGGAGTCTTAGTGGGAACAAAGAATAGGTTTAGTAAGAATGGAGAAGTAGAAAGGATAGAAAAACAAAAGGTCATGATCAGAGGGAAGAAGTTTAAAAGTTAACTAGTTTCTTTCAATCAAGCATGCATATAGTCCTTTCTGTATGCCAAGCACTGAAACCTGAATTACTCAAGTAGAATACTTGTGTGTGGCTAAGGTAAAAAAAAGGTACTTATCATGAATGCTGAAGATACTGATAAACTTGGAGTCCAGGATGTTTGAAAGGACATTAACATGTACATTGAAGCCCCTAAATATGAGGGCAGGAGTTGGGGTGGAGCAGAAGACTATGAGCCAGAGTCTGAGCTCTTTGAAAAAAAAAAAAAGAGGGAAAGTGACCTAGAATCTAAGTTATGACTGCTCAAGGACCAAGTTAGGAAAGCACCACTAGTAAAACACAGAGGAGAGGGTGCTGCCCACTGGCAATAGAGGAAGGGTAGGGGCAAAGGTGGGAGGGGAGTTACCTTTGCCTTTTTTTCCTTTTATTCCTAGTGCTACCCATCATTAAGCTGGCTATCCTGTGAAGATACAGCACCACCTGAAAACAAATGAGGGAAACCCCCCCCCATACTCACGCCCATAGACACTTTTCCCCTTGACTGTTCCTTTTTCACTCTTTGAATAGCTTTTTTTTTATCATCAATCCCCTAACCTGGTGGTCAGGACCTGGAAAGTTGCTTTCTATGGTATTTCACTAATTTCTCAAGGCTTGGAACCAGTAAGAACTGAGTTCACATCCAGAATCAGTGTCATGATCCTAGAAGAGGAAGATGTGGTCTTCAAAAAGAGGCCCTGGAAAATGAAACACCTATTATGTACCAAGCACTGTGCTGATATATGTGTGTATATATATATTTTTTTAAACAAATATTGCCTCATTTTATCTTTAAAAGGGAATTATTATTCCTTTTTTTTTTCAGATGAGGAAATTGGGGCAAATGGGGTTAAGTGACTTGCCCAGGATCACACAGCTAATAAGTCTCTAAGGTTATATTTGAACTTGGGTTTTCCTGACTCAAGTCCTGGTGCTCTCTCCACTGGACCACCTAGTTGCCCATGACCTACCCACCTTCCCAAGACCTTCCTTTAAGGGATCTTCTCTAGAGAAAGGGTAGATATGAGAATTATTACCTTTAATATAATTTTCTCATCTTGGGGATACAACTGCCTCTCACTAATCCCAAACCTTTCAAGACCCAAAGACTGGGAATTTAGTCTAATAACTCTTTATTCCCTCTTACAGTGCTATGACTCCCAAATTCCTAAATTGACTGCACAGATAACCTGACCATAGATCCAGAGATGAAAGAGACTTCAGGTTCCATCTGGTCCAATTATCTCTTAATATAGATGAGGAAAAGGAGACCAATGGAGAATTGTGTCTGAACCCAGGTTGAAAATGTTTTTCCATCACTTGTACAAAAATATTCATAGCAGCTCTGTTTGTAGTAGCAAAGAATTGGAAATAAGTGACTGTCCATCAATTGTGGAATGGCTGAACAAATTGTGGTATATTTATATTATGAAACACTATTGTTCTATTAGAAACCAAGAGGGATGGGAATTCAGGGAAGCCTGGAAAGACTTGCATGAACTGATGATGAGTGAGATGAGCAGAACATCGTGCACCCCAACAGCAACAATGGTGTGATGATCAACCTTAATGTACTTGCTCATTCCATCAATGCAATAATCAGGGACAATTTTAGACCTGCAATGGAGAATATCATCTGTACCTAGAGAAAGAACTGTGGAATTTAAACAAAGACCAAAGTCTATTGCCTTCCATTTTTTTAATTAAAAAAGTCTTATGTAGTACATAATTTTGCCATCTCTAATATTTTATTTTCTCCTCAAGGATATGATTTCTCTCCCAAAACATTCAATTTCAATCAATGTATAGCATGGAAACAATGTGAAGATTACCAGACTGCCTTCTGTAGGGGGATGGGGGAAGGAAAGGAGGGTGGAGGAAATACTGTAAAATTCAAAACCTTACAGAAAATGATGGGGTAGAAATTACTATTGTATATAATTGGAAAAAATAAAATATTAATTTAAAAAAATTTTTAGTTTTTTTTTTTTTTGCAAGGCAAATGGGGTTAAGTGGCTTGCCCAAAGCCACACAGCTAGGTAATTATTAAGTGTCTGAGACCGGATTTGAATCCAGGTACTCCTGACTCCAGGGCCGGTGCTTTATCCACTACGCCACCTAGCCACCCCTAAAAAAATTTTTAAAAAACAAAGTGTTTTTCCCCACTGATCTCATGAATGTGTATTTCCCCCACCAGGAATGTCACAACCCACCCATTTCTACGTACAGACCATTGCCTGTATCCTTCCATAAATTCATCATTGGAGATTCATTTAGAAATCACAAAAACACCAAGAGTTGTCCTCCTCACTTTGCCATTTGACCAGTCCTTCCTTTCTAGCCTTAAGTTTCTTATTAGACATACTTAGGTTCAATTCTAGGATTTTTAAAGGTAAAGGATAAGTTTAGACTTTAATAAAATAAAGAAGGGTAATAAGGATCTGTCTCATATATTCTCTTGTATCCTTTGTGGTACTGTTGAAGGAACTTGGGTTCTGGATTTCAATATTTCTATACTTTGCCTTATAGGTAAATCAAAGAGAAATTCATTGGTATTTTTTTTTCAATGCTACCTCATGTTGTTTTTGCCTGGAAGAAATCCAGACTAGTCCTAGAATCAATAATGACTTGCAGAGAAATGTTTGCTTTGATATAAACCCTCTTGAATTTATGTAAACTTTTGTCTCTTCTCAAATCCAAAGTTTCTAGAGGGCATTTTCCTCTTTTCTTTTCTTTCATTTTTTTTCATTAGAGGAAGACTCCCAAAACCATCAATAACAGAACTTGGAATGTCTAAAGTTTTACTTGTAAGACCTAATTCTTCAAAATTGTCCTTGATCTTCCAACCAGTATTCTGGTACCAGGAGATGATATTCTCATTTTTCTTCCTTATTTTAACAATAAAGTTTAATTGTTTCTCACCTTCTGCTACTATTGAATTTAGAAAAGATTTGGACATGTAAAGACTTGAATTTTTTCTGAATTCCTTCCAATGGGTTTGATGTAGTTAGCACCCCCCACCTCAATCTCAACCTTGGACTTGATTTTGATGGATATATGATCTCATTAGTAGAAATACCCCTTCTGTATATGAATAGCACAACCTCCCCAATCCTTC
The DNA here is from genome assembly GCF_037893015.1 of Macrotis lagotis. NCBI lineage: Eukaryota > Metazoa > Chordata > Mammalia > Peramelemorphia > Peramelidae > Macrotis > Macrotis lagotis. Next base: position 421,472,825 of record NC_133666.1, on the reverse strand, counting down.
TCATTGTGTGATTTGTGCCCAGCTTTCCTCATAAATACAACATAGAGGACCTATCTAAAAGGCTAGAGGCTCTGTCACTCTCTCTCTCTCTCTTTTTTTTTGCAAGGCAATGGGGTTAAGTGGTTTGCCCAAGGCCACACAGCTAGGTAATTATTAAGTGTCTGAGACTGGATTTGAACCCAGGTACTCCTGACTCCAGGGCTGGTGCTTTATCCACTGCACCAACTAGCCGCCCCTCTGTCATTCTCTTAATAACTCTAGAATACCCTTATAACACCTGGGCTGTCCATCTATTTTCTCTCACCCCTGCTATCTGACTTGACCTTCTCCTTTCCTGGTCATATAGATATGTCCTTAGTCACCTGCTAAAATGCTTACTAAGTGATTTTCCATCATGGTTCCTGTTTAGTCACCTGGATTCAGGCAAAAAAAAAAAAAACCACAAAGTCTAAAAGGCAACAAGAACCTTCAGATCCCAGCAGAGACTCTCTTGGATGATGTAATTTCTTGTGAGAACAGAGACCATTTTATTGGTCTCTCTCTCTCTCTCTCTCTCTCTCTCTCTCTCTCTCTCTCTCTCTCTCCCTCGAAAGGAGGAGAGAGAGAGAGAGAGACCAATAAAACACCTCCCCCATACCTCTCTGATTCCATAAAGGTAGTGTATTGGGTGTGGGGAGAGGAAACCAGGGGATGAAGGGACCTCTTAGGATTTGTGGAACCATCCTAATGTTCCAAGTCTTTCAATACTGAGTCTGAACTCACACAGCCACAGAAAGTGCCTCAAGGTCTAGCAGATTAAGAGTTTTTCATGAATATCCCTATTACACTCTGTAAAGATATTAAATAAAACTGGTCCTGGCAAAGGTCTTTGAGAAGTTCGTAATGTTTCCTTTCCTTTTTGATTAATTTTATGTTTGTTTTTTGCTCATAAGACAATCTGATTAGTACTGTGGAAATTCAAATATTTTAAAATAGTTTTTGATGTAAAATATTGTCAAAAATGCCTTTAAACTCCAATTCTCTACATGCCATTTTGCATACTCTACATTTCAGTCAACCTTCCCTAATTGCTGCTCCCTATTTATAACAAACTATCTCCTCTATCTGTGCTTTAGTGTAGGGTATCTCTTTTGGTTGGTGTGTATCCAAACCTCATTACCTCACCTTTGCCTCTTAGATTTTTTTGTTTTTGTCGAGGCTCAACTCAAAGACCATGGCCTATATGAGGGACATCCTAATCCTCCAATGTGCTGGTGCCCCTGCCCCCAAAATGACCACACACACACACACACACACACACACACACACACACACACACACACACACACATACGTACGTTGTTTCTCTCTCAGGAGAATGTATTCTCTAGAATAATGGCTAGCTCACTTTTCATTTTGAATAACCAGCATATAGAATAGTATCTGGCACATGTATTAATAGGAAATTAATAAATGTTTTCAGAATCAATACAGAAAGGTGGGTTTTATCTGGTTCCAGTGATTTATCTACATTTAATCCTGTTCATTTTATTTCTTTTGATTATTTAAACTGGCATCTATACTCTCTCAATTTTTCAAGGAACAATATGAAAATGATAATCTTCCTAATGTTTTCCTTCCTTAAGAATTCATTCAGTCTTTTCATGATCTTCCTTCCAGTGATCTCTATCCCAAGTGCACTTTTGTTTCTACAATCAGTAAGTGGTCCCATAGTGTTTAAATGACTATCTCCTTTTGTTATGTTTAAAGACATGAGAGGAAGCCTTAAAGATAAGAACAGCTTAGCTTCAAGTCCCATCTCTGACATATGCTAGCACAATGTCCTCAGACACCTCACTTCACCTCTCTGTAGCCCAGGAAACCCTCTAAGACTACATGTTGCAGATTAGGTGCTAAATTGCATTGATAGTGTTTCTTCTCTGAGAATTCCTTTTCCGAATAGAATCATGGGTCTTGCCTAGGCTAAAGAAAAAACCAAGCATTTCCTTTTTTGTTGTTAATTTATTTAGTATTTCATGTTTCCACAATTTCATGTAAAAAACAATTTTTAACCTTTTTAAAAACTTTTGGGTTCCCAATTCTCTCCCTTTCTCCCTAACCCTCCCTCATTGAGAAAGCAAGCAATTTGATATAGATTATACATCTGCAATCATGCGAAACATTTCCATATTAGTCATGTTATGAAAGAAAATGGTCCCCCCCCAAAAAAATAACTTTTAGAAAAATAAGGAAAGTTTAAAAAAAAGTATACTTCAATCTGCAGTCACACATCATCAGTTTTTTTCCCCTGGAGATGGCTTTTCATCATAAGTTCTTCAGAGTTATTTTGGATCATTTGTATTGCTGAAAATAGCTAAGTCATTCACAACTAACTGATCATCTTACAATATTGCTATTACTTATAATGTTGCTCTAGCTTTGCATCAACTCATGTAAGTCTGCTCATATTTTCTTATGGCATAATCATATTCCATCATAATCACATGACACAATTTTTTCAACCATTCCCCTATTGATGGGCATAACCCTCAATTTCAAATTCTTTGCCTAGAAAAGATATTTTTGTACTCATATTTTTGTATTTCCCTTTTTGTTTTTACCTTTTTTGAAATACAGAGCTAGCAGTGGTATTGCTAGGTCAAAGGGTTTTGTAACCATGCTTCTATAGCCCTTTGGATAAAGTTGCATATTGCTCTACAGAATGGTTCAAAACTATACTAACAGTGGATTAATATCTTATTTTCCCCACATCCCCTCCTACACTTGTCATTTTCCTTTTCTGTCCTATTAGCCAATCTAAAAAGTATGAAGTAGTAACTCAAAATTACTTTTAGATACATTTCTCCAAACAATGGTGAGTTTGAACATTTTTTCATATGGTTATAGATAACTTTGTTTACTTCATCTGAAAACTTCATATCTTTTGATCATTTATCAATGGGAAAATGCTCTTATTTTTATAAATTTGACTCATTTCTCTATATGTTTGAGAAATGAGGCCTTATTAGAGAAACTTACTTCAATTTTTTTCACATTTACTATTGCTAACTACTACTACTATTATTATTATTATTATTATTATTTTGCTTCTAATTACTTCCTCTACCAATCTTCCCTCCCTTCTATGACATCCCTCCCTAATTTTTATCCCCCTCCCTTCCTGTTTTCCTGAAAGGTGAGATAGATTTCTATATCCAATTGAATGCGTATATTATTCCCTCTATTAACCAATTCTGATGAGAGTAAGCTTCACTGACTCTCCCTCATCTCCTCCCTCTTCTGTGTAAAAGCTATTTCTTACTCCTTATGTGAAATAATTTATCTCATTCTATCTTTCCCTTTCTCCCATACATTTCTCTCTCTCTCCTTAATTTTATTTTTTAATAGCTGTATTCAATTAACAATTGTACTCTCTGTCTATATATAGTTCTTCTAACTATAATAATAATAAGGAAGTTCTTATAAATTACAAGCACCATCTTCCCATGTAGAAATTTAAATAGTTTAACCTTGTCAGGTTCCTTATGATTTCCCTTTCCTGTTTACATTTTTTATGCTTCTATTGAATGTTATACTTGAACATCACATTTCCTTTACAACTATGATCTTTTCATCAAGAATGTTTGAAAATCCTCTATTTCATTGAATATTAATTTTCCCCCTGAAGGATTATATTCAGTTTTGCTGGGGTAGGTGATTCTTGGTTGTAATCTTAATTCCTTTGTCCTCCATAATATCATATTCCAAACCCTGGGATCCTTTAATGCAGAAGGTGTTAAATCTTGTGTTATCCTTACTGGGGCTCCACAATACTGAATTCTTCCTTTCTGACTACTTGTAATGTTTCCCTCCTTGACCTGAGACCCTGGAATTTGGTTATAAAATTCTCATGGTTTTCATTCGGGGATCTCTTTCAGGAGATGATTGGTGACCCTTTTTTCAATTTCTATTTTACTCTCCAATCCTAGAACACTAGAATTTTTTCTTGTTTTCCTTGATAATTTCTTCAAAGATGATATCTAGATTCTTTTATTGATCAAGGCTTTCAGGTAGTTCAATATATATATATATATATTTTTAGTTTTTGGCAATGGGGTTAAATGACTTGCCCAAGGCCACACAGCTAGGTAATTATTAAGTGTCTGAGGCCAGATTTGAACTCAGGTACTCCTGACTCCAGGGCCGGTGCTCTATACACTGTACCACCTAGCCGCCCCCAGTCCAATACTTTTAAAATTATCTCTCCTGGATCTATTTTCCAGGTCAGTTGTTTTTCCAGTGAGGTATCATATTGCCTTCTATTTTTTTCATTCTTTTGGTTTTGTTTTATTGTTTCTTGATTTCTCATAAATGCATTAGCTTTCATTTGCTCAATTCTAATTTTTAAGGAGTTTTTTTCCTTCAGTGAATTTTTGTGCCTCTTTTTCCATTTGGTCACTTCTAAATTTTAAGTCATTCCATTTGGCCTAGTCTGTTTTTAAGGTGTCACTTTCTTCAGTTTTAGGGGATGTACTTCCTTTCCTAAACTGTCTACTCATTTCTCATGATTTTTCCATGTCAATCTCATTTCTCTTCCCAATTTTTCCTCTCTTTTCTTACTTTATTATCAAAATCCCTTTTTAGCTCTTCCATGGCCTGAGACCAATTCATATCTTTCTTGGAGGCTTTTGAGTAATGTTTTGATCTTCCTTGTCACCATAGTAAATTTATATGGTCAGAATTTTTTCTATTGTTGCTCTTTTTCTTAGGCTATTTGTTGACTTTTAACTCTTTGGTAAAATAGGGCCCTACCACCAGAGTAGAGAGCACACTTTGCCAAACTTAAGGGATTTTGTGTAGCTGTATTCAGAGACTTCTTGGAAACTGTAAGTTTTCAGTTCTTCCAAGGTGGTGTGGTCTAAGGAGAGGTGTGTTTACCACTCTCCTTGTTTGTGCTCCAAGGTGGTATGGTCTAAGGAGAGGTGTGTTTACCACTCTCCTTGTTTGTGCTCAGGCCTGTGAGTGACTACAAGTGCTCTTTTTTTGCCCTAGAACTATGGCAATGGTCCCTTCTCCACTGAGGTTGCAAACTCTGGTGTGTTAGTACTTCTATTTGCCCTGGGACTATCACTCAGGACTGTGATCCAGATATAAGTATGGGCAAAGGAACAGAGTTCTATCCCTAATGCCAGCAAAGATACCCCTGTAAACCTCTTCTGCCAAATTTTTCAATCCCCTTTATCATTAATGAACTGAGAGCTCTGGAAGCATCTGCTGATTCAGTGGCTCCCAAGGTCTTCTGGTTTACTGAAGTTGAGTCTGTGTCAGAATGACCTGAGCTGGATTGTACTTCACTCTCATCCAGATGTGACAAGACCTGTCCTGCTGACCTTCTAAGTTGTCTTTGGATAGAAAATTAGTTCACCTTGTCCTTTGGTGGAGTTTGATGCTCCAGGGATTGTGTTATGACACTATTTAATTGGGGAGAGCTCGAGTTGCTGCCTTTTCTCCACCATCTTGGCTCTTCCTATTCTTAGACTTGAATCAACATTTAGTAAATGATTTTGATGTACTAGGTAATTTGTTAGGTGCTGATGATTCAAGAGAAAAAATGAAATAGTTCCTGGCTTCAAAAGGACATTATTTCAGAAGGGAGGTAACAAACATTTATATTTGGGGGGGGGGGTGCATCTTGAAAGATAAACATATATAAATATGTACATATTTTTGCATATATATATATTCAGAATTCCTGGTCTTTTTGTATGTCTCACTATTCTAGTATGGGTTTCCTTTTTTTTAAAGATTTTTTCTCCCTGCACTTATTTTCATGTAACTGGACTGTCCATACAACAGAGTATTCACTTACTCTTTGGCCATGCTCTGTTTGGGAAAAGGTCCAATTTTTAAAAATCCTACTATTCAGCATTGCCCCTAAGTGACTTAAGACTTGCCAGTTGTTCACTTTATCCTTGGATATAACTAAGTTACATCATTTCAGCAGAGCTAACCAAGGTGAACACTTAGCAAATCACTATTGATTTGTAGTCTCTGGCCAAAATCACAAACACCATGAGACAGCACTTCAAAATGGTCCAATGAGACTTTTTTTTTCAATTGATTGTCCTGGGGTAAGGAGTGGGAGGAAGGGTTTCTTGTGCACAATTTGAGTAACAAACTGAAGTAGAGAGAAATGTTAATTTTTTTGAAAAATCTGTGGATAATCTTAATTTATAAAGTGAGAAGAGAGGACCTGATGACCTCCAAGGTCCCTTCCAGATCTCAGTCCTATAATTCTATTATTCAATGGTCTGACCAAAGAAGAGTAAGCAGAGATTCAGAGATTTAGAGCTGAGAAAAACTTTAACATACATTGCCCTCATTTTACAGATGAGAAAACTCAATGAGGTTAAAATTACCTGAGGTCATCTTTTTATTATGTAACAGAACTTGAATTTCAATCTTGCTCCCAGGCCTTTCATTCCAGAATAATTTCTATTGGACCCCAATACCTTTTTACAGGTATAAATAAGAAGAAAGGTATTCTCAGATAGAAGTTTCTCTAAGTGTATATTTCACATTAAAGATGTAGTGAGGGGCAGCTAGGTGGCGCAGTGGATAGAGCACCAGCCTTGAAGTCAGGAGTACCTGGGTTCAAATCTGACCTCAGACACTTAATAATTACCTAGCTGTGTGGCCTTGGGCAAGCCACTTAACCCCATTGCCTTGAAAAATCTAAAAAAAAAAAAAGATGTACTAGTCATACTGGTTATCTACAAAGGAATGAGAGAAAACACATCAAAAAGAAGAGGGGGAAGGATGGCAGTGGGACAACAGACTACCTGTACAATTGTGCCATTGTCAAGTCTTGTGAAATGTCAGCCTAAAAAAAAAAAAACAGAGAATTTGGCTCAAAAGCACAATGTTGCTATAGTGTCACCTGTTTTGAAAGCCAATCCAAGGGGTGGCTAGGTGGCACAGTGGATAGAGCACCAGCCCTGGAGTCAGGAGTACCTGAGTTCAAATCTGACCTCAGACACATAATAATTACCTAGCTGTGTGGCCTTGGGCAAGCCACTTAACCCCATTGCCTTGCAAAAAACTAAAAAAAAAAGTCGATCCAAACATGTTATAAATTCAAGCAGTTCTATAAAAAAGAAATCTTAGTTTCTCCTTTGGACATCCTTAGGTAGTAAGGTTATCCTTTAGTAGTCTCATCTTCACTTACATTTAAGTTTAATAATCTAACTGCCAATGAAAGGGACAATGTGGGATGTGGCTATAACTCTTCCTTTTTACTAGACAGACAGATAGAATATTCTGGCAGTTCTGTTAGGGCAGAGTTTCATGGCCTCCTTTTCCATTACTCACCAACTCTGTTTGTGTGTGTGTGTGTGTGTGTGTGTGTGTGTGTGTGCATGTGTGTGTAAGCACACAAAGGTTATGAGACATCAGGAGAATAGTCTTACTTTCAGGAACAAGGTATTTCCACACAGTAGAGCAGTGTAATTTTTATGAAGGCAGGCCAAACTAACAGGTTACATTTTCAAGTCCATCAGGCTTCTGCCACTTCCACTGTACCTTTAAAAATGTAGATTAATTAACAAGTGAGGCATTTTTAAATGTTTAAGATACATAGTTTCTGGATAATTTATTTTTATTAATAATGCCAGCATGTTTATTGATAAAACAGTCATTTGGCTATCTCTATTCGACCAGAACCCCTCATAAGAGTGGACTCACAGTTTATATGCCCTTGGAAGAGCAGATGTTTTTTTCGGATGGCAGTCAACTCTGATTGGTTAACAATTAATGAGAGAATGAACATTACAGTGAGATACTGGGCTATATTACAATGAGAGTGTTGGATATGTGAATTAGATCCCCCAAATTTTGGTCAAAGAAACTTATTAATTTCCATATCACCTCTCTGACAGAAGAAGGAATCAGCATTTTCCCAGACTTGTTTAAGTAAACACAATGAGAATCTATCCATTAGCCCAATGGGGAAAAGAAAAGAATTTGTTTTACTTTATGATTAGATCTCGGCCTGGGTAAATCTTTAAGAAAATAGAAAAGAGAAAGAGAAAAAGTAAAAAGAAAATAGGAAAAACTTTAGTTCTGATTTTATAATTAGTTAATAATACAGGAGAGAATTAATCATTTGTTTCCTAGGTTAGAAAAAGAATGTTCATATGTCCACCCTTATAAAACCCATAACAATAGTCTTATCCTCTTAAGTTTAGTTATGGTTAGAGATTAGAGAATCAGGCCCTCTCTTTCATATGAAGATGGCCTTCAATCAATCTGCTTTGTAGATGGGTTCCAAAAGTCCCGAGGTTCATAGAAACTGTCATTTCCATTCTAAATATTTAGGTTGCAGTCCTGCTATTTCAGAAAACCATCAACAAACATCAATATTCTGAGAACAAAATAAAACAGAGGGTGTTTTTAGAACTACTGGCCCAACTTTCAAATGGCTAAATAGTTCTTACCCACACTTTTTCTTTATTCTGGCCAGATTTATAAACTAGGGTCTATGGATTAATGAATTAACTGACTTGTAGTCTTTTTCAATTCAATTCTTAGTATTGTATATCTATCTATCTGCCTATTTGTTTATTCCATAGAACTTTACTTGACTTTGAGCAAATTCAGTTACAGTTAAAATATGTATTTTTGTGATTTGTAGGAAAAATCTACCACTTTAAAATAAAAGTACAGTGGATAAGAATTTTCACAGGTACATCTATTCTATTATTTCACTTGGGCTTTATTTCATTGAACAAGTAGATTAAAATGTAAAACTAGAGATATACATAACATCAAATCTATTATAAAAGGTAACCAACATTCAACTACTCTGAAATTCAATTTGGAATTATGTTAAGAAGTGACTGAAATGTTCATACCTTTCATTAAGAAATTCCGTCATTGGATATCTACTTAAAGGAGGTCAATGATTATAAAAAAGAAAAGAACTACATCCACTAAAATATTCATAGCAGCACTTTTTGTAGCAATAGAGAATTGGAGATTATGTAATTTGGGGAATTGCTAAACAAATTGTGGTATATGAATATCCTATAGTTTTATTATACCTGTGAGAAATGATTAATATGAAGAATTCTGAGAAGCATGGTAGGACTTATATGAATTGATTAAAAGTGAAATAAATGACCGAGAAAATAATATATACTACAAGAGTGCAAATTGAAAGAAGGACAGCAAACACAAAACTGAAACTGAATGTAGTATAAGTACAAAGCTCAAGATTAGATCCAAAGGAGAGTTAAGAAAATGTACTTCTCTCCCCTCTTTGAAGAGGTATATAGTTTTGGATGTAGAACATGTCATATACTGTCAGACGAAGTTGACATATTGTATAATTTTGTTGGACTATATTTTTTATGTTTTTTGAATTTTTTATTACAAGGAATAACTCTCTGGATATGGGAGTAGGAAAGATATATTAAGAAATGAAGGCGTTTTGAAAATAAGACAAATTAATGTATTTTTAATAGCGGAACCTCATATATAGACTTTTTCCCTCCCTCCAAATTTTTTTTTCATTATGGACTTGAAAGTCTCCCACAAAATAAACAAAAAAAATTTCCATATCCATAGCACAACACAGAAAATTCCATTTCATATTATATAGAGCACACGATGAATAATATATTACTTTCAAAACTCTTGTTTGTGCTTCCTTTTAAATTATCCTTTGTCCTCTTCTGTGTATTTTTTAAAAAGTCTCAAAGGACCCTTTCTTATATCATTATGATCCCCAAGGTAGATTTAAGTTAGTTACTTGAACTCTATTGACCTCTGATGCCCAGGTCTTTAAGATAAACATTCATCCAGGATGGTAGCCCTGGTTTCTATGTTATCTCAGCCTCTTCTCTGGATGCAAAAGTAACCAGCTTCAGGACAAAGGGCAGTGTTACCAAAAAGACACCTGGCATCTCAGAGACACAGGCACCAAGAGTTCCCTAAAGCCCTTCCCAAAGATATCACATACATCTCCTCAGAGACAGATTACAGAGCTAGAATTATAGTTATCTGCTCCTTTAAATATTGTTAATTTAGAACAAGGGCATGGAACATCTAGCCCATGAGACATTTGGTCTGGTGCTACCACAGCAACTGCAGGCAGGACACAAAATTCAATAAATCTAGGAGTTTTTAAGGGGTAAATTAATTAAATGTTTGACCAAATATAGCAGATAAATGATGTTATAAATATTCAAATGGCCCCCGGCAGAAAAAAGTAATCTTTATGTCCAAACAATACTCCTGATTTCTATTCCTTAATGGAGGAGTATCCCAAGTTATATATTCAAGGTTTGATCCCTTTCCCACCAAATTCTACTTCCACAGTGAACATATTCAAAATGTTAAATTCATTTATCCAAACAGATGGCAAATAAAAAATCATATGAGAATATAAATCAGATAATTCTCAGAGTGGATGAGCTTTCTCATTGGGTGCAAGAGAACTCAGCTCAGTCCAGACAGTCTCAAACCTCACCCTGGGAGAACTAAAGAGAAGGTAGAACTGTGTGTCTTCTCTATCAAAGTCAGAAAACCAGAATCTCTCTTCCCTTCAACTTTCACTAATTGTGCTCCTCATGAATGTAAAACACCAAGTAATCAACCTCCACCTAAATAGTTTTTCAGTGCCAAGAAAAATGGCTCTGAGGTATGGGGTTTGTTTCTGTTTTTGTTTTTGTTAGGCAATGGAGTTAAGTCACACAGCTAGGTAATTATTAAGTGTCTGAATTTGAGTGCCTGTAGAATTTGAACTCAGGTACTCCTGACTCCAGGGCCGGTGCTCTATCTACTGAACCACCTAGCTGCCTCCTTGAGGTATGGTTTTAGAAGGACAACAAAAGAGACTTTGATCAGAGAGTTTACAGTTACTGATAATATTTTTACATTAATGCTTTTCTCAAAGAAGTAGGGGAAGGGATGAGGATCTTTATCAGAATTTTAAAGTTGGGGGGAGGAAGATCTTAACTTATAGCTTTTTATAGATGTGTAAACATATATATGTTCTCTGACAACCAATAGTAATTCAATTTTATTCACTAGGGAAGACCATATTCTTTTTATAATCAGTTACATGACATACAGGATGGTTGCAAGTTCCCTTCTAGACACCCCTCAGTATACTTGGGGAGAGGCTCCTTCCTTTCCACTTGAATGACTATGCAATTGAAGATAGTGCTGAAAACCTTTATGCTTCTAGAAGTTTCTCTGTTTCTCTTCTTCTGTTTTTCCTCTGGGGTCTTGGAGTTTCAGTCTCCCCCATCCTCCTAAGAGCAATTTATGCATGATTTCATTATCTGTAGAAGAAGGGGCAGCCAAGTGATTCAGTGTGTAGAAAGAATACTGAACTTAAAAGTTGAGAAAACCTAAGTTTGAATCTTGCTCCAGTTACTAACTAGTGGTGTAAACATGCCCTGAACTCCCAATCTGTTTTCTCACCTGTTAAAAGATAGGGCTGAGGCAGTTCTCTTGACCTTGAACTGTCCTCATGAATAGTCAGTTCCCCTTGTGGTAGTATTTAAGGAATTTGGGTAAAGGAGGGAAAAGAATACAAAAAAAACCTTTCTGCCTATTTGTCACATTCAGAATCAAAGGTTCCATTAGACTATCATACCTTTGTTTCAAAAGACTTCTTAATCTTTAAGAATTCTTGGGGGCAGATAGGGGACAGAAAGAGTTGCTTTGTAACCTAGAAAGCAAATCTCTATTGAAATGGGATTGCAAGGAGGGGAGAGGGCAAAGAGAGGATCATAAATGACCAGAAAGTGGGTTGAGACCATTTTCCTCTAAAATCAGAACACAGAAAGAGGAAGACAGGAGACATTGAAGATGAGCTTTGCCTCAGTTTCAGTTCTGCTTAAGGCTGAAGCCACCTCTTGCCCAGTCTAGTCCTGTACATAAAATGAGAAGTTGGGGGAAGTAAGCATTAGCAGAAGAATTGTCAAATTACCTAACAATGAAAAGTCAGATCAAAACCAGAGTCCACATGTTTCTGCTGCCCAGGTTGAGTCTGACTTTTCCAGGTAGATAGAAGACATCAGGATAAATAATGATTAGACCAAGACCATGGACTACAATGGTGATAATGAACTGACAATTTAACTAAGTCATCCTTGTACAACTGGAAGCCTCCTCTCACTGTGGTTGGTGGACCCTATTAATTTTTGACATAAAGAAACTGTAACTCCAACAACTCTTGACTTTTGGGGTAGTACATTATACAATGTATCATCAAAAAACACAGGACAAGAAAATTCAGTAGCAAAAAGAGACAGGTACCAAATGAGATAACATGTATAATGACCTGTGTAAATAAGAGTTTACTCTCTAGAAATATGTCATTCACATAAATCACTTTAAATTTCCTTCATATTTTCCTTCTATTTTCTAATTCTTGTCTACTTATTCCAAGAAATTTTCTCCATTCTCTGTCTTGGAGCCAGAAAAATTGGTTGCTGCAATGCATTCCATATTATCTACTTTCTTCTTGTTATATATGAGTGTATGTTGCTTGTTTAGTATTTTTATAACCACACATACCAGTCTTCCTTGTGAATATAATTCAATTACTATTGCTTGCCAGAGAACATATTCATGAACAAATATCTTTAGGTCTTTTCTCCCTAATTTTAGAATTCTAGTGAAGTTTCTCATCCTTCCTTCTTCTCCTTTAAAGAACCACCCATTCCCCTCAGAAGGCAGTCTGATGATCTTTACATTGTTTCCATGCTATACATTGATCAAAATTGAATGAGTTGAGAGAAAAAAACATATCTTTGAGGAAAAAATAAATTATTAGAGATAGCAAAATTATGAAGTACATAAGACAACTTTTTTTTTAAAAAATTGAAAGTAGTTGTCTTTGGTCTTTGTTTTAACTCCACAATTCTTTCTCTGAATTCAGATGGTATTCTCTGTGGCAGATATCTTGAAATTGTCCCTTAATATTGAACTGATGGAATGAGCAAGTCCATTAAGGTTGCTCATCACCCCATGTTGTTGTTATGGTGTACAATGTTCTTGTTCTGCTCATCTCACTCAGCATCAATTTATGCAAGTCTTTCTCTGAAATCACATCCCTCCTGGTTTCTAATAGAACAATCATGTTCCATAATGTAACCATAATTTTTTCAGCCATTCCCCAATTGATGGACATTCAGAGAAAGAGATTTTTGTAGTACACTATTGATAACTGCTTCCTAAGCAAATATGAACCTTTTACTACTTTCCTGAGAATTAAAAAAAAAGTTCTGCATTCCTAATAAATCTCAGTAATAGAGTGATTTTGTACATAGAAGTTATCTTTGGCACCAACACTAGAAATAACATTAGTATTAATATCTTCTTATCCACTCCTTATTATGTGACCCAAGACCTCAGGACCTGTGCTATCTAATTACCTAAATAGAAAGTCATATTTGGTGCTGTACCACTTCTGAGACCCCTGAGAGTTGCTGCCATCCAACCCTATATTCATTAGTCATTGGAGGAATGTTCTGTGCTTATTGATCAAAGACAACTTAGGTTGGTAGAGAATCAACTTAAAGACATAAGTCTAAGGAGTCCAATCTTATCTCCAGCTTTTCTGAGATCTTTACTGGCTACAGAAAAAAAATATCCTTCATTAAATCTCCTTAGGATTCCTAAATTCTGTACACATGACCTATTTTTTTTCTCCCCGAGGATATGCTATTATAGAGGGCAATTGTAGCTTGGAAAAATGTAGGAGGTTGGACCATCCTGAAAGAAAATAACATTTCCTATAATGTATAAATAATATTATTCAAGTACTTTGTTCAAACTGTCCATAAGAAAATATCAGCAAACAAAATAGAGAAATAGTACTCATGCTTTTTTTTTACTTTCTATTTTTTACTTTTTTCTTTTCTTTCTATTTCCATATATTTACTATCTATCATTTTACCTTCTATTATTTGAAATCCTAGGTTGCATAGCTAGTCAAATGAAATTTGACAAAATGTCTTTCTGAAAAAAAAACTGTCCACAGAAATATAATTCAGCATGGGAAAAGAAAGAATATCCCAAAAGTTAATAAACTAATTCAACTGGAAAAGGGAGGAAAATCACCAATGAAAGAGGATGCTAGGATAGATAGATGAATTCTTTGTTCATATAGACACCTTCATGCACATTTTGATCATATAAAATAATCTTCCCCATCTTTTCTCTCCATTCTCCTCCACAATCAGCATATTTCTCTTCTTTCCTTTTCAGTCTTCTTTTAAGATAATCAAAACATAACAAAAATACTCCCAAGCTCTTAGTCTAATTTATCTCTCTCTTTGACCCCTGAGGATATCATTCTATGAGGATGCTTATATAAACATCCCTATCTTAGAATGTAAAATTTATCTTTGTTTAGTCCCTAATATTTTTTCACTCATATTTACATTTTCATGTTTTTCTTGGCTCCTATGTTTGTATTTCAAAGTTTCTATTCAACTGTTTTTTTTTATCCTTTGAGTTCCTCTATTTTATTAAAAATATTTTTTCCTACTAGGATTTTACTCAGTTTTACTAGGTATGTTATTTTTGGTTGTAAACTTATATCTATTGCTTTCTGGAATATCCTATTCCCAATTCTGTATTTCCTTTTATTGGTGGCTACTGATTACTCATGTGTAATATGTGATTCTTTAGTATTTGAATTATTTCTCTCTGGGTCCTTGCAATATATTTTGCAACAAAATATTCTTGGAAGCTCTGTTTTGCCATAATATCTGAGAGTACTTTAATTTTGTGGTTTCTTTTTGAAGGTGACCAGTGGCTTACTTTTATTTCCACTTAACCATCTGTCTCTAAGAGATTCAGGCAGCTCTTATATGGTTTGTTTGTTTTTTGCAAGGCAAACGGGGGTCAAGTGGCTTGCTCAAGGCCACACAGCTAGGTAATTATTAAGTGTCTGAGGCTGGATTTGAACTCAGGTACTCCTGACTCCAGGGCCAGTGCTTTATCCACTGTGCCACCTAGCTGCTCCCTTAAATGGTTTTTAAAATTGAAATTTCTAGGTTTTTATGATGAGTGGTTGGTGTTGTGGCTTTCAGGTAGTCCAGTGATTTGTATTTCTCCTTGATCTGTTTTTCAGATAAATTATTTTTTACAATTAGATAATTTACATTTAATTATATTTTTCTTTAGTATTTTTTACTTTGTTTTAGTAGTTCTTGTTCATGCATGCTATAAATATCTTATGTTTGATCCATTCTATTCTCTTCCAGATTTGAATATTGAGCATCTTTGTCACCATAATAGTTTTTGATAATGAGATTCCCTATATGTTTGTTCCTTCTTCCAGCCTATTTCTTGACTTCCAACAGGAAGGTTCTATGTACTCCTGAAGAAAAGTTCTGAGGTGTTCCTACTGCTTCTTTCTCAGGATAGGGAGCAGTGTGTTATTCCTGGATCAAGGGACAGCTAAGTTTCTAGCATTCTCAGTGTGATCTGATCCAATGTAAAAATCTATTTCTGCCCTCCTATCTCAGTTCTGCAAATTTGTGACACTGGCTGGAACACAGGTCCTATATTCAAGGGCACGCTTCTATGGGAGTTCAAGTAGACTGCAACTATAATCAGCTACTATTGGCCAGTTAGAAAGTTATGTAGAATCAGTGACAGAACAGCAGGAATTCCCTTTGGTCTAGAATTCCTGACCTGATTATTTTGTTCTAGTCTGAAGATTGTGCTGAATGCTAGAACTAAGACTCTCTGTTTCTGGAGTCAAAGCCATACAACTTCTAGTTGTGTCTGAATTTGTTTCTTGCTCAGCATACTGCCTAGGGTGCGTCTCACTAAAATGCCATTCCTAGTCCTAGGTCCCCTCCTCGGACTTCTCTGGATCTCTTACCTAGAACTGGAGATTGAGTAACAAAGCTACCATTGAAAGTTATTTCTCCTCCCTCCACCAATATAAGACCCTCTGTGCTGAAGTTGCAATGATATGCTCTACATAACTGTCTTTGGCTTGACCCTCTTCTCTTTGTTCACAACTTTTTCTATCTTCCAATACTGACCTGGATTGGGTAAAAGGACTTTTATTGTGATTTCCCCCTTCACAGGCAGCACAATAAAGCCTCATTCTCGCATTCTATGTCTATTTGGAGGAGTCAAGGATTAGAACTCAAACTTTTTACATGCTATTCTTTCATCTAATAAATGCTTACTAAATTGATTTACACTGAAATGAATTGGATTAAGTTGAATAGGAAATGTAAAATCCTGAATCACAGAATAAGGAGTAAGGCACTAAAACACCATCCCCTCAATCATCCTTTGTGAATAACAGCAACAAAAATTACCTCAATTATATTAATAAATTTCAGACCAGAATTCCATTTGTATCAAAAAAGGAAAGCCATCATTTTTAAAATAATAAAGAGTTAGAGTCCTTAACATCTAAAACCCTTCAAAAATAAAAGATTTTATATTTAATTTAAAATTAAATTAAATAATAATTTTCCTGTTTTGTTTCATTTCTAATCTTGCAACAGCATTTTTGTTTGTTTTTCACTGCCTGGACACAGTACTTCAAAAGTTCAATAATATTTTAGTGAATCTGTGATCTCATCAGTGGTGTATAATGAAATCATCAACACTTCATCCAGGGCAGGTTTTTTCACATCTTCCCAAAAAATTCTTCATCCAGGATATTACGTTTTTGGGACTGTCTTCTATATCTTTTAACATTATAACAGCTACCAGTATAGTTCTTGGGCTCTCAACCTACTCTCATACTTATAAATTAACTAGCCCTACCTATTCTTTTTCTCCTCAAAAAATTCCTGGATTATATACAATCTGCCATTTCTTGAATATAAGTTTTCAGTAGTAATTTGCTAAGGCTCACTCACATCCACTATATCTCACCAGTGTCCTTTGGATCACATGCAATTTAGATTCGTTGGTGTTCTATTGCTTAAACCTTGTTAACATCACCAGGAAAAAACATGAAAAATGCAAAGTGGCAATGGAAGCATGATCTAACATTCCAGTGGATATGTCTTTTCAGTCAAGTGGATATTATATCCAACCATGCAAATCACAGTCTATAGATACTTTCCCTTCTTATTCAATTTTAGTTTATACTTCATAATATACTATGAGTTTGCACATAGTCACTGTCACAGGATCCTTTTTAATTAAAATATTATAATTTTCAAATAACTGTTTTACCAACAAACTTTTGACACATGCTCATTTGCTCATTTGAAGTTGAGGAACTAAGAGACTCTAGACATATTAAAGAACATCAGTATTATTGCAATAAAGTCAGATTATTCAGAGTTCATATGTCAAGGCAATCTGGCAAGGCAAAAAAAAACCCAGTTACAGGAAGAGTTCTCAGGGGAGACCAGCCATTGCTATTATTTCTCTAATCAAAATAAAATTACAAGATGATTTGCCACAAAGCAAATACCTGATAGTTCCTGAGACAGTCCTACTTCTTTTTCCATGTCAAAACACATAAAACTGGTAGAATAACAAAGTTAAATGGCTAGCCCAAAGCTGCTCAGTGAGTCTGACAAAAACAATACTAAGAGAAAACTCTGACCTCACAATACTCCATCCCCTTTGCCACATTGTCTCTCTAGTACAACTTAGAACCTTGTAACAATATTGACCTAATCAAAATATCTTTATCTTTCTTTTGGACAGTCAACAATTCACTTTGCCAGGCACAGTCTGTGGACCTCTTCACCCTCTGGTAAGTTTTAGCAAATAATAAACCCTGCCTCATCACGCAATTTGGTGCTGAACATAAGCTAGCCGTGAACTCTGGTTTCCATGTGTAATTGTTTCCCAATATTTTAGAAGGAGGGAGACCAAAGTGATCAAGAAGAGATGGAGTGGGTGGGGGGCATGCAGGAGTCCACAAATAATAAATCATTAAATCATCCTTTAACTGTTCCACAAGCCAGACTAATATGGACAAAGAAACTACTGATCTGAGGTCCAGACTTATACATTCATCTACTTGTAGGACATATCTATCTGGCTATACTAGCAAACCAAGCTCATTATCTGTCCTTTGAAACTCAATAGAAGGCAGCCGTGCAATGTGGTGAATGAAAATTCAAGTTGGATTACTTGAAATGTAATGTCTTATGTGAATGCAATGTTAGTTTTACTGTGTCATTACCTGCTAAGAGAATATCTAGAATATTGAGTCCAGTTCTGGGCACCAAAGAGTCATTGACAAGGTAGGAATATATCCAAAAATATTCACAAAGATAGATAGGAGTCCAAGGAGCCTAGTCCAATGAACATGGGATTTGAAATCAGAGGAAACTACCTCCCGGTTCTTACTATGTTCAAGTCACTTTGTATCTCCAGGCTTCTGGAGATTTTAAAATGGGGGTTGGATTAAATTATTTCTAAGGTCTTTTCCTGATCTGAATCTTTTATTTTATTGTTTATAAACACAACTGGTTAAAACTGGGAAATTTAGCATGAAAACTAGAAAACTAAAGGGAATATTTATCCTGGAGAAGAGGTTACTTGGTTGTCATATTTAGAGGACTATCCTGCAGAAGGGTTGACTTCTACTTAGTCTCAGAGGGCAGAAAGAGGAGCAAGAGGCAAAAATGATAGAGATGGAGATTTCTACTCTCTATAAGGAAAAACTTACTAAAAGAGCTTCCCCAAAATGGAATTGGCTAGCTCCCATAGGTAGTGCATTCTCCTCTTGCTAGAGATCTTCACGTGAATATTGGATGATCGTCTATTGAGAATGCTTCCTGGGGCAATGCACAAGAAGGCTACTGAGGTCCCTTCTCACCCACAAGAAACTGTGAAGGAGACTAAGTAATCTACTTAATCTACTAGTAGGAGACTAAGTAATCTACTGAAATGGGGGCTAATGGAGAAGATTAGGTCCTGAAGAGAGGGAAAAGATTAGAATGCTCACTTTGGGGGGCGGGTGAAGGCAAGATGGTGGGGTGAAGGCAGGAATTCATAGAAACACTTTCCCCAAAAAACTCCAAAATCCCTCAAATTATGACTCTAGCCAAAATCTAGAGGGACAGAACCAACAGAAAGATTGTGTGATGCAATTTCCCAGTTCAAGACAACTTAGAAAATGTCCAGGACAGTTTCGTTCCATTGGGAAGGGGGGAGGAGTTGGAAAAAAAAACCACAGCTCAGCAGCCGCAGTGAAACACAGTGGGGCTAGATGCCTGGGTCTGTGGCAGAGTGGCTGGTTTAATCATTGGGAACAGCTGCTACCCCAGAGCACCAGCCTCAGAGCAGTCCTGCAGTGAGAACCTGAAGTAGGAGTCAGCAGAGCCATCCAGCATATACAGAACTCTCAGTCCATAGACCATAAGGGACAGAAATCTCTCTGCTTTCCCTGGGGAAGGACTCAGCTGTTTGTCCACACTCAGATCCAGGTTGCTGTTTGATCTTCCACAGTACCATAACTGAGCAGGAACCATCCTTACAGCTCCAGGGCAGAGGGGAGGGCCTGGAGCCTCTCATAAGACCTTAGAGGAATTAAGATCCCTGTGGATTTTCTCAAAAGCCCCCCCCCCCCAAAGCCTTGGAAGTGTGGTAAATCAGTCATAGGCTGAGGAAATGAGCAAACAGCAGAAAAAGAATTACTTTGGTCACATGGAGGACCAAAATACATACTCAGATGATGACAAAATCAAAGCTTCCATATCCAACACCTCCAAGAGAAATAGAAAATGGGCTCAGGCTGTGAATGAGCTCACAAAAAAGACTTTGAAAAGCAATTAATTAAAGGATGTAGAGGAAAAATGGGAGGATAAATAAGATTAATGCAAATAAATCATGAAAATCAAATCAGCAACTTGGTGAAAGAAATACAAAAAAAATGAAGAAAATAACATAATAAAAACTAATTTAGGCCAAATGGAAAAAGCAATACAAAAAAAGCAAATAAGAAGAAGAATGCCTTAAAAAGCAGACCTGCATGTATTCCTGCATAGAAAAATGACACTGATAATACTCATATGAACCTTCTCAGTTGGTGCAGCAGGTAGAAGGAGATTTTATGGTTGAAGCGCAGGAGAAAGCTGAATTTGAAGACAAAATACGGTGTAAAAATGGAGTCAACAGAAAAAAGGGAGATCTAATGGGAGAAAGAAAAAGGAGAGGGGGGGAATAGGCCAAAATATATAAGATTTTTCTTTATTACAATGAGCTATTGCAATGATATGGAAGGAGGGAGGACAAGGGGGAATGAGGGAATCTTTGCTCTCATCAGAGGTGGCTAGGAGAGGAAACGGCATATATACTCAATGGGGTATAGACATCTGGAGTGGGAAGGGGGGGGGACAAGGGGAAGGGGGGGATGTGAGTGATGGAGGAGAGGATGGACCATGTGGGGAGAGTGGTCAGATATAACACATTTTATTTTTTGCTTCTTTCGGGGGCTGGGATTGGATGGCCTGTCCGGGACCATGGGGCCAGGTGGATGCTGGGCCTAAGGGGTGGGGGTGGGGGCTCAGGGCCTCTTGGCCCCAGGATCGGGGATCTGTGTGCTGCGCCACTTAGCTACCCTATGGCAGGGTCCAGCAGGGTCCATGAAGGGAGAGAGAGAGAGAGAGAGAGAGAGAGAGAGAGAGAGAGAGAGAGGATATAGTGCATTAGTGCATGGTAGAGAAGAGATACGAGGGGAAGGAGTTGCAATCAGCAATGGCAACGGTGGAAAAATGTGGAGGTGACTTTTGTGATGGACTTATCATAAAGAATATGATCCACCCATGACTGAGTTGTTGGTGTTGGAACAAAAACTGAAGCACATTTTTTTGTTATTATTATTTTGTTGGGGTGCAGGGCAAATGGGGCTGGGTGGCCTTCCTGGGGCCGCATAGCAGGGTGATCTTTGGGTGTCTGAGGCCGGATTTGGACCCAGGTGCTCCTGGCTCAAGGGCCAATGCTCTGTCTACCACCAAGCCACCCCTACTATTATTACTATTTTATTTTATTTTGGGTCTTTTTTTTCTTTTTCTTTTTTTGTTTTTTTACAGGTCAGTGGGGTTGGGGTGGCTTACATGTCACACAGCTGGGTGATTGTTGGGTGAATGGGGCCAGATATGGGCTCAGGTGCTCCTGGCTCCAGGGCTAGCGCACCGTCCATTGTGCCACCTGGCCATACCTACAATTATTACTATTATTTTTTTAATTTTAATTTTTTTCTCTCCCCTTTAGTTTATCGCTCAAACGAGTGTATATTTTTGGGGGGAGGGGGTATTTTGTTTATTCTTAAATAAGAATGTTTTATTAATGTATAAAAAATTATTTGTACAAAATGAGAATAAATAAATAAATATTAAAAAAATATTCCTTATTATAAAACATAGTTCTTTGGGAAGAAATCCAAGTGATAGACATATATTTAAGTGATGGACAACAAAAGTTATCAATAAAAATTTAATCTTTTCACCAGAAACTATGTTTCAGGAAAATCTTATTTATTGTTTCCCTTAGTTGTTGGGATCCTCTATAAACAGGGGTTTATGATAAATTTCTTTAAAAATATTTTTTTTCTGTGGTGGCAAAGAACTGGAAATTGAATGTAGATTAAAGCATATTATTTTTACTTAATTTTTTTTCTTTCTAGTGGCTTTTCCCTTTTGTTCTGATTCTTATTTCACAACATGACAAATATAGAAATATGTTAACATGATTGTACAAGTATAATCTATATCAGCTTGCTTGCTGTCTTGAGAAAGGAGGAAGAAATTTTTATAAAAATGAATGTTAAAAATTATTTCTACTTATAATTGGAAAAATAAGATACTATTAAAGTTTTCTGTTGTTGTTTTTTAGGTGGTGTAATGGATAGAGCATTGGGCCCTGGAGTCAGAAGAACCTGAGACACTTAATATTTATTTAGCTGTGTGACCTTGGGCAAGACACTTAACTCCATTGCCTTGCAAAAACAAAAACAAAAACAACAAATAAAGAAATGAAATGGGTTCTAAAAGATTCTAATGAAGTGGTTCCTAACTACTGTAAGTATCCATGCAAAGGCTAAATGACCACTAGTTTGGGGTGTTTTGTAGTCAATTCATTCATTGCATATGAGTAACAGATAATTGATACAGGCACTTCCAATTCTACAAGATTATAATTCCATGAAATAGAAATATATTGAAAATAACCTTTCTTCTAAAGATAGCCTCATGATAAAGCCCCTGGAGGTTTTTATTTCATCAAGGTTCAAGTGCAGCACATCCTGCTTTATAGTAGAAATAGTGTATTTTTAAATTGTGCACCATGTAGGGGCATTTAATTTTTTTTATTGGATTACCTCAATAGAGAGGAAGATCTAGATAATACAGTGAATAGGGTGCTGAACCTGAAGTCAGGAGCACCTAGGTTCAATTCCAAGTTTATACTTAGAAACTGTGTGACCCTGCTCAAGTCTTTTAACCTCTGTTTGTCCAGTTCCTCTTTTATAAAGTAAGGATAATAGTAAAACTGACAAGATCAAATGAAATAATAATTATGAAGTGATTAACAGAGTGCCTGGAACATTGTAAGCATTATTTAAATTCTTCTTATTAGTTAAACTATTTTAATTTATTTTGAGATAGCTTTTTTGTGAACATTGTTTTTGCAGACCTATAGCTACCTGTTTTAAATATTTAAATCAATGTAAATATAAATAAATGTATCTAATTTAATATTCAGAATATATAAATGTTTTTAAAAACATTCCTGAAGTCATTTTTATTTTTAATAAACCAATGCACATAAAATGAATAGATCATTTCAGAAAAATAGTTACACCCCTGTCATTTTCTTAATATTTTCTGTACAACATACAAGAAGTATACTAAATATAAATTATACACAGATATATGCACATAATATGAATAACACATCATAGATAATAGCTGATACTTAAAATATTAAATAAAATCTAGGTTATACACAATAGTTAAAACACTAATATACATAGTCATAAGTTACTTTTTTTACTTTGTATTACATTTCATTTAGTAGGAGATAGCAATAAAATGAAATCTAAAAGTTAAGGTTTTGAAGAAACTGATTGCAAACTGAAATGTTTTTATATCCACAGATTTAAAATGGCAGGTTTTGACTGGTTAATAAACCTTCAAAAAAACTCTATATAAAAGATATATAGTTTTCATTGAAGAGAAAAATGAAATGATCCTTTGTTTTCTAAAAAGCTTTCCTTACAAAGATTGGTTCAAATATAAAAATATGTGACATCATTTAAACCCTCAGTTTGCAATATATTCAAGGGCCAATAATTTTTTACATAAGAAAAGAAAATATATTACAATAAGTACATTGAAATCATATTTTTAAAATTTTAAAGTTAGGTTCCCTTAATTATTTAAGATTCAAAGACAATTGAAAGACATTGCCTCACATAGCTCTAATATCTCAGTTGTTTATAAAGCCACAGCTGTAGAAGTCACCAGTGTGCCAGATTGGCAGTTTCACTAAAACGTGAATTGCCTTTTATGTTTGCTGTTTATTTTTGTAAATAATGACTGGTTGATTTTTGTAAAAATAAAAAAGGAGTTTCCTTAGGAAAAAAAAATCCTCAACCAACTGCAAGCCCTCCCTCTTGGAAAAAGTGCCAATTTCCTGCCCCTTCTCCTCTAGAATAAAATGCAGGCTTTTGTTGAAATAAAGTTGATTCATTCGTTTAAACAAAGATTAATTTCAAATCATTCCTTATAGAAATACAATTCTAAATGTTATCTAAAATTATTCCTAAGATGTCATTTTTTTATTAATAAATGCTGGTAAATAAAAACAGAACTATTGAAACATTCAGGCACATGTTGTAACACAAACTTAAAACCAGAAGGAAACTTTTAAAACATTTAGTGCAATACCCTTTCCCCATTTTGAAAATGAGGAAATTGAGTCCCAGAGTGATTAATTAACTTGCTAATGCTCAAACAAGTAGTAACAGAGCTGAGACTTGAATACAGATCCAGCTCCACATTCTGTGCTCTTCCTAACATACTGTAGCCCAAAATTGATCATTCTACCGGCCATAAGGCTTTCAGAAGGCAGTGACTTTCTTTGGACATATAACATTGCCAAGTATTTCCTTCTTCTATCAGTAAAACATTCACAGTTGTTTTAGTTTGTATTTGAAATCAATATCATTTGTTGGTGGTAAAATGCCCAAACCTACACGAGACTGGTCTAAAGGAGGGCATTTAATTTGACTGTCAACAAGCTGCATTTCAAAGTAGAAAAGCATCAGAATCAAAAATTGCTTGATCTCATTGACTGCAAACAGTCTTCCAGGACACAATGTCAATCCTGATCCAAAGGGCATATGGTAATATTTTAACTTGATGCCATTCCAATAGAAGTTGGTCTTTGGTTTTCCATTTTCATTGAGGAAACGGTCATATTTGAAAACCTGCAATCACCATAGAGAAAACATGCCTCAAGAACTAGTTTAAAATAATTTTAGATTATCTTTAATTACACTCTGTTGACTTGCATTTTTAATTGTGAATTGTTTTATCTTTTACTTCACAATGATAATTTAATTATTTAAGGATTTTATAGTGGAGATGAAATAAGGGACACATGAAGAAAAGTCAGGTGATGAAGACTTTGTAGTCCCTCTCAAGTCTTATCCTTTCCTAGAAAACCAGCTTTCTAAGTTAGATTGAATTAAGTATTAAGGATCATGACCAAAAGCTAAATGATACTATTATAGTAGCCACATTTTCCTAGGTATTTGGAATCTGTATGAAAGATAAAATATAAAATTAATGTTTCTCATTTTGGACTATTTTAAGAAGAAAACAAAGGCAAGTCAACCTTATCACCAATATTACTTATGATGGAGTTGTATTTATTTGCAGAATGTTAAATGTTAAGAAGAAATATACCTAGATGTTTCCACACATCCTAATTTTTAGCATCACACAAATCAAATATCCTAAAGAAACATCTATGCAATGGTATATTAATTTTTTGCCAATTGTACAGTTTTGATAGTGGTTTTGGTGGGAAAATTGCTTACCAGGGGATCAGGGTAGATTTCTGGATCAAAGTGCAGCAATTGGGGATAAAGAGCTATTATGTCATCCTTTCGGATATTATAGGATCCCTCTTCTAAGTGCAAAGTGAAATCCTCCTTAGCAGCTTTGATGTTTAAGGATGCACTAGAAAGCCGTAAAGCCTCTTTGATTATGCTATCTGTATAACAAAGAAATGAAAAAAGATATTTTATAGAGTTTACATGGTATAATCATTCTATATAATATTCAACAATTCAATTCAAACATTTTAAAGTGAAAATGGTGCTAGCTTTAGAAAAAAGATTTTTTGGGTTGGTTTGAATTCTGACTCTGAAACAATCTTTTTGAAGCTATAGCCAAGTTTCTAGCTTCCCTGGGCCTCAGCTAACCCATCTGTAAAAGAAGGGAGTTGGACTAGTTAACCTTTAAGGTCCTTTCCACTTTAACTTCTACAACCTTATGAAATATTTATTTAAGTCTGCAAATTCATAATAAAATGGAAAAAATGAAAATATGAATATAAAAGATTGGAGTTAAAAACAGAATGTGATAATATAGTCAGATAAGCTTTTCCTCAGACTTTTCTAACTCCTCTTTGCTGTTGCTCTGTACTGATTATTATACAACATTATTTGGATGAAAAATGAAGGTCCAATGTGATCTTTTGATCTTTATAGGAAAAAATTCCAATCAATAGAAATTTGGACTTTATAATTCTATGGAATAGTACTACATGGCAACATGTACATTTCACTAAACATCTGGATAAAAAATTTAAAATTCAACCAATAATTTGTGTATGTTTATAAAAGTCCAGATGTTTGGAGGGAGTAAAGAAAACAAATTGAACTTTTCCAGTTTTATATAGAGGGATATTTTGGCATGTGTTAGCTAAAATTTGAATCATTAATATGTTTTAGGTTTTAAAAATGGATATTTGGAGTCATGTAGGCATTGTTCCTGCCTAAAAAAAGAAATAACAGAAGAAAAAAATCGGTAATAAAAAGTTAAAGATTGTCCTAGAGTAAATGAAAAAGTAAGCCCTCACAGGTAATCCCTTTCTCTCATTTTATCTGTAGGTTGCCTTTTGATTGCTTGGTTGAAAGTCAAAGGACTTATCATTTGAAGAATTTTTCTTATTTTGTTTTTGCTGAATTTGCTGAAGAAGGATAAAATGAAATATTGAGGAAATATTATGTGGCAATGCAAGCAGTTAACATACCTAGCACAGGCATATCATTTAGCTGCATTTGACTTAGGCTTATAGGTTTGCCTTCAAAGCTAATTTTTTGGCCAGAATTTTCTAAAGTTTTTCTGACTTCTTCAGTGGCTGACTTCATTGCTTCTGAACTCCTATTAAAAGTCAAAAGAAAGAAAATTTGTATAGTATGTTAGTTTCCATTTTACCAAAATATATTGCAGATTTAAATTGAGGGAGGCTTTGCCTCCTGGAAACCTGGAAATGAATATATATTATTCCAATTTTATTTTCCTTGACTAGAAGTAAATTTGTGACTAGATATGCTTGTAGTAAATTTGAAATATAATAACATCTATGGAAGGTGTTGTTTTTTTTATAAAGAGGAAGGGAAGCTAAGTAAGAAAAATGCCTATAAGAATATCATTCTAAATGTCCTATAACATCTTGGTCAAACTTCAAATAAAAAAAATAGCATTCACTCTTGAAATCCCTATTTTCATATTTTTCAATATGAAGGGATTGGGCTAGATGATCTTGAAGTCTTTTTTTTTTTTAGGTTTTTGCAAGGCAAATGGGCTTGCCCAAGACCACACAGCTAGGTAATTATTAAGTGTCTAAGGCTGGATTTGAACTCAGATACTCCTGACTCCAAAGCAGGTGCTCTATCAACTGCACCACCTAGCAGCCCTGATCTTGAAGCCTTTAAGCCTGATGCTCAGACAAGAAGTAATAGAGCTGAGACTTGAATACAGATCTAGCTCCACATTCTGTGCTTTTCCTACCATACTGTAGCCCAACATTGATCATTCTGCCTGCCATGAGGCTTTTAGGAGGCAGTGACTTTCTTTGAACATATAACATTACCTAGTATTTCCTTCTTCTATCAGTAAAAGTTTCTAAGAATAAAAGTTTCTAGAATAGAAGTTTCTAAGAATAAAAATAACAGATATCCATAGTACACTTTAATATTTGTAACACACTTTATACATATTATCTCATTTGACCCTCACAACAACCCTGAGCTAGGTGCTACATATAGGTATTGTTGTTGTTGATGTTGTCATTTTAAAGATGGATATTTTAAAGAGAATTAAGAACATTAATGACTTGCCTATAAATGTTAAAGGGAGAGTTTAAACACAGGTCTTGGAATTCCATATTCAGAACTCAGTCCACTATGCCTTACTACTTCTCTATGATTTTATGATTCCATCTAAAATGGGAAATTTTGTGCTATGTCACAAAATTATGTAGCAGCATTCTGGATTGCCAAATAGTGACTAACACATGAAAGTCCTTATATGACTTCTTTTTATTCATGAGAGCAATAAAATAGAAGTTACTTGGTGGGAAATATTTGGTGGAAGAACTGAAGAATATTGGCTACTGTAGTATGGTCAAGAGCAAAGAGCAAATGGATTTGGATTCAAGAGAATTAGGTAATATCTTCACTGTGAAACTTAGTAGCTGTGGACTCTTAAGTAAATTGCTTAATTTCTTGGAGTCTGTATTCTCTGTCCTAATATGGGGACAATCAATTTTAAACTTTGTTGTTAGGAAAACACTTTGTGAATTTCAACATTACATATGAATGTGTTTCTAATTGTTTTATTTATACAATATTCATTCCTTGATTTTACTTTACTGTAAAGTCAGTTCTCTAACATTTGAATACGAAGTATTTTCATGTAATTGTTTAGGGAACTGTCAATTTCTTTTTTTTTTTTAGATTTTTTTTTGCAAGGCAATGGGGTTAAGTGGCTTGCCCAAGGCCACACAGATAGGTAATTGTTAAGTGTCTGAGGTCACATTTGAACTCAGGTCCTCCTGACACCAGGGCCAGTGCTCTATCCACTGTGCCACCTAGCCACCTCAAACTGTCAATTTCTTTAACAAGTAAGCAATTACATATATAAAAGTTTATAATGAATATGTCATATATATTATATATAAATATATGAAGGGATAATATATAATGTGATAAATATGTGAAGGGATAGCACATATAAAAGGAAAATATTAAGTTTAGCTTCTACAGGATTGACCAAAGGAAATTGATTTTTCTAGAGTTATGATAATTATCAGAATGAATGATAAAATCATAATGGATAATTGAGGGAGAAAAAAGTGGAAACCTACAAAAATGAAACATGACCCTAGCACCTGTCTGACAGGTCAGACAGACAGTAACTGTCTGAAACAGTTAATTACTATTTTCAACTGTTGCTATAGATTGTGTTATGAATATAGGCACTTCTTTTTATCTTATGACTCAGTCCCTGATTGGTCACATTTCAAGAACTCTAAATATAAGGCTAGCTGTTGAAAAAATCTATTTCCTTCTTTCTGTAAGAAAATTGTTATCTTACCTAATTGTGTGAAATAAGCACCAGAAAGTGGCAGGGAGTGTATTAGCTTGAGCTGCCCAAAGTAAAGCCAGGTGAGTTTTTGCCTTCTCCATATCATCAAAGGTTGAGAGGGTGTCATTTAGGAACATGCGGGTAGAGATCAGTTCTGAGATATTATCTCTCTTCTGTAGATTTTCATGTTTCAGGGCTTCAGCCAATTTCTCTCGTGCATTGTGAGCATTCTTAAACACGTGGATTGGAAGCCCTGCTACCAAGGCTGGGAAAATCTTGTCAAATTGCTTGAAGTTATTAAGGCTGTTTAAGATGAATGTTTTCTGTGCTTCCTGCCTTGTAAGATCTTTACCAAAGAGAGTCAAATAACCTGCTTCAAACATCACTCTGTAGCAGAAGGAATACATGCCCTCTGTCACCCAGCTATCAGGATTTGTTTTGGAAAGAGCTGGCAGCTTCATTACATACTGGAGATTTTTCATCATGGCTTCAGTGAGAGAATTCAAGGCATCCCCCTGTAAGGTTTTAATGAAAGTCTCATGTACATTTTCAGTAGTATTTCCATCGCTGGGATCAATACTTCTGTGCCCAAATACCTGTCATCAAACATAATACGTGTGAGAAAAGGCAACCCTAAATAAATCAAGTTTAGTGAATAAATTAAAACAGAAATGCTTGCCAAAGATATTTTGCAAATAAAGCATGAGAAGTAGAAAGTTTCAAAGACTGCAAATATCTTGAACATAAAAAATCTTTTAAGAATCCCCAAATACTTGATAGCCAAATTGATTCTTTTATGAAAATAAATTATTCCCTGAATATACAAGTTATATGTTTTATAACTTAAAATTTTGATTAGAAGTCATAAATTACCATTCTAAAGGCATTACCTGCAATTTTACCTCTTATACTTTATGCAGCTATACTGCTCTTCTACAGCTATACTGCTCTGCCCACTACTTTCTTTTTTTTTTTAGGTTTTTTGTAAGGCAAACGGGGTTAAGTGACTTGCCCAAGGCCACACAGCTAGATAATTATTAAGTGTCTGAGACAGGATTTGAACATAGGTACTCCTGACTCCACAGCCAGTGCTTTATCCACTGCACCACCTCGCCGCCCCTCTACCCACTACTTTCTTTAGACATGCTTAGTTTTTATGATGGTGTCCTTGTTGACTGTGATTTCCTATTTCCTTGTATACCATCCCTATGCTTCACTACTAATTATTCTTAGTACTTTTGTTAGCTTCTGTCTTCACCTTATCAAATTGTTTTGAATTTGTTATGTTATACTTTGCATTTACTTATCTGTATTTTTCCCAGGAGAGCGTAAGAGGGTTGATATAGTTTTATTTTTACCTATGTATCCTCAGCACTAAAATCAGTGCCTGAGACATTAGATAATTTTTTAGATGCTTGTTGAATTTATTTGTGGCTTTGTCTCCTATAAGTAAAATTTAAAAACATTTGGAATTTGGCTAACAGTGCCTTCTCTTACATGTGTATGTCTTTTGTCCTCAACTAGTTTTCAAGCTCCTTGATGGCAGGATTGCTTCTTTATATCTTCCACACCTAAGTACCAGATACTTAGTAGACACTCAATAAACTTGTATTTAAGTTTGTTTGTTTTTAAATCATCAATCAGGCATCATAGATATGCTTTTAAATGATTGAATTTTTTTTCTTTTTGGTGTAAGGCAATGTTTACCTTCAATTTATTTTCTCACTAGGTAAGGCCTGAACCATTATTTATAAACAGCATACTATGGTAGAAAGGGTATTAGACCCATAGCTAAAAGACCTGAGTTGGAATTTAAGACTCTGAGGAAGCTAGGTGACCCCAATAACCCCAAAACACTGATATGACATGAAAACCCTTGTAAGACAAGGGAAACAGCAATAAAAATTAGACAATACATGAAGGTCTGAAAGGGTTGAGGTATATGTGTGTGTGGGAAGAGAATACCTACATTGACAAAAATCATAAAATCAGTATCAGTGACCACAGAGTGAATACAATCAAGAAGAATCATCATAATAACTCCTATTTTGAAGCTTAAAAATTAGTGACAGAATGAAGAAACTAGAAAGGATCTTAGAAATTTTATTACAGGACCCTACAGTAATTCAAAAAGATTTCATCAATGCGGACATTCCCTATGTCCAACAGATGGCAACCCCCTCATAAATGAATTTTAAGTTTTCAAAGTACTTTACATTCATGATTACATTTGAGTTTCACAGCAATCTGGCAGTGTCCATAGCTACTTGAGGTATTATTTGTCTCCCATTTTATAGATAAAATGAGATTGAGAGAAATTAAGTGATTTTTACCAAGATTATAAATCTAATGAATGTCAGAAATGAAACTTGAACCACATCTTCCCTTTTCCATCTTTATAAATCACTAGAGTCAAGAAAAAGTTTATTAAAGAATCACTGGCAAGCAGTCTTCCTTTGAGAAGTCTTTCCAAATTTAATGGGGTTGGTTCAGAATATGAAATTTCAGGATATTCCCAGGCCTCTTCTGAAAGACTTTCTAGCTTGATGACCCTTGTCAGAGTTTCTGCTTTGCTGAAATAATCTTTTAGAACTCAGAATTCCTGAAATGTTAGAATGAAATCTAAGAGAAGCAGCTTAGTGATTAAGGATAGAATAGCAGTCAGACAGATAAATGGATGTATATTAGGAATAACTAATAAGCTAAATTAAACAAAGTGTAAAATACTATTACCTTTGCAGAGGTAGTAAAGTTAAATTTTTTCCAGTCAAAATATTTTCCATGCCGTATTACTATATTATACGAAAAAGGATTGGTAATAAAATGCACATATTTTCCCATTAGTTTGCATGTAAAAATATGACCATATTTCCTTTTATTTCTTTTGAGGAATTCAAGTGGATTGGCTCCAAATTGCAAAGCACAGCCTACATATGGAATTAGCCCATTGTCCAAAGGAGGTTCTCCTATACGTCTGCAAGAGAAAAATCCATACCAAAGAGGTTTAGTGAGGCCAGTTGTTTTCCAGACCATAAAGCTCAGTACACTTTCCAAAGATCAACATGAAGACCTTCTATGTAAATAAGGCACTATTCTTTTGTCAAGGTATTTATTTGACCTAACATGTATCATAGACATTCTCCCTGAGTGACCTCATCAGCTTTCTTGGGTTTAAATATCATCTTCATGTTGATGACAGATCTATATTTCCACCCCCAGTCTCTACCCTGACCTTAATCTTGCCTTAAAATTGACTGTGAGACATTTTTGAACTTGATGTTTTGGAGACAACTCAAATTCAACATGTATAAAGTTGAATTAATTAACATTTTCTCCAAAACTAGTTTTCTTCCTGTATCTGTCTAAGGTACCACCACTCCTCCAGATTTCCAGATTTGTATCCTTAGTATCATATACCTCATTCTCTTTCATCCCACACATCCAATCAGTTGCCAAATATTGCTGTTTCTCCCTCCATAATATACTTTGCATCTTCCCTCTTCTCTCCATTCACACAGCTATCTCTTTATTTCAGGCTCACACCATCTCTTACCTAGATTATTGTAGTAGCTTCCAATAACTCACTCTTACCTCAAGTCTCTTCTCACTTACATACATCTTATACACTACTGGCAAAGCAATTTTCCTTAAATATAGATCTGACTTCCACACTCTGTCTCAGTCAAGTCCAATGTATTCATATTACCTCTAGAATCAAACCTTCCCACTCCAATTATTCGAGATTGACTTTCCACCATTACCACCACATTTACATCCTAATCAAATTACTGCCATTTCATTGGTTTCTTCTTATCACCAAAAGAAACTATGAAATCAAAAGCTGATATTCTGTGAAACTCTACTCAATGCATTTAATATCTATGTATATGTATATTTAAGTATGACTGTACTGGTGGGTCTATGTCCCAGACCTGAGATTTTATTAGTTAGAGGAAAAATAGCATTATGAAAGCCCCTTCCACCAGTTCAAATGAGCAGATAGTCTATAATTTGCAGTCTTAGAAAATTGTATGGGAACATCATATAGCTGGTATGTATTTGAGGCCAGATCCAAGCCCAGATCTTTTCTACTCCAACTTTGATTCTTTATCCACTACAGCAGGCTGATTTTGTATGTTCTTATTACCTATTTATTATGCATATGCCATTTTCATTTTTGCTGATATTTCTTTCTATATCACCTGCTTTGAATATATCTATTATTAAAATGGAATTCTCACCTGATTAAGATTGTCCAAAAAGCACAGCTGAGAAAGAGTACTACCCAGCCTTATTGGCACTGCTACTCCCTCCTAAGATTCCTTTACCATCTGACCTATCTCTATGCCCCCAAATCCCTCAGCACTACAATCTTAGTCATATAACCTATTGACCTCTGGGTCTCCCCATTTAACCTATGGTGATGACTTTATTCTTGTTCATGCCATCTGCCTAAAGTTGAACTTTGTGTCCTAAACAACTAGAGTTCAAGGTCTTTAAGAATCGGTACTTTCTAGCTTTTTTCTACATATATCCTCAAATATAGTAAGTACTCAATTGCCCAGAAAAAATCTGATTCTTTAGAGGCTACTAAGAAGATCTTTGACATGAACAAAATCTAGAAAACACCACTGTGTCTAAGCACAAAATGTAAATATGATATGATACCAAATATAAACAAGTCTCAAATGAAATGAATTCAAATGTAATGTAAAAGAGATGTTGCTTACCTCCTCCTTATTCCAATAATAAGCCATAAGCAACAGCATACTATCACAACAATGCCCCAGATCAAAGACATTGTCAGCATTTTGAAATCCTAAAGGAAACTTCTGAGCAGTTGGAGAACCTGTGTTCAAATGAGTAAGGACACATTGTACATAGACCTCAGCATAAGTTTTTATATACAGGAGAATACAGATTCATTAACCTGAACTTAAATGGCCAAAGCAAACAATTTAGCACTTGTTCTACCTGGACCCCCACACACACACACAAAAAAAGTCAGCATCTGCTGGACAGTTGCAAGAATGACCTTGAACTAAGTCCATAGATCAGGAGAGGTTCCAAAACAATCAAAGAGCTGCAATACTTGATAAATTGAAGGTCTCTCAGAAATATATTGATCTATGGCCTAAGTTTAGCCACTGTAATTAATAGTAAAGATTTAGTAATAAATGCAAATAAAAATGAATGATACTTTTTTAGGTTACATTATATTTATCAGAGATATAGAATATAACACTTGGAGTTGGGTATGGAATAAATTATTTGACAGTCTAATGAATTCAATCTTTTGATTTTGAAGGAAGAAAATGAATTATTTGGTTGGCCAAAGGGAGATTTTAGCAATCAAGTTCAAAAGTAAGAGAACTGAATGAAATGTCTCTGTTTTTCTGTGATTTGTATTTTCCTACTTGATGAATTTCTATCATCACATTTTTCTATGTTGCACAAAAAATATTTTGCTTTTGTTTTTTGGATAACCTTTTTGTTGTTGTAACAAGTCATGGTAAAATCTTTTATAATCAAAATTTTTTTAGGTTTTTGCAAGGCAAATGGGGTTAAGTGGCTTGCCCAAGGCCACACAGCTAGGTAATTATTAAGTGTCTGAGACCGGATTTGAACCCAGGTACTCCTGACTCCAGGGCCGTTGCTTTATCCACTATGCCATCTTAGCCACCCCTATAATCAAAATTTTTAAAAAAGAATGCATCCCATTCTTCCCTACCTCAAGGATATTTCAAAGCTTCAAAAGTTATTTTATTTCACAGATGAGGATCAAGCTTCTTCCAATATAGATTTTTATCCTTTTATACTGTGGTAAATAATTTCATGAATTTCCAAGTCCAAATATATTTATAACCCAAAGTCTGAACTATTAATGATGAATCCTTTAGACCTTAATTTTTTGGGGTGACCCAGACTTATCAACAATTGTTATATTCTCAAATGTTCAACTGCATGTATGATCTTCTTGATTTGGAATTTTTCTACATCATTACAGATCTCAGTCTATCTATGCCTGACCATCTCCATTTTTTGAGACTCTAATCTAAGCACTCTCAACAGCATGCCACAGAGGATTCATCCAACTTGCTAAAAATGTTTCTGGCTTTTTTTTTGACATTTCAAGGACACTCTGTCTGTTTACCTGGCATCCCTTACTCTTGACACATGGCCAGCCCATTCCTTTCCTGTCATATAATTCCTGTACTCTTGTTTTTCAAAGTTCCTATGAGGCAGCTAGTGTATAGAGCACTGGTCCTGGAGTCAGAAGCACCTGAGTTCAAGGCTGGCCCCAGACATTTAATAATTACTTAGCTGTGTGGCCTTGGGCAAGCCACTTAACCCCATTGCCTTGCAAAAACCTAAAAAAAAAAATGGACCTTTCTTTTCCTGGAAAACCCAGGATCAATTAAAAGACCTTTGCAGTTTCCCAAAAGTAATCCAGTTTTCATGTTGGAAGTTCTACAATAAACATTCTTTTTCTCTTGGTCTTTCTTGTATGAATGGAATGCAAACTCAAATTCCTTTGAGTGATTACAGATCTATTCCAGGAGATTCTTCCATATCCTAGGACTTGATGTTATCAGCAAATAAACATCTGAAGCACCTTGCTTCATTTCATCTCCCAGGAAACCCTCTTCAACATATTTCTGACCTGGATCTCTTCCAGCACAATGGCAAATTCCTTTGGCAAGCATATATTACTCTTTTTTTATACCTAGACTGATATTTATTATCAGAGAAACAGTAGAAAGATATCATGATGTATGGATGGGAAATGCCTTGCTGTTCTCAAATTTTTTTGTAATCAACAATGGAATCTTATATCTATTATATCTTTCAGTTAGTTCTAATAGTATAAAGATTGGTCCTGGGGCGGCTAGGTGGCGTAGTGGATAAAGCACCGGCCTTGGAGTCAGAAGTACCTGGGTTCAAATCCGGTCTCAGACACTTAATAATTACCTAGCTGTGTGGCCTTGGGCAAGCCACTTAACCCGTTTTGCCTTGCGAAAACCTAAAAAAAAAAAGTGGTCCAATGATAAATAACAATTGCAAATGCTTAGTGTTCCCAAATAATGCATTCAAACTCTGTAGTGATAGAATGATTCACTTATGGACTCTTGTGGTAAGTGAAGCTGTTTGACTCTCCCTAATGGCACCAGAATGTTTTACTTTTTTAGTTAGTTTTTTTTTGAGGTTTTTTTTGTTTTGGTTTGTTTTGGTGTTTGCAAGGCAATGATGTTAAGTGGATTGCTGAAAGCCACACAGTTAGGTAATTACTAAGTGTCTGAGGCCGAATTTGAACTCAGGTACTCTTGACTCCAGGGCCGGTGTGCTGTCCACTGTGCTACCTAGCTGCCCCTGTATCTACTTCTTAAAGTTTATCGATCTCCATGTGAAGAAGCTCTTAGAGCTAAGTCTAAACTAAGAGCTTACTATTAAAGTAAGGAAAGACTAGAGTGTTCTTCTTTGTCTGAGCCATCTTAATGAAATTTCATGCATGGATTTTGTGATGTTTCTTTTAACTACCCAGAGGTCATTTTTCTCCCTTTGTCATTCTTAGCTATTCACACTTTGGGTGGCTAAATGAATTTCTTGTTGTTTTGACTGTCTCCAATTTATTGGGATCCCATTGGGATCCCGTTTGGGGTTCTCTTGGCAAAATTCCTGGAGTGGTTTGTCATTTCCTGCTTCAGGTTAAATGAACTATAGAAAAGTAAAATATTTTTATATTTTAAATCTGTAAAAGTCCTACTTGCTAGACAACCTGGAAAAGGGATTAGATTTGTATTAATTTCAGTACCATTTGTAGGCCTCTAATATCTGCTACACAGGTACTTCTGCTATAAAAATAGATAGCTGATCAGTAGACATAAACTAATTCTAGGCTCTAGAGAGGTATAAGATTTGAATCAAGCAACCCAAGCTGGCTAAACTGAGAAAATCATGGCAAAGCAAACCAGAAAAGAAAAAAAAAACAAACACAAATAAATCTATAATCTAAAACTAATTATAATAGGCAACCAATATATGATCCATCTTGTAGATGGGTAGGAGAAGAAAAACAAACATACTTTGTCATACATTTTTATCTTTTGTTTGGACAAGCAACTTTATAGAATTAATTAGTCAATTTAATCAGTAAAAAAGTCAATCAGTTCTCTTCTATCCCATTCTATTCTCCTCAACAAGCTTTTTTATAAGTAGCCTGTTTTAGTCCCTAGAATTAGAAAACCATCTCAGTCCTAGCCCTTAAGGAGATTACAGTATTATAGGAGGATAAAATATTTACCCAAATAATTATGATACAAGGTAGAGTATGAAAGGGACAAGGTACGCTAAAAAAATTTGAGGATTGGATTTTGGGAAATGAAGCTAAAGAAAAGGGAAAGAAGATCAAGCAATCTTAGGGACAAAGTATAATCTCTTGTTAGGCCTTGAAGGATTTCAATAAGAAAACTTTCTAACTTTAGTATGTATTGCAATGGAGATACACCTTTGAAATCCATCAGCTACTGCCATTTGGGAACTGAGATTTCTTAGAAAGATTCATGTGATAGTTTTGGAGACTGTTTTTCAGAGATTTCTGAAACAAAGGCATAGGAAAGAATGGAATTAGGTTTTCAGTGTGAATCTGGAGTTTGCCTTCCATATCTGCAACATGTGGATATTTTAGAAATTTCTAGTTTTTCCTAATTCTGGTTAGTATTTTCCCCCCTAGCTTTCCTCTCTTAAGTGACTATAATGAGGTGTTTTCCCTGTTGCTGCTACTAGCAAAGGGCTGTTTGTCTGCCTGGAACTGAGATTGAGGATTGGTCAGATTTCTTCTTTTTCCCTTCATTTGAAAAGGGGAGAATAACTGTCATTCATTATCCTCACACCTTCAGAGTTTTGCCTCAACTCTGTCATAAGAGGGAAAGGAACTTAAAGCATCTAGTTTTCTGCTTCAACTAAAAGTGCTCAGTACTAATGGGGAAGGGCTTCTCTATCAAAAAATATTTTTGGGAGGGGAAACTGGAGTTTTAATAGAAAATATGTTTAGATCAGTACTCAGGCCATGTGTTACAATAAACTCCAAAAGGGTAAGTGATCTTAATATTAAAGAGTGCATCAAAAAAGGAGGCTATTGAAAGGAGGTACTTTAAAGGAGATAATTTAATAATTATCATTGAGGAGAATTAAAAACTAGACACAAGTTATAGGACATAATAAAGGATGAAAATTTTAAATTATATAAACTTAAAGTGTATTGTCACAAAGAAAATCAATGTTTCTAGAATAAAAAGAGAACCTAGCTACTAGTTGATATGCGCATTTGTATTGACATCATATATCACTAAATAAATGTATAATCCAAGTTAGTGGTCAAAGACAGTTTTCATAAGAAGAAATATATCAACAAAAATGTTCCTTATCATTATAATAAATTTCAACTGGAGTAACTTAGATATGATAAGAAGCCACACTATCAATTTTGGTAAAAACAATAAAAATAAATAGAAATAATCAATGGTGCAAAAAGTCTGACCATGTCATGCCTCCCCTTATTAAGCTGAAGTGTTTCCCTAATATCTCTAGGATCAATTATAAGCTATTTTATATGGTTTTTAAATCTCTTCATAAATCTTTTATCCCTTTCCACTCTCTCTCTGATCTTCTTATATATTACAACTTTCCCCACAATTTATGATCCAAGTATAGTGACCTCCTCATTATTCCTCATCTAAGCCTCAGTCTCCTTTGCATTGATGGTCTCCCAAGCTTAGAATGTACTCCTTCAATATTTTGGATATCTTGGATATGCAAGTCTTGGAAGCTTTCATTTAATTTAGATTCAATTCAAGCAACATGAAATCTTTTTTAATATCTTCAGTTGCTAGCTCCTGACTTCCCAAAACTGCTTTGGATTCATTCTTTATAGATTAGATGTTCAATATGTGTATGTATTTGCATGTTGTCTCCCCAATAGATTATAAGCTTCTTAAGAGAAGAGATGGTTTCTTTTTTTTTCTTTTGAATTAGCACAATGTTTGGCATAAGTAAATGCTTAATATGTACTCACTGATTAATTGTACACTGCAAGTTATTCCAATCATTTTGGAAATGAAGTCAAAATT
This sequence comes from Macrotis lagotis, assembly GCF_037893015.1. Classification (NCBI taxonomy): domain Eukaryota; kingdom Metazoa; phylum Chordata; class Mammalia; order Peramelemorphia; family Peramelidae; genus Macrotis; species Macrotis lagotis. Next base: position 421,434,086 of record NC_133666.1, on the reverse strand, counting down.
ATACAGGAACATTTTCTGCTTATACTTCATTGTTTGAATAACCCCACTCCCTGTTACATGCATTCTCCAAAGAACTCAGTAATAGAAAAATCTTGTATGTATCAAAATATCCATCATATCATTTTTTAAAAGAAAGATTTTATTTATTTTGAGTTTTACAGTTTTCCCCTATTCTTGCTTCCCCCCCCCCCCCCGCCACAGAAGGCACTCTGTTAGTCTTTACATTGTTTCCATGGTATACATAGATCTCTAAGTTGAATGTGATGAGGGAGAAATCATATCCTTAAGGAAGAAAAATAAAGTATAAGAGATAGCAAAATTACATAATAAGATAATGGTCCCCCCCCAATTGAAGGTTATAGTCTTTGGTCTTTGTTCAAACTCCACAATTCTTTCTCTGGAATCAGATGGTATTCTCCATCACAGATACCCCAAAATTGACCCTGATTGTTGCACTGATGGAATGAGCAAGTCCTTCAAGGTTGAACATCTCCCCCATGTTGCTGTTAGGGTATACAGTGTTTTTCTGGTTCTGCTCATCTCACTCAGCATCAGTTCATGCAAATCCTTCCAGGCTTCCCTGAATTCCCATCCCTCCTGGTTTCTAATAAAACAATAGTGTTCCATGACATACATATACCACAGTTTGTTAAGCCATTCCCCAATTGAAGGACATTCACTTAATTTCCAATTCTTTGCCACCACAACAGGGCTGCTATGAATATTTTTGTTTAAGTGATATTTTTACCCTTTTTCATAATCTCTTCAGGCTACAGACCCAGTAGTGGTATTGCTGGATCAAAGGATATGCACATTTTTGTTGCCCTTTGGGCATAATTCCAAATTGTTCTCCAGAAAGTTTGGATGAGTTCACAGCTCCATTAACAATGCATTAGTGTCCCAGATTTTCCACATACCTTGCAACACTGATCATTGTCCTTTCTGGTCATATTGGCCAGTCTGAGAGGTGTGAGGTGGTATCGCAGAGATGTTTTAATTTTCATTTCTCTTATAAGTAATGATTTGGAGCAATTTTTCATATGACTATGGATCACTTTGATTTCCTCATCTGTAAATTGCCTTTGCATATCCTTTGACCATTTGTCAATTGGGAAATGGCTTGTTTTTAAAAAAAATGACTCATTTCTCTGTATATTTTAGAAATGAGTCCTTTGTCAGAATAGCTGGTTGTAAAAATTGCTTCCCAATTTACTACATTTATTTTGATCTTGATTATAGTGGTTTTGCCTGTGCAAAAGCTTTTTAATTTAATGTAATCAAAATTATTTAGTTTGTTTTTAATGATGTTCTCCATCTCTTCCTTGGTCATAAACTGCTTCCCTTTCTATAGATCTGACAGGTATACTACTCCTTGATCTCATAGTTTGCTTATAATATTGTTTTTTATGTCTAAATCCTGTATCCATTTTGATCTTATCTTGGTATCATCACATAACTTTTGTAGTAACAAAACAAAACAAAAAAAACCTAGAGGAAAAAAAAAGGTAGAAAGTGTCTGGACAAAGTGGTATAGGAACATGATGGTTTCTGTCATAAAGAACAAAAAATATAATAAATTCAGAGAGTCAAGGGGAGACAAAATGATACAAAGCAAAAGAAGTACAAAGAGAGCATTTATAAAATGATTATAATGTTGTGAATTATGAGAACATTAAGGTGTAACAACTCAAATAAGATACAATGAACATTATTGGTTCCTGAAGCTTTATTTTAGAATAAACCTCTTTCCTCTCTACAGAGAGGTGGGGAACTGTATGGAAGTAGTTGTCATGTACTATCATTACTATGAGAAAAATGAAACAAATGCTAAAAAAACAAGCAAAAACTAAATACCCCCCCAAGGAAAAATACCTTTTTAAAATTTTTTATTGGCTCATTTGTCAAAGATTATAAAATTAGTTTCTAAAGTAGTCATTGTGTGTGTTTGTTTTCTTTTTTCTTAAACCCTTCTTCAATTTACTTATGGAGGTCTGATATCCAGGATATAAGGAGAGAATCATGGGAGAATCATGAGACCTAGAACATACATGGACAATATGTTATCATATATTTCCTTATCAGCCATATCTCAAAAAAACAAAAATAAAAAATAAAGTTTAAAAAATTATACCATTTACACTTAGATGTATCAGTTCCCTGAAAGTAGCTAGCATTTTTTTTCATCTTGAGTCCTTTATGTGAGAAAATTTCCCCATTGAAAGTCTCCCTTCACTCTTCTCTCAGAGCATCTCACTCTTTTTTCACTGCTGCATTCTTTTTGGAGGTTATTCCAATGTGATTGACTCACACTTGTGGTCTCTATGCTGTCTCCTTCTAACTTAATAACAAAAAAGTTCCTAGGAGTTACATATATGGTTCTTTTATATATAGAAATGTAAACAGTTTAAAGTCCATTAAGTCCCTTATGATTATGCTTTCATATACACCTTTTAATATTTCTCTTGAATCATCTGTATGAATGTTATATTCTCTATTCAACTCTGGTCTTTTCATTAGGATTGCTTGGAAGTCCTCTATTTCATTAAATACATCATTTTTCTTCCCTGAAGGATATACTCAATTTTGTTGTGTAGTTTCTTCTTGGTTATAATACTTGTTCCTTTGACCTCCAGAATACCATATTCTGAGCCCTATACTCCTTTAATGTGCAAACTGCTAAATTTTGTGTAATTCTGATTGTGGTTTCATGATATTCCTATTGTTTCTTTTTGCTACTTGCATTTTTTTCTCCTTGATCTGGGGGTTCTATCATTTGGCTATATTCCTGATGGTGCAGAGGATAGAGCACTGGCTTTGGAATCAGGAGGATGGGAGTTCAAATCCAGCCTCAGATACTTGACTCTTACTAACTGTGTGAACTTGGGCAAGTCACTTGGATCCAGAGCCATCTCCAGTTGATCCGATTCTGGTCACTGAACCCAGATGACTCTGGAGGAGAAAGTGAGACTGATGACTTAGCACAGTACCTCCTCACTCAAATCCAGTTCACATGATTATCATATTATCACTTCCCTGATGTTGTGGTTTTCTTCAAAAATGAAGGAAAAACATTATTTTTTATTATTACCTCTGAATATAAGTTATTGTGGTCAGTTTTCCATTCTAATTACTTGAAATATGATGTCCAGGGCCTTTTCTAAAATGATGACAATTGTAGTCTAATAATTCTTTTTTTTTTATGTTTTTGCAAGACAATGGGGTTAAGTGGCTTGCCCAAGGCCATACAGCTAGGTAATTATTAAGTGTCTGAGGCTGCATTTGAAGTCAGGTACTCCTGACTCCAGGGCCAGTGTTCTATCTACTGCACCACCTAGCCACCCCCATAATTCTTAAATTATCTCTCTTCAATTTAGTTTCCAAGTCAGTTGTTTTTCCAATGAGACATTTCACATTTTCCTGTATTTTTTCATTCTTTTGATTTTATTTTATTGTTTCTTAATGTCTCATGGAGTCACTACCTTCCATTGGCCCAATTCAAAATTTTAAGAAATTATTTCTACATGTACATCTTTTTCCATTTGACCAATTCTGCTTTTTTATTGTTTTAATATTTATTTATTCTCTTTTTGTACAAATAATTTTTTATACATTTATAAAATATTCTTGTTTAAGAGTAAACAGAATACCACTCCCCCCACAAAATATAGACTTGCTTGAGCGATAAAGTAAAGGGGAGAGAAAAAATTAAAATTAAAAAAAATAGTAATAATTGTAGGTATGGCCAGGTGGCGCAATAGACGGAGCCCCAGCCCTGGAGCCAGGAGCACCCAAGCTCATATCTGGCCCCATACACCCAACAATCACCCAGCTGTGTGACATGCAAGCCACCCCAACCCCCTGCCCAGCAAAAAACAAAAAAAGAAAAAAAGACCCAAAATAAAATAAAATAATAATAATAATAGTAGGGGTGGCTGGGTGGTGGACAGAGCACTGGCCCTTGAGCCAGGAGCACCCAGGTCCAAATCCGGACTCAGACACCCAAAAATCAACCTGCTACGCAGCTCCAGGCACCCCCCCCAAATAATAATAAAAAATGTGCTTCAGTCTTTGTTCCAACACCAACAACTCTGTCGTGGGTGGATCACATTCTTTATGATAAGTCCATCACAAAAGTTACTTCCATATTTTTCCACCATTGCCATTGCTGATTCCAACTCCCTCCTTTCGTATTTCTCCACTACCATGTACTACATTTTCTCTCTCCTTTCACTCTGACTCTGCTGTAGGGTCTCTGAGTGGTGCAGCAGACAAATCCCTGGTCCTGGGGGCCAAGAGGCCCCGAGCCCCCCATCACCCCTTAGGCCCAGCATCCACCTGACCCTGTGGTCCCGGACAGGCCATCCAATCCCAGCCCCTTGCAAAAAGTAAAAAGGAAAATGTGTTATATCTGACCACTCTCCCCCCATGGTCCATCCTCTCCTCCATCACTCACATCCCCCCTTACCCCTGTTCCCCTTCTCTCCTTCTTACTCCAGATGTCTATACCTCATTGAATATATATACTGTTTCCTCTCCTAGCCACCTCTGATGAGAGCGAAGATTCCCTCATTCCCCCTTACCTTCCCCCTTCCATGTCATTGCAATAGCTCATTGTAACAAAGAAACTACTTATTATATGAGATGTCTTGGCCTATTCCCCCTCTCCTTTTTCTTTCTCCCTTTACATTTCCCTTTTTTCTATTGACTCCATTTTTACACCATATTTTATCTTCGAATTCAGCTTTCTCCTGTGCTTCAACTATAAAAGCTCCCTCTACCTTCTCTATTCGCTGAGAAGGTTCATATGAGTATTATCAGTGTCATTTTTCTATGCAGGAATACATGCAGTTCGTCATTATTAAGTCCTTCATATTTTCCCCTTCTCCTCCAATCTCCATGCTTCACCTGAGTCCTGTATCTGAAGATCAAACCTTCTGTTCAGCTCTGGCCATTCCAACAGGAACATTTGAAATTCCCCTGGTTCATTGAAAGTCCATCTTTTTCCCTGGAAGAGGACATTCAGCCTTGCTGGGTAGTTGATTCTTGGCTGCATTCTAAGCTCTTTTGCCTTCCAGTATATTATATTCCAAGCCCTATGAGCTTCCAATGTAGTTGCTGCTAAGTCCTGTGTGATCCTGACTGCAGCTCCATGATATTTGAACTGTGTCCTGGCTGCTTGTGATATTTTCTCTTTGACTTGGGAGTTCTGGAGCTTGGCTATAATATTCCTAGGGGTTGGTTTTTTTGGGATCTCTTTCTCGGGGAGATCAGTGGATTCTCTCCATTTCTATTTTGCCCTCTGCTTCTAGAATATCAGGGCAATTTTCCTGTAGTAATTCTTTGAAAATGATGTCAAGGCTCTTTTCCTGATCATGACTTTCAGGTATTTCAATAATTTTTAAATTATCTTTCCTAAATCTGTTTTCCATATCAGTTGTTTTTTCAATGAGATGTTTCATATTTTCTTCCAATTTTTCATTTTTTTTTTGGTTTTGAAGTAATGAATCCTGGTTTCTCATAAATTCATCAATCTCCCTGAGTTCCATTCCTTGTCTGAAGGATTTGTTCTCCTCAGAGAGTTTTCTCATCTCTTTTTCCATCTGGCCAATTTTGCTTTTTAAAGCATTCTTCTCCTCAATAACTTTTTTGAACTGTTTTATCCATTTGACCTAAGCTGGTTTTTAGCATGCTATTTTCTTCAGCATTTTTTTGGATTTCCTTGACTAGGCTGCTGACTTCATTTTCATGTTTTTCCTGCATCTCTCTCCTTTCTTTTCCCAGTTTTTCTTCCAACTCCCTCATTTGATTTTTAAAGTCTTTTTTGAGCTCTGTCATGGCCTGAGCCCAATTTCTGTTTTTCTTGGAGTCTTTAGATGCAGGAGTTTGTGCTTCCTCATCTTCAGATTGAGTATTTTGTTCCTTCTTGGGCTCATATGCAAAATATTTCTCAATGGTGTTCCTCTTATTTCTCTGCTTGCTCATTTTCCCAGCCTGAGCCTGGCTTTGGGGTGCTTTCTGAGCTTTTGGGACACTCCCACAAGGGTCTCAGTGTGTGAGGCTCTGTCCTCCCTCCTGATCTGTGAATGACCATAAGCGCCCCCCTCTGCCACGGGGCTGAGGTGTGGGGGGGGGGGCCTGCTGTTCTATGGGGAGGGGGTGCTAGACTGTGATAAGGATCTGAATGTGGTCAGAGCCCCAGAGTCCTGTTCCAGAGGCAGAGGACAGAGCTCTGCAGTCTCTTTCTTCACTTCCCTCCCTCAGCTCAATGGGCTCATGCCCTGGGGGCTCCTGCTTACTGCCTGCTTCTGTTCTAGGACATGAGCTGAGAAAAGTCCACATTGCTCGCTGTGTGCCCTGAGGGCTGGGCTCCACATGCACACTCTGGCAGAGGTCGCCCCACTGTTCCCCCAATTTGTGCCGGTTGCTCCCTGGGGCATAGCTCAGGCACTCCCTTGCTGCTGTGAACTGTGGCTCCCAGCACCCTGGGGCTGCCTCTGGGAGGCTGAAGTTCTTTTGCTCTGGCGGGCCACCCCTCTGCCGGGTCGCCCCTCTAACCCCTGGGAGCAGAGCCTTTCTGTTCTTTTCCAGGTTACCTTGAGTAGGAGAACTGCTTCATTGGGTCCCTCTGTGGGTTCTGTCTCTTGAAAGTTTAGTTAGAGTCCTTAGTTTTGAAGTTTTATGAGAGAGCTTCTAAGAGACATTGCTCTCTTGTTGCCATCTTGGCTCTGCCCCCAATTCTGCTTTTAAAGGAGTTCTTTTCTTTAGTGAATTTTTTACCTAAGGTGATTTTTTTAGTAATTTTGTGCCTCTTTTATCAAAGTGCTAATTATATTTTCATAATTTTTCTTGCACCACTCTCACTTCATTTCCCAAGTGTCTGAGGTCAGATTTCAACTCAGGTCCTCCTGACCAGGGCCACCTAGCTGCCTCTCTCTTCTCTCTCTCTCTCTCTCTCTCTCTCTCTCTCTCTCTCTCTCTCTCTCTCTCTCTCGCCTTTAAAAATCTTCCAAGAATTCTTGCTAGTCTTTGGTCTGATTAACATTTTTCTTTGAGGCTTTCCTTCTAGTTATTTTTACATTGTTCTCTTCTTCTAAGTTTATGTCTTGATCTTCTCTGCCACTGATGTACTTTTTTATGGTCACTCAAAAGTAGAGTTATTTGCTCATTTTCTCAACCTTTTTCTTCAATGAATTTTATGTTAAACTGGGCTCTGCTCAACTGAGGTATAGGGAAGCAGTGTACCAAACTTGAGAGTTTTTGTGTATGTGTTGCTGTTTTCAAAGTTAGTTCTGGAAGTCTGTAAGTTTTTTACATTTCCAAGTCATTGTTATCCTGGGAGAGGTGTGGATCAGTGACACTGTGCTCTAGTCTTTACCCAAAAATGCTCCTATTCCCCTTCCGTCACAAGCACTAGTACTCCCGTTTGACTCTGGAATTGTAAACAGGGTCCTTGTGTTATAGACATTTCCTGCAAATCTCCTAAATTATCTTTGACTAGAAAAATATCTCTCTTAGAACGTTTGTTAGATCAGCCATTCTAAAATCTGATTTGAGACATCATTTTAAAGTTGTTAAGATGGAAATGTTAGGAGAGTTCAGTTGGGTCCTGGAATGTATACTGCCATTTTGGACTCCTCTTTTGCTGCATTTAATAAATATGTTTGTAAGTTTCTGTGACTAAAGGGGAATTAAAAATCAATCTGGTGACTAAATTTCCAGTCTGACCTCACTGAACCTAGTGAGACTGATCTACTAATGATAAGTACATAATAAATCATTCAGTCCATATCCAAAGTATCCTCATCTGGATAGGATTTCTCAGATCTTGCCTTTCAGTTGGTATGCCCTTAAGGAACTCAAAGCCTTCTTCATGAAGAGAATGTGAGTTGAGGTCTTATTCTTCTACTTCTCAAATATTTTTTGAGAACCAATTTCATTATATTGGTATAAAGAGATATGACTTTATCTTTTGAATTAATTTGAGGTTGTACTTTAATTCATTAATGTCTCCTTCCCACAATTTATGACTGCTTCTATGGGGGAAAAATGCAAATACACATGAAAAATTCTTGATATCCAGTTTAGAACCATCTTAATTTTGGCACTAATTATATAGTATTGCCACCTGGTGGACAACTGTGCTACTTAATATCATCTCTAACTGTGATAAACTTCATGATTCTGTACTGAAAATATGCCTGTCTTAATCTTGGCAATGTTTTACTGAAATGTATGAAAATCAAATTTCTATATAAAAAAGCTGAATTTTAAAAAAATCTTTCAAGCACTTCTTTTAAAAAGTGCATTGCAGCGGCTAGGTGGTAAGGTGGATGGAGTACTGGCCCTGGAGTCAGGTGTACCTGAGTTCAAAACTGACCTCACACTTAATAATTACCTAGCTGTGTGACCTTGGGCAAGTCACTTAACACCATTTTCCTTGCAAAAACCTAAAAAAAGTGCATTTATCTAATTTACCTTGTTGTAAATGTTACGAATATTTATCAGCAGGAATTATTGAGGTGAGAAAGCATCTTAGAGGAAAGAGATCAATAGATTCAATTAAGTCAGGTTATCCCAGGAGACTAAGGCTAAAACTGAAAAGAAGTCCAATAAATAAACCAAAAATAGAAAAGGTCTGTAAAGATTTCTTAAACAAACTTCCCCCCCCCCATCAATAGCAATGAAGTCACCACATCTGAATTCTATCATAGTCCCTGTTCTGCTACACGAAGAAAAAGGTGGGGAGGGGGCAGCTAGGTGGTGCAGTGGATAGAGCACTGGCTCTAAAGCCAGGAGGATCTGAATTCAAATGTGGCTTCAGACACTTAACAATTGCCTAACTGTGTGACCTTGGGCAGGTCACTTAACTCCATTGCCTTAAATTTAAAAAATGGGGAAAAATTGTACTAGAACAAGAAAAAAATCTATGGCAGAGGTGACACAATTTTGAAAGCATGGGGTATTTATTCCCAATATAACCAAAAGAGAAAAAACTATTGAGTACTTATAAAAAAGTCAAAGATGTCATTAATACCCCAAAAGGCAATCAAAATATAAGTAATAACAGACTCATAGGCCTACTTTCTCATCTCTACAAAATCTCTATGAGAATAATCTACCCAGCTATAATCTATTATTCTCATGAAAGCATGAGAATAGAAAGCTTTTAAAAATGGTATTGACCTCCAATCCTTCTTCCAGCTCCTGCAGTCATCATTCCAGAAAGCAATTCCTGTAGTGAAGGGATGAGCCATCTCCAAAACTACCAACTAACTGCTATCTATAGGGTAGGAAAACTAGTTTAGCTGAAACACCAAGACACCCTGAGGGAGAAATAGGAAGTAGCATATCTCAGACAAATCAAACTACTAACTATCACTTCCCCTTATACTCTAAAATAGCCCTGGACCCTGAACTCTTTGAGAATAGCAGTAGCCTTCTCCTAAGACTACCAGTGTTTGCTGACCCTTTAGTCATTATCCATAGGAGAAATAAATGTGGAGAAGGACCACCTTTCTTTCCACCACTAACAGCACCACACAGACTACTCTTGGATCCTTCAATCACTCTTGCCTGCCCAGCTATAATCCTAGGAAATAAACTTCATGGAGATTTAACCTCTAACTTCTACAATCACAGTTACTAAAGACTTGGAAAAAAATTCTTATAACCAAATATCCTTGACATAGTTTAAGAGAGGAGACTGTCTGGAATCAAGGACTCTCATATCCCCATCCAAGCTCAGAGACTCCCCTCCATATCCCACCCCAGTTCAGAGATCCCTGTGACTCCCCTAACTCAGAGACCCTCTCTCTCTGACTCTTTTGACTCCTCTAATCTCAGATCTGGTTCCCAAATAAAGTTGGGGGGGATGTTGGAAAAATTTAGGAAAATGAGTTACATTCTTCTCAGAAACTGAGTAGCTATGTGATTTTAAGCAACTTTGTCTCTCTTTGCCTCAGTTTCCTGATCTATAAAGAAGAAAATAGCAATGATACTCACCTCCCAGAGTTGCTGTAAAGATCAAAATCATATAAAGATTGTGAAATGGATAACCCAGTAACTGACATGTGGCAAATATATAAATGATGGCTGTTATGATTTCTTTAATTGAATGTAATTGCTTCATTTTGGTAAATCTATGCTGAGGCTTAGATGCAATTAGCATAAAATGCCAAAGGTGATAAAATGAAGAATTTTTATCATGGGACCATTTGGAAATGCCATTAGCTGAAGGATGTCATCTGACTAGCAATAAGTTTTGTTTCATGTTTTAAGTATGATAGTATATATGTGGGATTATATTTCTAAATTCTCTTATATGTGAAATTTGGAAAATAATTATATTAGAAATGCTGTTAAAATAATTCTTTCAACTAGACACTTAAATTATGAAATGGGAATGTGCAAAAATAGATATTTGAAAAAAATATTTGATGTGGTATATTTTATTTGAACACAGATGATAATAATAACATATATGATATTTATTTAACATATATAATACATAATAATAATAATGACTATGAGGTAAGTTTCCATTTAAAAATTTTTAGTTATCATTTTAAAAATTAAGAAACTACATAAATTGGTTTAAAGAGGTAGCTTCAATGCATTAACAAGAGTCAACTATCAAATATTTCTATGTCTTAAACCCCAGAATATGCTTGCTTTTAATTTATAAGAAAAAGGAAATATGAAATGTAACAATATGATACATTAATAATATTCAAGTCCTAGGTTGTGGTTAGTGGAATTTTGCTATGAGGTAAAAAAAAATCTTGGATTACAAATCTATTATTATTTTGAGTTTTAATTATAGGTATTGTTAAATGAATTGTCAAGAAGCCAATCACAGAAAATGATGTGTACTACAGATTGGGAACTGTTAAAGGTGGATGTCTGTCCCTGGGAAAAGTTTCAGGAACAATTTTGACATGGCCAAAGGTAAAATTCCCTTGATTCAGTTTCTACATGTACTATTTTCTCACCTGGTTAAGCCTAAATCTGACTACATGTTTGGCTATCAGATACAATCATACCTAGAATCAAACAGTTAAGGGAGTTAGTATCCCCTGTTATGATATAAGTCTAGTCAGTTTGTGCCCTTGAGGGAATGAGCCTTGACATTTCTATAACTATACCCCTCCTTTGATTTTCATAGCAAATTTTTATATCAGGGCCGGTGAGCATAGAAGTTTTGTAAGAACAACACAATTAATAGATTGATACTGGAATATCTTTGAGTTACTATAATAGGATGCAAGAATAAAAAATCTTACAATTTTAATCTGTATTTGTAACAAAATTATAATAAAATGATAATATCCTCGCAAAGGAAGAATTAGGTAAAGCATTAAGTCAAATGTGTAATGTAAATTAAATGGAGTAATAAGTTTTGAGAAAACAATAGGATTAGACTGCTTTCTCTATACATGCATACATAAATATTTATTATTGACTTTCAGATATATCCAACATGGGAATTCAGGTTTTGAATATGTTTTAGAACAAATTTTCAAAACTGGATAAAGATTTTTCATTTTAAAATTGTATTAATAATTATAAAGAAAGTGAAATTGTTTTCCCATTTTTAAAATATATGATAATTTTTAAAGGCAGAAGAATTCAGTTTATAAGTTAGACTCTCTGAAATTTTTAAAAGAGTTTTATATCAGGTATATGGCTTAGGAAAGAAAGAAACAGCAAGATATATAAAAATTGAAATTCTCTGAAGTGTCCAGTTTGGAGAACCAAATTTAAGAAATCATACTAAATTGTATTGTCCTATTTACTAGCAGATTTTATCAGAACTATCTAGGCACTTGTGCAGGTGATTTGGAATCAGAGAAGTAGAGACCTTTCATAGCTGTCCTGAGAATAAAGTCTATTCTAGAATGTACAAGAAATTCTAAAATGTACAAGAAATTAGATGGCTATCTGGGACATCTAGAATTCAAAATGTGCTAATTAAATGGATTTTGAAGACATTGTTAGTTAATATTTATGATCATTATTGTATTTCTTTGTTTTTTGTTTCATGATGTTTATGTTTAAGTTTTCTTGGTTACCTTGGTGACATGTAAATCTATTTTCTCAAAAATAGTCCATTGTGAGCCCTCAAGTGATTTGCTTATAAGTTGATTTCTGCAATTCTGATTATGAATATATTAAAAACTCAATGATTTGGCTTTTAGATAAGTGATCCATGGAAGGAGTGGGCTATCCACTATTCCCTAAAGCAAAAGGTAGAAATTAAGGGAATTGAGGTGATTAGGATGGCAGGTGATTATAGGAATTAAATAAACTACACTGATTCCATCTTGTGATTCAATTCTAGAGTAAACTGGGTGAGTTCCCTTTCAATTCAATTATGTCATTTTCTGTATCATGAGAAAATTTTATTCAGTTGTGGGAATTGAGACAATGCTTATTGCATTGTTTGAACCTAGGTCTGTGTGACTGGAAAGCTAGACTACCTCCACCTGCTGATTGGAAAACCTTAACCAAGGACCAAAGTTATGCTGATCAGAAACCAATCAGATCCAAAGATGATGCAAGTTTTCTCACAATTGTACAGATGAACAAGCAACCTATAAGTCTTCTGATGTTTGTCCTTCATTCTTGAAAAAGACCATGACAACAGGGAGGTGATGCCATGATAAGCACATGAATTGGATTTGAGTGAGGGCGTGCTATCTCACTTTCCCCTCTAGAGTCATCTGGGTCCAGTGGCCAGATATAGATCAAGATGCCTGGAGATTGCTCTGGATGTAAGGCAATCAGGGAGGGTGGGGGAAAATGTGTAAAATTTAAAACCCTACCCAAATATGATAGGTTGAAATTGCTATTATATGGAATTAGAAAACAAAATATTTACATGATAAAAAAGAGTAGTCACCCATTCTTACTTAATAAACTACTCTATTATCTCCTTGGTCTCCTTGTTGGCATTTAATGTTCTCAATCAGTCCCTTCCCATCTTTCCAGTATTCTAAACTTTATTTTTTTCTGCTATTTATAATGAAACCATACTGTTCTACTTACTTTTTATCATACACACTACTCTTCCCAACTCCATGCCTTTACACAAGCCATTTTCCTTCTCAATTCTATCCCTTAGAATGCCTAGTTTCTTTCAGGACTCAATTCAAATATCATTTCTAAAAGAGGCTTTTTGTAGTCTCCAGGGCTGTAGTCTCCATCTCTTCTGCACATATCTGGTATATGTTTGCATATACTGTCATAGATTTTCAACTACACTAAAAGTTAAAAGTGATCAATCTGTAGGTGTCTGTAGAAACCACTGAATGAACTAGAACACATGGGAAATGTTCAGATATGTTCATAAGACAGCAAGTCGATTTAGAACCCAGATATTTGAGCATCCTGAGCATTTAGGGTGGAACTTTCCAATCAATCTCCTGAGAAAGAATTGATTGGAGAACAAGAGGAGCTCTCCTGCCTTAGCTTTCATCTTTGTCTTGGTATCCATCCTGAGTCCTTGCCCCATTGGTCAGAGGAAGACCCTATGAGTTTTGAGTGACATTTTCATTACTGTCCTACTAGTTTCTGAGGGCAATTGGGAGCCAAAGACAGACTAGATGTGATGGGGAAACATAGATTCAAGTCTCTATAAGAATCCCAGAAGAAAAGTCTCTCCATGTCTTTTTTTATTATAGTCACTCCATACCTAAAGAGAATATCATAAAGACTCTAGAAAAAGAATTTCCAAGAACTATACATTTCCTATGTGTAGTTTCTAAGCTTTCTCCTGGCCTCATTGTTTACTTATAGAAGAGTGGGTAATGGATATTTTTAAGAATATATCTCAACAGTTCTTCCTGTATTACTTTGTAAATACTATTTCTAAAAGTCTGACTAATTGATATGAATGGATAATAATGAGACAGAAACACAGAAGGGTCTATCAGCAAAGATTGATTGGTTAGTTGGTTCTTGTCCTTCATTATTAAAGAAGACCAAAATGACATCACTATATTTGATCAGACCAATACAAGCTCAGAATGCTCTCCCACAGATCAGGCACAAATAGTCCATGTGAACTCCTGGGATATTTACTCTAAACTTATGTATGTCACATTTTCCTTAAACTGTTTCGATTCTGCCTTCCTCATAGAGTACAGCACCCTGTGGTCTGGTTCAAGTGTCTCCCATGCTGTAGAGTCAATTCTAAAGTTCTTAAGAGAGACCTTCAGGGTATCTTAGTGTCACTTCTTTTAACCCCCTTGTGTCCTCTGTGAGCTCTCCATAAAATAGTCTTTTTGGCAAGTGTACTTCTGAACATTCTAACAATGTGGCAAGCTCATCATAGTGGCACTCTCTGTAGTAATGTTTGAATGCTAGGTAGTTTAGCTCAAGAAAGGACTTCAGTGTCTGGTACCTTCTTTTGCCAGATGATCTTCAGAATCTTCCTAAGAATTTAAATGGAAGCTATTCCATTTCCTGACAAGGAGCTGATAGACTGGCCAGATTTCACAGGCATACAGCAATGAGATCAGCACAATGTCTCTCTGTAGACTTTCAGTTTGATAGTCTAATACCTCTTTTCCCCCATACTTTCTTTTGGAGCCTCCCAAATACTGAGCTAGCTCTGGCAATGTGTGTGCCAATCTCATGGTCAATATGTACCTCCTTGGAAAGGACACTGCCAAGATAAGTGAATTTGTCCACAGTACTCAAAACTTCTGGCATGGTGCTAGCTAAGCATCTGTGTTTTCCTGGTGTTACTTGTTAGATCAAATTAGCATAAGCAGCAGAGAATTGATCCATATTTGTTGCATCTCAGCTTCAGAGGCTTCATTGAGAATATAACCATCTGTAAATAGAAGATCATGCAACAACACTACTCCACTTTGCTCTTGATTTGTAACCTTTTCAAGATGAAGAATTTGTCATCAGTGAGGTAGATGACCTTGAGGCTATGTTCTTTCTAAGTGAAGGCACTTGATACTGAAAACATTAAGTTAAAAAGTATGGGAGCAAGGACACATCCTTGTTTTACTCCATTTGTGACTGGGAAATCTTGAGAGCATAGTCCACTCTCCAGAACCCAGGTATACAGACTATCATGAGATTGACATACAATACTGATGAACTTCAACCAAATTTTAAAATAATTTTCCACAAACCCTCATGATTGACAATATCAAAGGCCTTGGGTCAAATTTACAAACATTGTATACAGACCTCTGTTCTGCTCCTGTTCTTTTTCCTGGAGTTGTCAGGCAGCAAACATATCAATTGTTTCTCAACCCTTTCTAAAGCCATACTGACTCTCAGGGAGGTGACCAGTGAAGGATCAGTCTATTGAAAGGACTCTGACAAGAATCTTACCAGCAATTACTAAGAGAATTTCTCCTGTGGTTGTCACATGACAATCTATTCCCTTTACTTTTATAGAGATGAACAATGTAGGTATCCTAGGATTCCTGGGGAATAACCTCTTCATGCCATATAACCTGGAAAATTTCAGTCAACTTTTGGATAAGCAATGGACCCCACCACCACCACCAAAGTAGATCCAAGTAGGAATAGAATCAGCATCATTTGAAAGGAGCCTAAAGACAAACAAAACCTCTTTTTCAGTTGAAACATCAGTAAGGCACAAATCAATTTCAACTTGAGGTAAACTGTCAATGGCTTCTGCATTGATTGATGATGGTCTGTTAACACTATGGAAATGTTCAGCCCATCTCTTCTAGGATCAAGTCCCTATTGTTGATCAATGTGGATGCGTCAGCACTGAGTGGTTGAAATATACCATATGTCTTTGGCCCATAAATAGCTTTCAGGGTATCATAAAAGCATTTTGGTTACTATTTGCATAAAATTGAATTTCAACTGCCTTCTTACTGAGCCAAGAGTCCTACATTTTTCAAAGCTTCACTTGGACTTTTAAATGCTGCCTTCTTAGAAATGGATGACTGTCCTGCTGGTAAACCTTGTGGAGTTTCGTTTTTCATTTAGCAGCTTTCTTCATCACTTTCATCAAACCAGTCTTGATATTTATGAGTGTTCTGGACCAAATGAGCAAATGCAGTGGTGTACACCAGATCTCTGAAAGCTGTCCACTCTTTTTTTGCTCTACTGTTACCAATTGTGTTTTGGCTTAGTTTTCCCTCCAAGTTAGCAACAAACTGTTCCCCTCAGAGAGATACTCTAATCTCTTGACATTAATTCTTCTAGTATTCATTTTGCCTTGGGCCACTGATTTGGTTGAATGTGAATATTTAGCTTAGAGAGGATGAGTCTGTGCTCAGTCCAGCACTCTGGACCACACATTACCTCTGTCATTCTCATATCCTGTCTGTCTCTTCTTCTTACATTCGTATAGATGCCAATAGATGCCAATATTTGCTATGATAGTGCATCCAGGAAGTTTTATTGCACTTAGGTACATGGAAAACAATGTGAGGGCAGCTAGGTGATGCAGTGGATAGAGCACTGGCCCTGGCATCAGGAGGACCTGAGTTCAAATCTGGCCTAAGACACTTTTGCCTTGCAAAAACCTAACAAAACCCAAAACAGTGTTTGTGATAGAAGGCCATGAGATATGCGAATCTTCAATAGTAGGTAACCATTGCTGTTGCCGTTTCCAACTCCATTCCTCCCAAGGACTTCCTGTCATATCTGGTAATCTGAGCCTACTCTAGCATTAAAGTCATCCAGAATTATGTTTGTCCTCTTTCAGTACATTGATGATAAGGGTTTCCTGGCCTTCATAAAATCTTTCTTTGACTTCCTCAGGGTTTGTCATGGTGGGAGCACAGGCTCATTGTCATGAGCCTATCATTTACTCCTTTTAGTAGGTATTCACGTTTGTGGATTAGATTAATTTTGATTGCTAAACTTATTCCAGCTTCATGGTGCTCTTCTTCACTTGGCCACTCCAGAAAAACCTGTATCCAGCTCTGATTTCAGCTAGCCTTCATTTGCCAGCCTCATTTCATTCAGGGCTGCTAATTTGATATATCTGCTAAGTTCTCTTGCAACAAGAGCTGTTTGTCTTTCAGGTTTATCAGATCTGTGAGTGTGCACACATTTCATGCTCTGATGTTAACTGGAATATTTTTTGAAGAAGTTTTTGTACGTTTTTGTGTCTTTTTTTAGGTTTTTTTTTGCAAGGCAAATGGGGTTAAGTGGCTTGCCCAAGGCCACACAGCTAGGTAATTATTAAGTGTCTGAGACCGGATTTGAAGCCAGGTACTCCTGACTCCAGGGTTGGTGCTTTATCCACTATGCCACCTAGCTGCCCCTATGTTTTTGTGTCTTGACCACAATGTGGGATCCCTGCCTTCCTCTCATCAGGAGAAGAGCGATCCTTAAAAGGGCTGCTCAGGCACCCAAGGTGCTGCTGAATCCCATTACTGCTTTCAATGGGGAAATGATCCTATGGCCTGGGTCATTTACTAAGTGCAGAGTTGTGACTACAGCTCCCAGTATATCTGCACCTGCTACTTCATCACTTGCCAGTTGCCACAAAACTTTGAGACAGGAATGATAAAGTGGTAGAGGTGATGTCTTTTGATGTGAGCATAACTTGGATTTAAGTGATCACAAAGTCATCAGTTTCTCTCTCTCTCTCTCTCTCTCTCTCTCTCTCTCTCTCTCTCTCTCTCTCTCTCTCTCTCTCTCCCAAAGTCATCATGATCCAGTGGCAAGATGCAGTCAAGACAACTGGTGATGGTTCTAGATGCAGTGGATGACCTAGGTGTCTTTGATGTCTAACCAAGCTCTAAGAGCTCCACAGCCCTGCTTCAGCTGACTTCATGGCATTAGAATGAAGTGTTCTCATAGGCCCATTCCATGTGACACTCCCTCCGACTCACTGATTAGCTTGAGACCCCCTAAATTATCCTCAATCTGGTTTAGTTTACCTGCCAAAATGGTTACTGGGGTGTGGCTGCTGTGCATGCTATGTATTCTTGGAGCTATAGATGAGAGGTAAATGGCTCAGGTAGACAGCAAAGGTGGAAAGCTCTGGAAAGGGCTTGGCGGTCCTTGCAGGAGAGACAGTAGTCTTCCTACATTAGAAAATCATGCTAATCCCTCATGACTATCCCTAGGAACCTGAGAGGAACTATAGTAGATGTTTCTGAGGATCTAGCCTTCCAGAGAGAATGAAGGGTTGAAAGAATAATTCTATGTCATCTGATATACATATGTATATATATATATATATATATATATATATATATATATATATATATATATATATGTATATACTATATTCCCCCAAATGGACTATTTCTTTGTATCCCTAGTGTTTAGCATAGGAGCTGCACATGGTGAGTATTTAATTAGTGCTTATGGATTTTTGGATTGGTTGATTGGGATGATCTGGTTTAGCTTCTCATGTCAAATTAGATTAACAGAATTAAGAGCCAGAAGGATTCATGGAAAGATTCCAATCCAAACTCCTCATTTTCCAGATAAAGAAATTGAGGCTCAAAGACAATAAGCAACTTTCTCAAGACAATGCAAGTAGTAATTCACAAAAGCTGAAATCTGACCTGAGATTTTTTACTTGAAATTTAGTGCAGAGCAGTTATCCCTTTTTCTATCTTCTCATAATGTTTGAATTTATTATTTCTTGCAATTTCCTATCATTATCTTATGTAATTCTTTTTTTCAAATAGGCACATATTCTAAGCTAGAATTGTTGTTCACTGCCAGGTAATAAAGTATTTGCTGACTGGGGGGGGTTGGTATTTCACTTCCTTGTGTACACTGAGAAATGGTGATATTAAAGTCAAGTCAATGTCTTTACTTTTATCTATTTAATAGTTTTAAATATGTTTATATATGCAAATATATACATATCACCCTGGAGTTATTTTAATTATATGGAATGTCTTCACCATCCTAATTTGTACTTGATTTTGATATTTGCTCTGACTGGTTGATTATCTTAGCACATATGGACAGTTGATTTATAAACCACCCTTATATTAGTAGCCAATTGTTCCCTGGATGTTAAGATATAGTCAGTTTCATATTTTGTGATTTTTCTCACTACTCCAAATATCCAGCACCTTCTGAAGAAAATTGTCATGGTTCCTTCCAAGCATGTATATTTCTCTCTGCATTAGACATTTCTTTCCTTGAAGCTCTTCCTTTTCAGTATCTTAAGAGTGTAGGAGATGAAGTGGAGTTTTATTGGCTAATGGAAGGGATATTGTTTTATATTATGTCAATTCTCAAAATTATTCTATACTATTTTGATGAGGTAAGGAGATTTTCTGATCAATGAGGCTCCAGTACTTAAAGTATGTTTAGATTTTTTTCAGCTTCTAATACAACTACATGGAAGTTTTGATGAAAGATTTTTCTTCCAATCATGAGTGACTAAGGTGTAAGTACTGTGTGGTGACAAAAAAAATGTTTTATTGGCTAAAGAGGCAGAAGATAATTATGACTCAAGTTTTTTAATCAGAATTGACATTGTCTATAAAAGTTACAGTCCACCCATCTCAATATCTTTCCTTGATGGCTATAAGTTAGGAGTACTTAGAGATAGTCTTGAGATGTTGAATAAGGAAAAGACAGTTAAACAAATTCCACCATCTAGCTGCCATGTGCCATGAAAACATGGTATCTCTATTTCTTTTGTCATAACTTTCTGATCTTAGGCAAATGAATATTCCAAGGTGGGAATGTCCATGTGACCAGTGAGTTTAGTAGATCTATATACATCCCATAAGAGATCCAAAGCAAGGATCAGAGTCTATTGGAGTCAATAGTTGAAGCCTCAAAAGCCAGAAGGTGACCAAGCAACAACCTTGAGATAGGCATATATATAGGCAATGACCTTATGGTCATGGCAAGGTCTAGAAAGATTGTAGAATGGTAGCTGAACAACCTAGGCCAGATGCAGGCAAGTTTGCTCAGCATAGCTACTGGGATAAAATTTTGTTTTTTTCATTTTTGACACTTAAGTGTAAGGAAGAGAATACTGCTACTAGTGACAGAGAATAGTAACACTTCAGCAGTATGTGGACTGCCCAGAAGAGATCTATGCCTAAGTGGAACTTCATAAGGACTCCATGAAGAGAGAAAAGGACTACAAGGAAAGGAATTCAAAGAATTGGAAGATTTTTTTGGTCATGCATATTGTCAATATATTTGCTTCTCTAACATTTCACTTAAAGTTCTACCTATTTTCTGTAGATATCTTGTGGATCCAAGAGAAGAATGTGCCATCTATTTGGGAATAATATGTTGTAACAACTGCTCTTGATATACATGTTTAGTAAATACCTTTTCTAAAAGTTGCAATGTTTCCTTGGCAGAAAATTTATAAATATTATCTCATTTAATTCTCATACCAATCCTATGAATTAGGTACTATTATTACCATCCCCATTTTACAATTGTGGAAACTGAAGCAGACCAAAATTAAATGACTTTTGCAGGGTCTCACAGCTAATAAGTGTCTAAGATCAAATTTTAACTCTGATATTCCTAACTGCAGGCCCAGCACTCTTTCTACTGTGCCTCCTGTTAATAGAGCAGTAGGAAAACATAAGCAATAGTATTAGTTAACTCAGGGCTTCAGGGTTATCACTAGAACTCTGAGGGGAGTAGTTATCAGCTGCCAAGTGTGGACCCAATCCACTACTATGAGTGTAAGTTGAGGTTGGGAAAAATGAACCAGGGGTGTATTACACATACTCTGGTGTTAAGAAAAAGTGAAATACCAGTTATCACTGGGTTGTTAAACTGTTTCCTCTCTGGGCTTAGTTACTGCTGAGCTACCTTGTTATTTTATAAGAACAAAAAAAGGTCTTAGTTTATCAAAACTGATTATAAAAATATTAATACAATGAATATATGATAAAGTCACTTACCTAACTTTTAAAAAGAAAATATTCATTAAATGCAAACATGAACTTTTTTCATAGTTTATAAGCTTTACATTTCCACCTCTTTATCCTGATCTATATTTTCTATGCTTTTTTCTCTGTAGTATCCTATCACCATCTTTGCAGTGAGTTCACCCAATAACTTATTCACAAAATTCATACATTCATTGAATAAGCATTTATTAGGTGCTTACTGTGAATCAAGCACTATGCTAAGCTTCTTGTATATACTTAGATAAATACAAAATGACTCTTTACTTTAAAGAGTTTATAGTCTGAGGGAAAGCAACATGTATGCAAAAAAGAAAATACAATTATGTTCCAAGTAAATATAATATAATCACAGATTCTCAGACCTGAAAAAGTTCTCAAAAGCTCTCTAATACAGACATAGAAGTCCAACTTTCTAATTCCAACATTTCTTGATGAAATATATAGCTCCAAACCAAAGAACTATATGATCTCAGAAAAATCAAAATTATAAATTTCCCAAAGGAAAAATGCATGTGACTTTAAGTTAACTTCAATATTTTACCAATGACAATTTAAGTACACCAAGGATAATTATGACTACAAAAGGTGCTAGGTTATTTATGTAAGGAAAGTAGTGGATAGCAGATGTACAACCAATCCCAATACTAGCATCTACAAGATAAGAAGGAAGGCTTACAGCTCATTTGGGTGTATGTTATATTGAGATATTATGAAAAGATTTAGACAAGAATCACTAAGGTTGTGAAGCTGTATTAGATATTGTCATCTTTGCCAGTGGAAGTCATATCCAGAATCAAAACAATATATATATAGTCAATCAAGTGTCAGCATTTCTAGGAGGATAACTAATGTGTGGAATGATGATTTAAAAATAATGAACCATCATGGCTTGATGATGCAAAAAACTCAAGTGATAAACCAGTGATTGATATCTGCTTTATGAGCTCTAATTATTTAACTTGGTTCCTAGACAAATAAATCAATTTCATGTAAAAACTACTATTGATTTGGCTCAGGGAAGAGTATTACCCAAATTTGGATGCTACAAACTCCCCATGCAACCAGCCTGCTCCACAGACACCATATCCTAGGGTTCCTCCTGCTGTTAGAAGCATTAACTTCACCAATTTAGCCTTCTTGTTATATGGTTCTTTTTGTTACTATCATCTGGCTTTCACCTTGGTATTCCCATGCTTCCCAAACTTAGATTTACATGGTCTACTGGGGGAATGATGTATTTCCAGAGGCTACACTAGAACCATATAAGCTCTGACAACTTACACTTAGCCCTCCCTCATTTAAATCCATTTCACTTATTTGTCATGGAATTTCCTTCCTGATGTCATGAGTGTTTATAAGAATGAAGAATACACAACAAATAATAACAAGCTCTGCCAGGTACATCAGCTAGAAAGACTTTGAATACTGCTCTTGGCAGCAAACTATGTCTTCTTCCCAAAAAGCAGTTTATTTAAATATGAAGAAGTTTGTTAGGCTGGCTGGACAATGGGTGATTAATATTTTTATCATAGCAAAACATGAAACAAAGACATTTACAGAATTCTCTCAATCTCAATTGGCCCCCTCCAAGTTCTGCAATGACTGTGACAGTGACAGAAAATGGATAAGTTAATATAAATAGTAACTTAGTCGTTGTTACTCCATATGTGAAGTCTTGTCCAATGACCAAAAAATGTACCTAAAATGGAGAAATTAAATAGTACCAGTGCTGACACTCATTCTACAGTTGAAATTGAAAGACAAAAGACAATCATAGCTAAATGATAGGAGGGTCCAGAGATTGTCCTTGGATAGAGAAATAGAAGGATCAATAAAATTAGTTTAATTTCATACTAAAACTACAAAAAACTATCACTTCATGAGATATTTGGTCATCTCTTCTTGTAGTATTCATGAAGGATATTAACAAAAGATACTCTTTTTCATGGTGGTGAAGGATTGAAATTTATCTGCCAACATCTGTGGCAGAAGATGAAAAGGTAAAGAAATTCTGTGAATAAGACTCTCCAAATTAAATCAATATATTCTTTAAAACAGCAATTTCAATACAAAGGCTAGAAGGGAATTAACAATTATATAAGGGTGGCTAAGTGGTTCAGTGCTCTACCGAGCACCGGCCCTGGAGTCAGGAACACCTGAATTCAAATCTGGCCTCAGATATGTAATAATTACCTAGTTGTGTGGCCTTGGGCAAGCCACTTAACCCCACTGCCTTGAAAAAACCTAAAAAAAACCCAAAACCAATTATATAGCTACCATGTAGCAGTTACTATACTAAGTACTCACAAATATTTCATTTGACAAAGATGGGTAGGTATGTGGAGAACAATGAAACATTTCAGAGTATAACTTTTAGAGACAGCTAGGTGATTCAGTGGATAGAGCACTGGGCCTGGAGTCAGGAGAACTTAAGTTTAAACCAGCCTCAAACACTTAATACTTACTTAGCTGTGTGACCTTAAGCAAGTCATTTAACCCCAATGCCTTGCAAAAAATAAAAAAAATTTAGGAGTAAGAAATGAGAAAGTTTCATATTTTTAGATAATGAATAATTTGTTTTGAGAAAAGAATTGAGAGATAACAAATATAGCTTGGATCAAATGACATTTTTTGATTAAATTGATTATATTTTATAGAGAAGAAATTATTCATTACAGATATAGAAGCTATTACCAAAATGGCTATCTATTGTATATACAATCAAGTCATTGATTTGTTATAGCAAAAATTAGAATTAACATAAAAACTGAAAAACAAAAATAATAAAAATATAAAGCACGCAGCTAAAAAACACTCCAAAATGACCTATTTATATAAGTTGTTAATGTGGAAAATGGGTAATGGGTAGAGGAATAGATATTAATACTGATTATAAACATTTCTTAAAGAACTCTAACAAATGTAAATCAACCTCCATAATTAGGAAACTAAAATAGAATATTATTTATTGATGATTTGCTAAATAATGATATATGAAATCCAAAAGCAAGCCCCAATATTTTAGACTATAAAATTTTAAGATCTTTCTGAGAAGGATAATGGAAGATTAAGAGTATACTGTTTCATACAGCAGCAAAAAGCAATAAAGGGGACAAACAAGTTTCAAAAAATGTTTGGAGAGAGATCCAACTAAATAAATCAACCTGAGGATATTTAATAATGAAATTGGAAAGCAATAAAGGGGACAAACAAGTTTCAAAAAATGTTTGGAGAGAGATCCAACTAAATAAATCAACCTGAGGATATTTAATAATGAAATTGGAAAGCAATAAAGGGGACAAACAAGTTTCAAAAAATGTTTGGAGAGAGATCCAACTAAATAAATCAACCTGAGGATATTTAATAATGAAATTGGAAATAAGTCATTATTTAGATGAAAAATGGGAAAAAAAACCTATATGAATTCTTGCAACAGATACTTTTCATGCAACAGAAAACAGAAAACATTTTGTTTCATCATCATAGTCCCAAATGTCCTGAATGATGACAATAGAATTAGTACTAGAAAACAAAGGTGAATGAAATGTGCTAAAGGCAGCACAATTTTAAGGATACTGAAGAAAAAAATCTTGAATCTTCTTACTGCTCCAAGAATGTCACCAAGAGAATGACTAAAACTATCAACCAATGTATGATTTTTCCAATATATATTCCATCTTTCCAATTAATTAATTTAGTTAATTTAAAAATTTAAATATTTAATGATATGCACAAAATGGGAAAACAATTTTCAGCAAGTGTCTCTGATAAAAGTCTCATTTCTCAAAAACATAAAGAATTGAGCCAAATTTTCAAGAATAAGAGAATCCCCAATAGATAAAAGTTAAAAGGATATGAACAGGCAGTTTTCAGAGAGAATTCAAAGGTATCAGTGGTCACAAGGAAAAAACGTCTCTAAATCACCATTGCCTAAAGAAATGCAAATTATAACAACTACCACCTCATTAATATCATCAAATTGATTAAGATAACAGAAAAGAAAATGAACAAATTCTAGAGGGAATATGGGAAATTAAATACACTAATGTACTATTGATAGAGCTGTGAACTAGTTCAACCATTTGGAAAATCAATTTGGAACTATGACCAAAATTATTAAACTGTGCCTACTCTGACTCAGCAATACTACTAGGTCTATAACAAAAGAAGATCAAAGATAAAGGAAAAGAATTCACAGGTACAAAAATATTTATAGCAGCTCTTTTTGTGGCAGGAAAGAATTGGAAACTGAAGGAATGCTCATCATTTGGAAAATGGATGAATAAGTTATGGTATATGAATATAGTGGGAAATTATTGTGTATACATCAGTGATGATGCTATGAGAAGGGAATAAGTTGATGATATTTTACAATTTGCTAGAATTTGGACATCAGCCTCACTCTCTTTTCCAGAGTCATCAAAGTCCAATAGCAAAATAAGTCAGGATGGCCTGGAATACAGTGGATGACCTTGGATCATTGATGCCTGACCAAGTTCTAAGCACTCCACAGCTCCTGCTTCAGTTACTTTCATAGAACAAATCATTGGAACAAACAATGCTCATCTGTCCATTTGGCCGGAAGGTCTTCAGATGTTTGGGATAGACACTCCCCTAATACACCAATGACCTTGATGCACATTGGTTACCCTCAACTTACTTTAACCTGTTTGCTAAGACAGTTTACTGAATTGTAGCCACTGTCCATGCTACAGCTTTTTGGAGCCACAATGAGCGTTGAGTGCCAGATAGACAGCAAAGGTGGATAAGTGGCCCTGAAAAGTGCTGTCACTTAATATTATTTGCTTGAAAAGGGCTTGGCAGCCCTCATACCAGAGGTTCTAATCCTTCTTGATCACCCCAAATATCCCTTTCCATCAGTACACATATTTGGGACAAATACTACAAGTGGGCAATGAGTTTGACCCACAAAAGCCTAGAAAGAAAACAGGCTAAGTTGACTTTTTAATCTTACATAGTTTACCTCTTCATCCAGTAATATTCTTCTAGTAATACTGCATAAACATGAGTCCTGCTAAACCAGTCTTCTAAGAACTGAAATTGATGATAACCCAAAGGGACCATGAAGAGTCTTGGACATGAAAATTTTTAAATTCTGCAGAAGTAGCATAAATATGTCATCAGAGAAAATGTTTGTCCAGAAATATGATGGGTCAGTCATAGTATGAGGGTTAATGCCAAAGATTCCAAAGAAAATCTTCAATATATAATGTGGTACCCTAGGGACAGATTTATGGGAGGATATAGTAAAGAATTTCACAGAACAAGAAAATGTGATTGCATTGCTATCTCACTGGGGAAGAGATTCCATACTGAAAGGCAGGTAGGTGGTACAGTGGATAGAGAACTGGCCTGGAATTAGGTGGACCTGAGTTCAAATCCAGCTTCAGACACCATCTGTGTAACCCTGACCAAGTCACTTAATCCCACTGGCTTCAGTTTCCTCATTTGTAAAATCATCTGGAGAAGGAAATAGCAAATCATTCTAGGATCTTTGCCCAGAAAACCCCAAATAGGATCATGAAGAGCTGAATATACCATCTAGCTGCCTTTCAATATGGGTACTATGAGGACAGCTAGATGGTGCAGTGGATAGATCACTGGCCCTGGAGTCATGAGGACCTCAGTTCAAATCCAGCTTCAGACACTTAATAATTACTGAGCTGTGTGACTGTGAGCAAGTCACTTAACCGCATTGCCTTACCTTACAAACCCATATACATATATATATATATATATATATATATATATATATATATATATATATATATATTCTCTTCCCCAATGAGATAGCAATGCATTACCATTTTTCTTGCTCTATCCATAGGTTCCACACTATATAATGAAAATATTCTTTTGATTCTACGGAATTGATCCGCATACTGTGACTGACCTATCATATTTCTAGTCACACATTTCTCTGCATCCTTTGGAATAGCTATAAAATTAAATTAAGACCTTCATTTCAAATTTTACTAAGGCAAAAATCTAGGCTAACATTTTTTTAGATGGTCAAGAAAAAGAGCTAAAAAGAATTTTCTGGTTTACCAAATCAAGCAAAAAATTAAGCAGGGTAGAAGTAATGGAAAAGAAGCCAACCTCCAAGTATAACCACTGATATATGTTGGCTTTGTGAGTCCTTGAAGGTCATTTAAGTTCTTGGTGAGCAACTCTAAAATTAATTTAGAGAGAGGTAAACATAGTTTGAACTTGATGGAACAGAGAGTTTCTCCAGGTAGCTAGGTGGCACAGTGGATAAAGCACTACTACTAGGAAACTGACCTTAAAAGAATCTTTTAAGCACGAAGTTTTTTAATCTGAAAAACATGCACCCCCCCACTGTTAGTAGCTTCAAGTGAAAAAAGAACATGGTGCTTAAGATAAAGTCATATTTCTTCTTAGAATAGATCAACATTTTTTTGAAGATGGGAACCTGATAAGCCAGCATGGGCAGTGTGCAGTCATCTTGGTTTGTGTTTGAAACATCACAGAAAAATGCTTATTAGCAAAGTGGAGAGGGTAGACTTCACCTGAAAAGATTTGCATGAAATGATGCAGAATGAAGTGTACACACTAATAGCAACATTGTGAGATGATCACTTATGATGGATTCACAGCTCAAGTGATCAAGAACAATCTTGTAAGTCCTGTGATGGGAAATGCCATCCACATCCAGAGAAAAACTATGGAGTCTAAATGCAGAGCAAAGCGTACTATGTTCACTTTTTTTTTTTTGTTTGGGTTTTGCAAGGCTATGGTGAGGTGACTTGCCCAAGATCACACAGTTACGTATTTGAGGTCGAATTTGATCTCAGGTCCTCCTTGACTCCAGGGCCAGACCATGTTCACTTTTTAAAACTTCTTTTTTTGTTTTTTTTCTTTCCTTCTCATAGTTTTTTCCCCTTTAGTTCTAATTTTTTTTCACAACATGACTAATATAGAAATATATTAAACACAAACATGTCCAACCTATATCAAATAGCTCACTGCCATGAGGAAGAGGGAGGAAAGAGAGGGTGATAGAAAAATGTGGAACTCAAAAGATTGCAAAAATATGAATGCTGAAAATTATTTTTATATGTATTTGGAAAAATAACAAAATAATTAGAAATAATGAGGAAAATAACAAAATAATAAGAAACAATAAAAGAAACACATGGAGGATAAAGATCCAGTCTGCTTCCTCAAGTTGTTGTGAAAATCAAGTGAGAACCCTCTGCATATACATTCAACAAGCATTAAAGCATGAACAATGAATGAAACAATGATTTTTAACTATTTCAGGAGTTCAGAAAAAACTGATTGACTGGTGCCTAAATGGAGCAATATTTTATAATTGATTTGCCTCACCCCAGAAAACACACCCTACAAATTAATAGAATTTTTTTAATGTTTTTTGCAAGGCAAATGGGGTTAAGTGGCTTGCCCAAGGCCACACAGCTAGGTAATTATCAAGTGTCTGAGACTGGATCTGAACCCAGGTACTCCTGACTCCAGGGCCGGTGCTTTATCCACTGTGCCACCTAACCACCCCAAATTAATAGGATATTGAATGTGATTTCTTTTTGGTGGTCCAACACTAGAGGCACTGTAGTACACTGGAAAGACCACCAAGCTGGAGTTGGTATGCCTAGCATCAAGTTCCTGTTCCACTATTTTCTGGATGCACAAATTTAATCAAAGTCATTTACTTCTCTTGAACTTTCTTTCTCATTTACATATAATAGGAAGGCTGGACTAGGTTATCTTAAATCTCTCATAAATTTAACATTTTAGGTGGTTCAGTGGATAAAGTATTGGACTTGGAATCAGGAAGAGCTGAGTTCACATTCTACTTAGACACTTATTAGCTATATCACCTTAGACAAGGCATTAAAACTCTGCTTTAGTTTTCCCTTCTGTAAAATGCGAATAATAGGGGCAGCTAGGTGTCAAAGTATGGAGCTCTGGCCCTAGAGTCAGGAGGACCTGAGTTCAAATATGACCTTAGTGTGACCTTGGGCAAGTCACTTAACTTCACTGCCTTGCAAAAACCAGTAAAAAGGTGGGGGGGAATAATAATAGCATCAGCATCCTAGGATTGTTATAAGAATCAAATGAGATAAAATTGGTAAAGTATTTTGCAAATCTTGAAATACTATATAAATGCTAGCTAGTATTATTATTAATTTCTCTGCCAAGCAGGGGACTGGGATAGCTAGTACCCCCCCACTATCATGGTAGCTTCAAGTCAAAAGAACATGGTGTTCACTCTAAAGTCATGTTTCTTCTTAGAATAGATTAACATTTTTTAAAAGATGGGAACCTGATTAAGCCAGCATGTGTAGTCATCTTGGGTTTTGTGTTTGAAACATCAAAGAAAAATTCTTACTAGCAAAAGATTATTCATATAGATACTTGAGGGATAAGAATAGTAACTAATTCATGTCAGAAATTATCATGATTAGAAACAGATGTGAAGAGGGATAGTGGGAATAAGAGAAAAGGCAGATTAAAGAAGGGATCCATCCTTAGTAAAACAAATTATGAAAGGTGAATTGGAAAGAGGAGTTTAAAAGAAAAGATAAGAATCTATGATTGGGCTCTGGATATAGGAAAGTGAAGAAAGACAGGAAAGTATAAACAGGCTGCACCAAATTTAGACCCTGGTTTTGAGCAGGCTTCTCTCTCACCATGCTATTCTTTATAAATATGGGACAGAAAAGAAAAAGAAAATCATAAGATAAAATGGAGGGAAATACATGATTAATGATCATAACCATGAATGTGACTTGGATGAACTCACCAATAAAATGGATAAGGAGAGATGATTGGATTAGAAAATAGAATCCAGGGATATGTTGTTTACAAGAAATACACTTGAAATATTCAAACAAGTACCATGTCTTCACTCCTCTCAGGACTGACTCTACTTTCTCTGCCATGCCACAGCAGCTTCTTCACCCTAAAAGTTTTTCACACCCCTTACACTGAAAGTGCACTCCACCCCATGGTATACTCCCTTTCCCTGACTGGTTGCTTCCTGAGAGAATCTCCGTTTTAAAAGAAATGCCCAGGCCAGCCATATCTTCATTTCTCTCTGATCTCATGTCCAGGGCCATCTCCAGTTATCCTGATTCATTTCTGGTCATTGGATTCAGATGGCTCTGGAGGAGTAGAGTGAGGCTAGTGCTTTCGCACAGCACTCCCTTACTTAAATCCAATTCACTTGCATGTCATGATATCACCTCCCTAATCTCATGGTCCTTTTCAAGAACAAAGGCAAACAGAAATAACAACAATAACCCCCCACATAGATAACTTCTCCTCTGGCCCCTTTTCAACTTCTTTTTATGTATTATCTTCTCTATTAAAGAGGAAAAAGAAGGAATTCTGCAAATAAGCTTTAAGTACTTCCTATTTTTGTCTAGATTCAACTAGAGGAAATCTAAAAGGACAGTTCTCAAAGATAGCCAGCTAATTTTTGTCTTCTTTCAGCTACAAATTATATACAGGGGAAAAGAAGTTAAAGTCCTGTGACCATTGAAATGGCACATTGAGGTTTCTCTTTTGGGGTAGGTTCTTTTATTCAGTTGCCTTAACAATAGTTTTTTCCATAACTGACCAAAATATTCTGGGGTCCATATGAGCATTTAAAGCAGTCCAAATGCTTTTGATTCTTATGCTTCTCATTATAGATTCACTCTAAGGAAAAGGAGAATGGGAAAAAATTCTTTCTTCTGTACTTGGGGGAGCTACAGTCATTGAATCAGGGTTGCATGGCACCCTGGTAATCTATTAGTCTCACTCAAGTATTGTTTCTTTCTGGAACTAAGATAACAACTTTTAATTCAAAACATCAAAAAAGCTATGATTTCACTGGTACTTGTAAATGCAGTTAGCAACCACTCTATGCCTGAGGAAGCAGTTTAATGGGTTGCAGTGACTTCCTTTGCACCTCTCAAAAGTCATCATTGGGGGGTCAGCTCCTTGGTACTGAGCTTTACTGAATGCAGGCTAGGCTGGCACTTGCTTTATAGATGAATTTGTTTCCAGGACCTTATCTGAATTCAGCCTTTCTAGCAAAGAAGAAATCAGGGGCATGTTGGGTCAGCCTTAAGAGCCCATTGCCATGATGATACATTGATCATTGAGTAGAAAAGAAGGATCCAGTTGACTAAAGAAGGCAGGTAACTAAAAGAAATTCTACCAAATATATGAAAAAAGAAAGATAATTAAACTCCTAAATGACACAAAACATCAGTAAAAAGAAAAATCAATGCCAGGCTGTTCTGTGCTCTTCCAGCAGATGGAGCAGGTAGTTTACAGTCAAAAACATTTCATTAGCCATGATTCAGTACTTTCAAAGAAAAATGTAAAACAAATTATACGTTCCCCAAATACAACAATCTTCATTTGACTATTTTCTAATTGAACAATAATGTTCATTTCCCCTTTTTAATTGTGAACTTATACATTTTGTTACACAACTATCAAATCTTGATTTTACTCATGCTTTCTCATTAAAACATATATTTTTCTTATATATGTATATTTGTTACTATATGGGATGTATGGTATTTATATAGTAATATAGAAGTATTAAGAAAATTTCATACACCTTTTCTTTTTTTAACATTTTGTTTGTTTTCCAATTATATACAATAGTAATATGTACCCATCATTTTTTGCAAGGCTCTGAATTCTACAATTTTTCCCCCTCCTCCCTTCCCTTCCCCCCCCCCCCAGGCTACCTGACAGTCTCTACATTGTTTCTATGCCATACATTGATGTAAATTGAATGTTCTAAGAGTAAACATAAGAACAAACATAACCCCCCCCCCCCCAAGAAGATGGGAAACCTCAAGAATAGAGAGAGAGAGAAAAGAAAAAAAAATGTACTTTAGTCTGGGTTCATATTTCAATGGCTCTGTCTCTGGACTGAATTGATTTATCATAAGTCCACCAGAGAAGTTGCTTCAATATTTTTCCCTCAGTTACTATTACTAGCTGTACTACCACCCCCATTTATTCTCTTCTCTCTCTCTCTCTCTCTCTCTCTCTCTCTCTCTCTCTCTCTCTCTCTCTCTCTCTCTCTCTCTCTCTCTCTCCTTTCATCCTGGCCCTGTCCAAAAGTGTATTGCATTTCAGTACCCTCTCCCTTGATCTTCCCTCTCTTCTAACACCTATTCCCCCCCCATTCCCTGACATCTCATACCTTTCCTCCCATCCTTCTCCAGGGAAAGACAGATTTCCTCACCCTATTAATGTGCATGTCATTTCCTCCCTGATCAATTTGCAATGAGAATGAAGGCTCACTCATTCCGCCTTGCCTTCCCCCCCTTCCCTCCAATGAAAAAGGTTTTTTTTTTACTCTTATGTGAAATCTCCTAGCTTCTTCATCTCCTTTTCCTTCCTCCCAGTACTTTCCCCCATCACCCATTGACTCCATCCCTTTACCACATCATACCATTATATTCCACTTTTTCCTATGTCCTGTCTATATATGGTCCTTCTAACAGCTCTTAGAAATGAGAAAGTTCATATGAATTATCCATATCTTCTTCCCATGAGGAATACAACAGTTCAACATCATCAAGTTCCTCACAGTTAGTTCCTCTCTTCCACTCCCTCTATGGTTGACCAGTGTCCTTTACTTGGAGATCAAACTTTCTGTTCAGTTCTGGTCATCTAGTTAGTTTGAAAGTCCCCTATTTCATTGAAAATCCATCTTTTCCCCTGAAAGAGGATGTTCAGTTTTGCTAGGTAGTTGTAAACAAGATCTTTTGCCTTCCAGAATATCATATTCCAGTCCCTACGAGCCCTTAATGTAGATGCTGCTAGATCCTGTGTAATCCTGACTGTGGAGCATCGGTAGTTGAATTGTCTGTTTCTGGCAGCTTTTAGAATTTTCTCTTTGATTTGGGAGTTTTGGAATTTGGCTACAATATTCCTGGAAGTTTTTCTTTTGGGATCCCTTTCAGGGGGTGACTGGTGAATTCTCTCAATTTCTATTTTACCCTCAACTTCTAGGATCTCGGGGCAATTTTGCTGTATTATTTCTTGAAAAATGAAGTCTAGGCTCTTCTCCTGATCATGGCTTTCAGATAGTCCAATAATTTTCAGATTATTTCTTCTGCATCTGTTTTCAAGGTCAGTTGTTTTTCCAATGAGATATTTCACATTTTCTTCTAATTTTTGGCTTTTTTTGGAAGAGTTTTATTTCCTTTCATTCCATTTTGCATTTGAAGAAGTTATTTTCTTCAGATAGTTTTTTTTTATCTCCTTTTCCAGCTGGCCAATTCTGCTTTTTTTGGGGGGGTTATTATAATGTATCTTTAATGGGTCAACATTTTTAAAATTTATTTTTATTAAAGATATTATTTGAGTTTTACAATTTTCCCCCAATCTTCCTTCCCCCCCCCCCACAGAAAGCACTCTGTCAGTCTTTACTTTGTTTCCCAGTTGTACCTTGATCTAAATTGGGTGTGATGAGAGAGAAATCATATCCTTAAAGAGAAGTCTAAGAGGAAACAAGATCAGACAATAAGGTATCTGTTTTTTTCTAAATTAAAGGGAGTAGTCCTTGCTCTTTGTTCAAACTCCACAGCTCCTTATCTAGATACATATGGTACTCTCCTTTGCAGGCAGCCCAAAATTGTTCCCAATTGTTGCACTGATGGAATGAGCAAGTCCTTCAAGGTTGAACATCACTCCCATGTTGCTGTTAGGGTGTACAGTGTTTTTCTGGTTCTGCTCATCTCACTCAGCATCAGTTCATGCAAATCCCTCCAGGTTTCCCTGAAATCCCCTCCCTCCTAGTTTCTAATAGAACAATAGTGTTCCATGACATACATATACCACAGTTTGCTAAGCCATTCCCCAATTGAAGGACATTTACTGGATCTCCAATTATTTGCCACCACAAACAGGACTGCTATAAATATTTTTGTACAAGTAATGTTTTTACCCTTTTTCCTCATCTCTTCAGGGTATAGACCCAGTAGTGGTATTGCTGGGTCAAAGGGTATGCACATTTTTGTTGCCCTTTGGGCATAATTCCAAATAGCTCTCCAGAAGGGTTGGATAAGTTCACAGCTCCACCAACAATGTAACAGTGTCCCAGATTTCCCACATCCCTTCTAACAATGATCATTATCCTTCCTGGTCATACTGGCCAATCTGAGAGGTGTGAGGTGGTACCTCAGAGAAGCTTTAATTTGCATTTCTCTAATAATTAATGATTTAGAGCATTTTTTCATATGGCTATGGATTACTTTGATCTCCTCATCTGTAAATTGCCTTTGCATATCCTTTGACCATTTGTCAATTGGGGAATGGCTTTTTGTTTTAAAAATATGACTCAGTTCTCTGTATATTTTAGAAATGAGTCCTTTGTCAGAATCATTAGTTGTAAAGATTGTTTCCCAATTTACTACATTTCTTTTGATCTTGGTTACATTGATTTTATCTGTGCAAAAGCTTTTTAATTTCATGTAATAGAAATCATCTAATTGTTTTTTGGTGATGTTCTCCAACTCTTCCTTAGTCATAAACTGTTCCCCTTTCCATAGATCTGACAGGTAGATCTTGATCTTGATCTTGATCTTCTAATTTGCTTATAGTATTGTTTTTTTATGTCTATGTCCTGTAACCATTTGGATCTTATTTTGGTAAAGGATGTGAGGTGTTGGTCTAATCTAAGTTTCTTCCATACTAAACTTCCAATTAACCCAGCAATTTTTATCAAAGGAGGAGTTTTTATCCCAATGGCTGGACTCTTTGGGTTTATCAAACAGCAGATTAATATAATCATCTCCTGCTTTTACACCTAGTCTATTCCACTGGTCCACCACTCTATTTCTTAGCCAATACCAAACAATTTTGATGACTGATGCTTTATAATATAATTTTAGATTGGGTAGGGCTAAGCCACCTTTGTTTGCATTTTTTTTTCATTAAGCTCCTGGCAATTCTTGACTTTTTATTTCTCCATATGAATTTACTTACAATTTTTTCTAACTCATTGAAGTAATTTTTTGGAGTTTTGATTGGTAGGGCACTAAATACTGTAGTTTTGGTAGAATTGTCATTTTTATTATATTAGCTCTACCTTTCCATGAGCAGTTGATATTTGCCAAGTTATTTAAATCTAATTTAATTTGTGTGAGAAGTGTTTTATAATTGTTTTCAAAAAGATTCTGAGTCTATCTTGGCAAATAGACTCCCAAATATTTTATATTGTCTAAGGTTACTTTGAATGGTATTTCTCTTTCTAGCTCTTCCTGCTGTTTCTTGCTAGACATATATAGAAAAGTTGAGGATTTATGAGGATTTATTTTATAACCTGCAACTTTGCTAAAATTGTTAATTTTTTCCAGTAGTTTTTTCAATGATTTCTTGGGATTCTCTAGGTAGACCATCATGTCATCTGCAAAGAGTGAGAGTTTTGTCTCTTCCTTCCCAATTCTAACTCCTTTAATTTCTTTTTCTTCTCTAATTGCTGATGCTAACATTTCTAATACAATATTGAATAGTAGTGGTGATAATGGGCATCCTTGTTTCACCCCTGATCTTATTGGGAATGCCTCTAGCCTCTCCCCATTGAATATAATGCTTGCTGATGGTTTCAGATAGATACTGCTAATTATTTTAAGGAACAGTCCATTTATTCTTACACTCTCTAGTGTTTTTAATAGGAATGGATGCTGTATTTTGTCAAAAGCTTTTTCAGCATCTATTGATATGATCATATGATTTCTGATAGGTTTGTTGTTGATATAATTGAGTATACTAACAGTTTTCCTAATATTGAACCAACCCTGCATTCCTGGAATAAATCCTACTTGATCATAATGTATTATCCTAGTGATGACTTGTTGTAATCATTTTGCTAAGATTTTATTTAGGATTTTTGCACCTATATTCATCAGGGAAATAGGTCTATAATTTTCTTTCTCTGTTTTAACTCTTCCTGGTTTAGGTAACAGTACCATATTGGTTTCATAGAAAGAGTTAGGCAGAGTTCCATCTTTCCCTATTTTTCCAAAGAGTTTATATAGGATTGTAACCAATTGTTCCTTAAATGTTTGGTAGAATTCACTTGTGAATCCATCAGGCCCTGGAGACTTTTTTTAGGGAGTTCAATAATGGCTTGTTGAATTTCTTTTTCTGAGATAGGGTTGTTTAGGTATTTAATCTCTTCTTCATTTAACCTGGGCAACTTATATTTTTGTAAATATTCATCCATTTCACTTAGATTATCAAATTTATTGGCATAGAGTTGGGCAAAATAATTTCGAATTATTACTTTAATTTCCTCCTCATTGGTGGTGATTTCACCTTTTTCATTTATATTACTAGCAATTTGGTTTTCTTCTTTTTTTTAATCAAATTGACCAGAGGTTTATCAATTTTATTGGTTTTTTTCATAATACCAACTTTTGGTTTTATTTATTAATTCAATAGCTTTTTTGCTTTCAATTTTATTAATTTCTCCTTTAATTCTTAGAATTTCTAATTTGGTATTTAATTGGGGATTTTTGATTTGTTCTTTCTCTAATTTTTTAGTTGCATGTTTAGTTCATTGATTTCTTCTTTCTCCAATTTATTCATGTAAGCATTTAGAGCTATAATATATCCCCTGAGAGTCACTTTGAATGAATCCCATAGGTTTTGGTATGTTGTTTCATTATTATCATTATCTAGGATAAAATAGTTAATTCTTTCTATAATTTGTTTTTTGGTCCACTCATTTTTTAAAATGAGGTTATTTATTCAGTTTCCAATTTGTTCTGGGTCTATATCTCCTTGGCCCAGTATTGCATATGACTTTTATTGCATTGTGGTCTGAGAAATACATATACACTATTTCTGCCTTTCTGCAGTTGATCATTAGGTTTTTATGTCCTAGTACATGGTCAATTTTTGTATAAATTCCATGTACTGCAGAGAAAAAGGCATATTCCTTTCTATCCCCATTCAGTTTCCTCCATAAGTCTACCATATCTAATTTTTCTAACAATCAATTTACCTCCCTAATTTCTTTCTTGTTTGTTTTATGATTCAATTTATCTAGATCTGATAGTGGGAGGTTGAGGTCTCCCACTAGTAGAGTTTTGCTGTCTATGTCTTCCTGTAGTTCTTTCAGCTTCCCCTCTAAGACTATAGGTGCTGTCCCACTGGGTGCATATATATTCAATATTGAAATGACTTTATTGTCTATGGTACCTTTTAGGAGGATAAAGTTTCCTTCCTTATCTCTTTTAATGCTATCTATTTTTGTTGCTGCTTTGTCTGAGATAAGGATTGCTACCCCTGCTTTTTTTACTTCAGCTGAAGCAAAATATATTTTGCTCCAACCTTTTACCTTTACTCTATATGTATCTCTTTGCTTCAAATGAGTTTCTTGTAAGCAGCATATTGTAGGATTCTGGTTTTTAATCCACTCTGCTATTTGCTTACATTTTAAGGGAGAGTTCATCCCATTCACATTCAAGGTTATGATTACTAATTCTTTATTGCCCTCCACGCTATCTTCCCTCTGTTTGTATTTCCCCCTTCCCCCTTTTATCCATATTCCCCAGTATTTTGTTTCTGAATACCACCCCCTTCAGTGTGTTTGCCCTCCTATATCACACCCTCCCCTTTCTTTCCCCCTTCCCTTTTCCCTTTTCCCTTCCATTCCTTTTGTTATTTCCCCTTATTTCTCCCACTCCCCTTCCCTTTCTCCATCCCCCCCTCCCCTTTTCCCCTTTTAATACTTGAAAGGTTGGATGTTTTATAAGTTAACTGAGTATGTGTAGGTTGACTTTAAGCCAAGTCTGATGAGAAGAAAATTCAGGTGTTTCTCCTCTACTCCCTTCTTCCCCACTATTACCATAGGTTTTTTTGTACCTCTTAGTGTAATGAGATTTACCCCCATTCAATCCCCTCCCTCCTCCCATCTCTTTCCTGTCCCCCTTTTTAGGGAGGTAGTTTTTTTAAGATCATTCTATCTAAGTCATAGAAAATTCTGAATGTCTGTCCCTTCTAGTTCTGTATATTCTATTGAATAGAGTCAAAATTCCTGAGAGTTATTAGAGTCTCCTAAGTGGGGTTAAAGCCAGTTACATCCCATTAGATAGTAGTCTCATGGATAGGTCATGAATGTGCATTTCTGGCTAGGTGTATTCTCTCTGTTAGAGTTACATTTCTCAAGGTCTATGAGAATCTCCCCCCCCCCCCTTGCTGGGATATAACCAGTTTCAATTTACTGGATTGCATTTTTTTTCCTTTTACTGCCCCCCCCTTTTATTACCTTTTCATGTGTCTCTTGAACCTTCTGTTTGATGTCCAAATTTTCTGTTTAGCTCTGGTCTTTTCATCAGAAATTTTTGGAATTCTTCCATTTAGTTAAATGTCCATCTTTTTCCCAGGAAGAGAAGGCTCAGCTTTGCAGGAAAGTAGATTCTTGGCTGCATTCCAAACTCCCGTGCTCTTCGAAATATCTCGTTCCAGGCCCTTCGATCCCTTAAAGTTGATGTAGCCATGTCCTGCATGATCCTTACTGTGGCTCCTTGATATTTAAATTGTTTCTTTCTGGCTGCTTGCAGGATTTTCTCTTTTATCTGATAGTTCTGGAGTTTGGCCACAACATTCCTTGGTGTTTTCATTTTAGAATCTTTTTCTGGTGGGAATCGATGTACTCTTTCAATAACTACTTTGCCCTCTGATTCCATGATATCAGGGCAGTTTTCCATCACTAGATCCTGTAATATTAAGTCCAGGCTTTCTTTCTCTTCAATGTTTTCAGGAAGTCCTATAATTTTCAGGTTGCCCCTCATCGATCTATTCTCGGGGTCAGTGGTTTTGTTGATGAGGTATTTTACATTTGCTTCTATTTTTTCTATTTTTTGATTTTGTTTAACTGACTCTTGCTGTCTCATGGAGTCATTAGTTTCTGTAGACTCCATTATTTTTTTGGGGAAGGAGTTTTCTTCATTAACCTTTTGCAACTCTTTTTCCAGTTGGTCAATTCTACTTATGAAAGAGCTTTCCATTTGGTCAATTGAGGTTTTGAGAGAATTAATTTGTTTTTGCATTTGCTCATTTGAGGATCTGAGAGAATTATTCTCATTTTGTAATTGTCCAATTGATGACCTGAGAGATTTATTCTCCTTTTGTGTTTGTCCAATTGTACTTTATAAGATTTTGTTTTCTTGTTGCAAGGTATTAATTGTCTCTCCCAAATTTTTAAGCTCCTTCCTTATTTCTTCAAGGAAGTCTTTCTGTGTTGGAGACCAGATTGTATTCTCCTCAGAGGTTCCAGGTCTCTCTGAGTTGGGGTCTTTCCCTTCCAGGAATTTTTCTATGGATCCACCTTTCTGCTGACCCTTCTTCATTATGCTAAGACCTTGAGTTGGGGGGGGCTGGTTCACCTGGGCTTGGGATCGCTAAAGGCTTTGCTCACTGAGTGCAGTTTCTCTGGCAGGCCAGTAGGAGGTGCTGGTTGCCCTCTCTGGAGTGTCTGTGACCTTGGTTGAGAGGCCTTCTCCCTTTGCCCAAAGGGAGGAGTTGATGCTATTGAATTCTTTTGCCTTCACTCAATGGTGGGCTTTACCCTGGCCTGAGGTCATTCCTCAGCTGGGCTGGTTCTTCTGCTCACACACCTGGGCCTGAGGCAGAAGTAGTTTGCATTTGTTTGTTTGGGAAGAGGCCTCTGTGCAAAGGAGGCATGGACTCAGAGTTTCTCAGACCCGAGGAGCCTAGGGATGGTGTCCGCAGCTCTCCTGCACCAGAACTCTCCCCCCAGACATCACCAACACCAGCGCCTCTGCTTCCCCGAGGACCCAAGCCCCTTTCGTCCAGCCCCACTGCTGATCCAGCAGGTCCAGCTCTCTGGCCCTCAGACTCCCGGTTCCAATTCAGCTGTTAATCTGGGTGATCCGGGGCTGATCCTCCCTCTGAGCCCAGACTCACCCGCCTGTACTCGGCCAAAGCTGCTGTGGGAGAGAAATCCTGAGGTAGATGTTCTTTCTCATGGCTTTTCTTTCTGGGTTTTATGGGCCAGATTTCTTTTAAGAGGTTTGTTTCATGTTATAGATGGGGAAGAGATCAGGAGAACTGTGCCTGTCTTCTCTCCACCATCTTGGCCGAAGTCCAATTCTGCTTTTTAAGGCATTCTCCTCATTTGCCTTTTTGCTTTGCTTTTTCCAATGGCCTAAACTGGTTTTTAACATATTATTTTTATTTTCTGTATTTTTTGTATATCTTTTACCAAGCTTTTGATTTGGTTTTCATGATTTTTCTGCATTGCTCTCATTTCTCCTACCAATTTTTCCTCCACCTCCCTTAATTGCTTTTTCAAAGTCTTTTTTGAGCTCATCCACAGTCTGAACCCATTTTCTATTTCTCTTGGAGGTTTTGGTTATGGAAATTTCGTTGTTATACTCTGAGTATGTGTTTTGATCTTCCATGGGACTGAAGTAATTCTCTATGGTCAGATCCTTTTTTTTTTTTCTGTTTACTCATTTCCTCAGCCCAAGGCTAATTTATAGCACTTCCAAAGCTTTATGGTTGTTTTTTGGAGGGGAGGGACACCCCACTGGGACATTTATTCCTCCTAGGATTTAAGCTCTCTAGCCCGTGCTTTGATATGTAGATGACCACAGCACTGCCCTCTGCCCTGAAGCTATAAGGCAGGATCCAACTATCTTAGTAAGGAAGCCCAAACTGCACCCTGGGTCTAAGTGTAGGCAAACAGCTGAGTCCTGCCCCAGGAAGAGCAGAGAGATCTCTGCAGACTTCCCTTACTGTCTCTGGGGGTGCAGAATGCTTTCTCCCGATTCTCTTCAGGTTCTGTGGCCGGTGGTCCTCACTCCACACTCACCCAGGTGCAGCTGAGTTCTCCCATCGACCCTTCATGCTGTTGCAGGTGATCTCTGGGCTACGCTGGGCTGGGTTGCACTGTGCTGCAACTTTTTTTCCCAAACCCTAGTCCTGGTGAAGCACACCTTTCCCGAGGAACTTCTAAGTAATCTTGGACTGGGAAAATGTATCACTCAGTCTTTCTGTGGGTTCTGCCCCTCTAAATTTTGGCTAGAGCCATCCTTTGGTTTTGGGGGGTTTGGGGGGGTTGGAGTTGTCGGGGCATGCTGCCTTCATGCTGCCATCTTGGCTGTACCCCCATACACCTTTTCTTCAGGAAAGGATTCCCTCATTGTAGATTCTGAATTCCTTTAAGGAGAATGTTCATGTAGACTCCAACTTGCAGGGACTTTGGAACTCTAAATTAGCTAGATCCAAAGATTTTTATATTAAAACTGTCATAAATCATTGACTTGTATAGCCAACAAAATCCGCATGTCTTTAGCATGTGATTGATCCCTTGAGTTGTCCCTTAAATATCTTCTCCAACACTTTTTGGACTGACACTGGTATTGTTGAAGGGTATGCAAGAGTTCTCATCCAAACCCAGTTATACTGGACCCACATACTAAGTAGGGAAATTGAGTTAACAACTATTCAAAATAAATAAACCAGAAAACTTGGTTCAGTAGGGAAAATTCTAATGAAAGATGCAAAGTAGGTAGGAGTGGATATTAATAGCACCCTCCTGGTCTTAAAAGACATCAAAACCCAAGACATCATCACTGCATTCTGTTCTTGACATATGGTGGAATATCATCTTTGATTGAATGTGATTTTAAAAAATTGGAAATTACTAAAAAGTGGTCATTCTGAAAGATAACATTAAAAAGTTACTGGAAAAGGCAGTTAGATTAAAGCATTGGCCTTAAAGTCAGTAGGATCTGAGTTCAAATATGAATTTTATTTCAAATAAGAACTCAGATAAATTATATTTACTAGTTGTCTGTCCTTGGGCAAGTCACTTAACTCCATTGCCTTGGTTGGGGGGAAACTACTGGATATTTAAATTTTTATTCAAATGTATACAAAAGAATAGATGTAGCTATTTGGTGAAGGAAGAATAAATACAATAAAATATTCTTTCTTTTAAAATTTAACCAGGGGCAGCTAGGTGGTATAGTGGATAGAGCACTCGTCCTGGAGTCAGGAGTACCTGAGTTCAAATCCAGCCTCAGACACTTAATAATTACCTAGCTGTGTGGCCTTGGGCAAGCCACTTAATCCCACTGCCTTGCAAAAGAGAAAAAAAACTAAAAAAAAAATTTAACCAAAAAACTGAAAGACTGTGTCAACTTGTTAGAGAGTTAAATCATTAGTAACTCCTCCCCACCCATAGTATCACAGTAATGAATGATGCAATGTGTAACTTTCTCAGAAGGAAGAAGTAGAGCTGTAAGTTTAATAAGCTGAACTTTAAAGAGAGCTCATGACCACTAAGAAATGCTGACTCACCTAGCCTCTGACTGAGAAAGACTTTTAACTATTTTCCTTCAGGCTTTAAAAAGCTCTTTTTTCCCTTTTAGTAGAGACAAACAAATAAGGAAGGGAAAACAGATGAAGAAATTAATTTAATTGATTTCCTAAGGATGAAAGTTATAATTTTCTTATAAAAATTGAACATATTTATATAATTAAATTTTAGACTGAAATTCCATGTAATTCCAAATAGCTTTATGAATTCCTATCATAATTTTCATTCTAAAAAGTTATTTATTGCATGCCCATTGTATTTATTATACTATATTTAATTGTTGTTGTTTGTCATTCATTCTCAAAGACCAGGGAGGTGATGCCATGACAAGTACATGAATTGGATCTGAGGGAGGGGGCTGTGCTAAGTTGCCAGTCTCATTTTCTCCTCAGAGCCACTGTGTCCAGTAGCCAGATTTGAATCAGTGACTGGAGATGGGTAAGTGACTTGTCCAATATCCTCTCCTTGGTGTCCTATCTGCTTTGTATCTTTCAATAGAATTTTCTTATTTTTACCTCTAGTGTGTGTGTGTGTGTGTGTGTGTGTGTGTGTGTGTGTATTTAGGTGCATTTCTTGTTTTTCAGTCCAGTCCAACTTTTCATGACCCACAACAATACTGTCCCTGAGATTTTTTAAAAATTTTACAATTTTTCCCCTAATCTCACTCCCCCACCCCCACCCCACAGAAGGCAGTCTGATAAGACTTTACAAAATAGAATTTTTCACTTTTGGACCAGATGAGATTTCTGGTTCATTTATGTTAGTGATAATGATGCTAGAAGCTCTCACTGCCTCAAGTGTGGGAGACTAGATCTGAATTAAGGTCCTCTGGACCCTGAACTGTTGTTTTATCTACTGTGTCACCTAACAGCCCCAAATTTAGTAGTATATACTTTCTATTATAATTAGTATAGTAGTATACTATAGTAGTATAATATACTTTCTACTATAATTAGTAGAAGGTAAGACTTTTGAAGACAGAGACTTTCATTTTGTCTTTGTATTCTAGTAACTATCACTGAACTTTTTAGAAAGTAGACATTTAATAATATATGTCAATTGAATAGGGAACATCTAGTTCAGTAGTATCAAACTTAAATAGAAACCAGAGCACTAAACTGTCCATAAGGATAGGATATTAGGCATTTCACTGATCTAATTTACTCTACCTGTATAAAGT
Source organism: Macrotis lagotis (assembly GCF_037893015.1). Classification (NCBI taxonomy): domain Eukaryota; kingdom Metazoa; phylum Chordata; class Mammalia; order Peramelemorphia; family Peramelidae; genus Macrotis; species Macrotis lagotis. Next base: position 421,390,642 of record NC_133666.1, on the reverse strand, counting down.
ATAAAGCTCCCCATTCATCAATTGCCTTTAAACTCAAGTCTTGTGTTGCTCTCAAAGTATAGTGCAAAATCCTTCAGGTTCTAAGCCTAAGTGTGCAAAGTCAGTGTTGTGCCTTAGTGAGAAAAGGTCACAGAATTTTAGGGAATTAACTAGAGAGAAAAAAATATTTTTCATCTTACCAATTTTATTTTGCATTTTATGGGTTTTGCATGATTACTGTTAGGAAAAGTGGATATTATCAAAATTCATGTTTTGTTTAAAGAATTATATGTAGAAATGAATTTTTAGCCATCTCTAGTCAAAGGTTATAGTTTTTGGTGATTGCAGAAATCTAGCCCTCTATTTCCCATAGATTCAGTTGTGGTAGCAAAAAATTGGGAAGCAAGGGGCTGCCTATCATTTGGAGAATGGCTGAATATTATAGTATATATACATGCAATTTAATGCTATTGAATTGTAAGAAATGGTGAAAGGATTGGTTTTATATATATATAAAATTATATTTTTATTTTGTTAAATATTTTCCATTGCATTTTTTTTGGCTAGGCTATGGGATTAAGTGGCTTGCCCAAGTTCACACAACCAAGCAGAATGTTAAGTGAGCCAAATTTGAACTCAGGTCCTCCTGATTTCAGAGCTAGTGCTCTATCCACTGTACCACCCAGCTCCCCCTGAAACAGTTGGTTTTAGAAAAATTTGACCTTGTGTGAAGTGAAGTAAGCAGGGGCATACAATAACTAGAATACTATAAAAGACAAACATCTTTGAAAGATTTAGAGTTTAGGGTTACACAGATTTTCCTCACTTGGGACTACCTAATACCAATGAAATCAGAGGGCAATCCCTATCCCTATCCAATTGTTAATATTTTATATTATTGATAATGATGATAAATGAGCTCACACTGTTTCAACAACAAAAGTGTTTTATGAATACTGATTTAATCATCTTGGCTAGATACCTTATTAGTTTCACTTTATGGGTAAAGAAACAGAAGTACAAAGAATTACAGCCACTTTTCTGAAATGTTTGCATTATTCATTGAAGCATTTGAAAATTAGATTTAACTCTGCTTCAATGAACATAAAAGTAACTCCTATTTTATGTGTATACCCAGAAGGAACACAAAGTTAACTCCTTGTATGGCATATTTACTAAGTTAAAGTTAGAGGCCTTTGTATAGACCAGAAATGTCAACTCTTGGCCTCAGGGCCCATTCATGTTGCTGCCTTCAGTCCACAACTGAAAATGGAAGAGTAGGTGAACACAGGAACCAATTTGAAACAGCCCACACTGACTTAACTAACACAGCTTGACTTTTTCATGTAACTAGCATTGTACTTTCTCACAGACCACCGTAGTTCTGGATTTTTTGTTTGTTTTACAAAAGATATGGATGCAGGAATTAGAATATTTATTTTAAAACATTTTATGACATCATAATTGCAAAAGGCAACTGTATTGTATGCAGTATGAATTAATATTTTGTCACAGAACTGAGAACAGATTTCAGCTGCATTTCAGTATATTTGCTAGGCCATTCTCAGTTGGCATCAACACATTGCCTATAAGCTTTCAAATAGAATGTATAGAGTTGCAATAAGATATGCAGCTTAAAGAAAACGTTATTCAAGTGCCTGTTGGACTTTTACAAGTTGTACCTACAGAAAGAAAAGTATCTGGCATTTCACAAACATACCCTGTTTGTAACGTCTCTTTCGGGAGAGCACATATTTGCAAGCAACTTTTTTTCTCTGTATGAAGCATACAAAAAGTAAAAATAGATGAAAAAAACTTAGATGAGCATCTTGAAGATATTCTTCGTACCAAATAGAGAAGCACTGGTATTGAAAAATCAGTATCAGTGTTCACATTAAAAAAGACATATTCTTATTTTTGGTTAAAAAGTAAATGTTTTATTTTTATACTCATTTTGTTATATTTTATTACCTTTTATTTTAATTTTATTGTAGTCAATAGATTAATGTTTGTTAAATTCTATATTATGATCACATTTTATTGTTATATTCATTGTTGATATAAGTTACATTGTAATCATAAATAGAAGTTCTTATTGGCCCTTGACAAGTTTTTGTGGGCGGATGTGATTCAAAAGAGCTAAGAGGTTGGACCCCATGTTCTATTTAAAAAGCTTTCACTCCATTTACAAGGTATAAACATCTCTATTAACACCAACTATGAGACTTTTTTTCTAGCAAAGATGCTGCTATAATGGGGTGTGAAATCTTACCCTGAGTACTAGTTAGCCATCTAACACAACTAGGATTATTGATTGCATAAAGGCTAGTTTTACAGCAACTAACTGTTAACTACCTTCAGTCTAGAGTTCAAAACTTTGAAAGGGGCAGAAAGAAAAAACCCAAATTGACAGACATAAAGAGGGAAATAGAGATTTGGATTATATTCCCCTGTGGGAAAGCCTACAATTCTGAGACATGTGGCCACAGAAATAGATGGTAGCATCTATGGATAGAAAGGAATTTCTGGACCAAGCAGAGGAATTTCAGAACCAAGTAGGAGATGGATTCAAGAAACAGCAAAGGGGGGAAAAAAGGGAAAAATAGACAGCAAAAAACAGAACTATGGTATGTAGGAGCAAATCTGGACCTCCATTAATACTGTAGATTATGTGCACTGGAAATTTCTTAAGGGCATTTGATTCTTATGATCCTTAAGTTTTTCCCCTCTGGCAGGAGGACATTAATTCCAAGTTAATGCTATAAATATGGACTCCAGGGGATCTTGAAAGACCTAAAGCTCATTAGAAAGTGAACTTCCATATAAAAAATTTTCATCTGAGATGAGGCTCACAACCTTATTGATAATCAATTTTTACCTGCAACACTGAAAGAGCACCATTGCCAGCTAACATTCCTTATGATATGACTTTGTATTTATAGTTCAAGTATCATGTTATAGTACAAGGTATGAGATAATGACATATGTTAATGACATGTTCTTAATGAACTCATGTTGGCTAATAGAGATTGTCCAGGATAATATTGCCTTAGGGCAAGTAAAGAGGCAGAGCTCTTTTTTTAAAAATCTTTTATTTTACTTTTCTGTCAATTTAGCAAGGATTAATTTTCTTTTTTATTTAATAGTATTTCTTTTTTTTTTCCCATTTACATGTAAGGACATTTTTCAGCACTCACTTTTTGGAAGATTTTGAGTTCAAAATTTTTCTTCTTCTCTCTGCTCACTCTTCCCCAAGATGACAAGCAATATGATATAGGTCATATATGCACAAACATGTAAGTCACATTTCTATATTAGTCATGTTGTAAAAAAAGAAAAAGAACAAAAGGAAAAAATACACAAAAAACTCTCCAAAAACATGAAAATAGTAAAGCATTAATTTTCAAGACAAAAAAGAAAATAATTCTGATGTGGAAGAATTAAATAGACAACTTAGATTTTAAAAGATCAAGTGCAGGATGGAATCAAGAGCAGATAATGCAGAGTGATCAAAAATAGTATAGCAAAATTATGTAAGAATAACATTAAGTACCACAAAAGCTCAGAACGAGAACATTTACTAGGAATTCAGAAAACAAAAACATTTTGTAAATGATATTGTTGAAAAGAAGACATATAGGGAGGGGGAACAAAAGTTACTCTTCAGGATGGGTTAAGGTAATGATGACCAATACAGCAGGACTCTTCAAAATCTCATTTTGTTTCTGTTTTCTGTTGATTTTTGATCTAGGAAATGACAAATATGGAGTTGGAACACAAGGTAAGTATGAAGATAATAGAAAACTTGATCCCTTTGACCAGTGACCAGGCCTAAATAAACTATAGCCTACAGTACTGAAAGAAATGTTTCACGTGACTATTGAGCCATTGGTAATCTAAAGCAACTGCCCTATGGAAAGTTCCCTTCCAAAGCTACTATAGTGCTTCTTAGAGGAGCAGATGAACTCTGACAGGATGAGCTTACCAGAAGACATAGATTTTAAAGTTGTTTTAACAGTGCAGAAGTGAGGTAAAGGTAAAATGCCTCCGTTATGTCCCACTGAATGCTCCATGTTTTGTTTCAACCTCCCAGGAGAGTTATTGATGAGTACTTGTCTTTTATATTGTACGTATTGTATGTGTGTAGAAATACATTTCATTTGCCTGATCCACACTGTACACTGAATTTTTTTTACCCTGTTTTTTTACACCTTAGACAAGAGCCAAATATAAGCTTTAGGAGATTTCTCTCCAGGGTTCCTGAGTGGGGTATAAAAAGATCCAGAGGGAGACTGAGGAAAAAAGTCTGACTTTTTAGTTTAGGAGCCAGATTCACTCAGACTTCATGAATCCAGTTCATTGTTCATTGTTCCAGAGGTAGAGGCCCCATTAAAATCAATTAAATGGATTTAGCAGCAGTCCTCTGTTGTTACAAAGGAATGATCTATAACTTTAAAGGATGCATACTTGATGGAAATATGGACACAGAGGAGGCTGCTGTGCAGAAATGATTTCCTACAGCAGACAACATCTTCAAAGTCACTTGATTGATAAAATGTGCAAAGAATATAAGGTTCCATTGGGTTTATTTTTTTGATTTAAAAAATAAAAGCATTTGACTCCAGAGCAAAATACAACATTAAAACTTTTTGTCCAAGAAATTATCTTCAAAGGGTACTTAAAACTTCTATCATATAGAGTTGCAATGTAAAGAAAATATTCAAAGATAGATTATTAACATCAATCACAGCAGAAAACAGTAAGGTATGGAACCAAAGTGCTCACACCTGTCACGGAAGATGACCTGTGCTGAGTCCCAACAAAAAACTCATATTGAGCTTAAGTATCCTGGAGTTCTTTAGCATGACTTTCAAGCCAGGAATGGCACAAAAGAAATGTATAATTGGTAAAATCTACCAGTTAAGAGTGAGGGAGGACAGTTAATTTGACTATTTCACTGATAACCATAGAATGTATTTTTTCCTTTCTTTTTTTTTGGTTATTTTTATAATGAATTTAAAAACAGTAAATAACATGGGCATTTTTAGAAACTTGATAGAAAAAGGTAACTCTACATGTAATTGCAGATCTACATTAAGTCCAGCTTGATTTTCTTCTTAAATAAGACATAACAATGTTGGCTGAACTGTAGTAAGGAATATCTACTTCAAAGGGAGCACAACCTAATGAAGTATTAAAATAAAGGTAAATATATGATCTGATATTATACAGACAAAGATACAGACATACACATGTATAAACTCATAGACATATATAATAATAAGAGAACATCTTTGGGAGGGATAACAATGTAATTCTAAAAGTAGCCAAACAATCTAAAAATAGCCAAAGCAATCAATAAAATAATTTTATCAACTGATAGTTTCTGAATATAGACAACTCCAAAATACTATTCTTTATATTTGTATATTTTTTAAAGTGAAGTATGTGTATTACTTTTTCAATTTTTTATTTATTTAAGGCAATGGGGTTGAGAGTGACTTGCCCAATGATTTGCCCAGCTAAGGCAATTAAGTGTTGGAGGCCTGATTTGAAGTCAGATCCTCCTGACTCAAGGGCCCTGCAGCCACCTAGCTGCTCTATATTTGTATATTTATAATGAAAGGTTTTTAAATAACTGATTATAGAAGACCACACCTCAATTTTCTAAGGGTGAGATTTTGGGGCTAAAAACTTGTTTATATTCCTATCAGTATAATAATCCAACTGTGGTTTTTCACATACCTTAGATTTTGCAAGTTTATCTCAGAATTCCTTTTTAAAAATTTTTTTTTGTCCATTTAGACTATTTTTTTAAAAAAAAATGTTTTGTATGAAACTTTTTGGTAAAAATATCATCTAAATCGAGAAACAACTTGTATATGTGGAAATAAATTTGTTGCATGCTAGTCAGCTGAGTAATAGTTTTGCTGTCCTACAAGGAATTGTTCATAATTTTATGAAATTGCACACCAAAAAAAAAATCTTTTTAAGACAGACTGTCATCATATGGAGAAACTGTGGTTAGTTTATCATGTGGCTGGGATTAAAAGAAGGAAGGAGTTATACAATCTTACAGATCAAATGACCTGCAAATAATTAACTTCTTGTTTATGGTAAAATAAAGACACAAAGCTATAGAATAACAGCTATGCTTGTGTTGCAGTATTAGTGTTTCAGGTACTTTTCAAATAAAAAAATGAAAAATTTAATTCTCAAAATTGAATAAATGAATAGTACAGTGGAACTTTAATAAGGAGGCAATATTTGCTTTGTAGCCACTGACTACCTGAGTTTGGTTTTGCCTATGAGGAATCATTATTCAGACTTGGGAAAGTAAAAATTTATTAAAAAGGTTACAGCATATAGGAAGGGATAGGGGAGGGAGGGAGGGAGAGAGAGGGAGAGAGAGAGAGAGAGAGAGAGAGAGAGAGAGAGAGAGAGAGAGAGAGAGAGAGAGAGAGAGAGAGAGAGAGAGAGAGAACAGCCAAGCAGTGTTAGCTGGGCCACAGGTTGGTAGAGAAGACCCTGGTTTTTATGTCTTGCCTTTCATCCAGAGGGCAAAAGGTAAACTCCCTTTCTCTTACTGGACCCCTGGAATTAGGTAGAGGGTAAAGCCTAAGGAGATCAGGATACAAATTTTACATTAAACAATGAATCAATGGTAATGGGGATCTCCACCCAATTTGAGCAGTCTTAAAGATTACAAATTGTTACTGTTACAGTCATAATTCTCCGTTTCTAGCCAATTTAGATTTCAAAAGTAGGTCTTACTTTACATCTCCACCCAGTGTTCTGTTACATTCACAATTCTCTTCCTCTTTCCCCTGCATCACTTTCACTAATATTCATACTCTCTCCCCTCACATAAGGATAATTTCCCTCTCCTATCCCACCTCAGGAGGGGAAGGGAATTAGGTATGATTTCCCTCAGAGTCCAAACTCTTCCCTTGGGCACCAGTCCCAGGTCCCCTGGCTTCTCAGGGCTTCTTCTCCCTTCTGGGGGTGGTGATGATGATCGCTACAATCCTGCCTCAGCATTGTCAAGGCTCGAACTCCTGGTCCCAAGGGGATCACTTGTGGCACCTCAAACTGGAGACCAACCATGCAGAGCAGAAACAAACCCCCTTAAATTCATGTCTTAGTGGTAGAGGTGGAGAGGAAGAGCAGGGACAAGTACATGGGTAGGAGTAGCAGCTGGGAGTGTGCCAAAAGATGATAGAGACGGATAGAGACATAGAGCAGAGACAAAAAAGACAAGGGAGAGAGATAGAGACAGTGAGAGATAGAGACAGTGAGAGAGAGAGAGAGAGAGAGAGAGAGAGAGAGTAGTAGTAGCAGCTAGGAGTATGTCAAAAGATAAGAGATAGAGACAGAAACAGAGACAGAGAGAAGAGAGACAAAAAGATAGGGGAGAGGCAGGGGGAGAGAGACAGAGAGAGAGAGGAGACAGACAAAAAGATGGGGGGGGGGGAGAGACTTTTAACCTAGTTTCCAGAACCATCCAGAGACCTTGTGCCCTTTCATTCCTTCCAAACCGTGCCTTCCTCCTTAGTTCTAAGGTCTCTCCAAGGACATGGCAACAGGGGGTCACTTGGCTGGGGGTCCTTATCAATCCTTTTGCTCCATCCACACCTGGTTTCTAATTGTGATAGATAAAAATTCCATTGCGAGGTACATGGCTACATTTACATTTACATTTAGGGGATGAATGATGATCAGCCTTCCGACAAGGAGAACCCCCTCTTCTGGCCGGAACTCGGGAGCCCCAAGTGCCGGGAAGGCAGCGGCCGTGGGAAGAGGTCCGTGAGCATCCGTCCAGCCACGTCAACATTTATGAAGCACCTTCTGTCTGCCGAGGGAGCCCACGGTGTAGGAGGGAGCCCGCGGTGTAAAGGGGGCCGCGGTGTAGGGAGGAGCCCGCGGTGTAAAGGGGGCCGCGGTGTAGGGAGGAGCCCGCGGTGTAGGGGGGCCCGTGGTGTAGAGGGGCCCCACGGTGTAGTGGGGAGCATAGGGAGGAGCCCGCGGTGTGGGGGGGCCCGCGGTGTAGGGGGGAGCCCGCGGTGTAGGGGGGCCCCCGCGGTGTAGGGGGGCCCCCGCGGTGTAGTGGGGAGCCCGCGGTGTAGGGGGGCCCGCGGTGTAGGGGGGCCCGCGGTGTAGGGGGGCCCGCGGTGTAGGGGGGCCCACGGTGTAGGGGTCCCGCGATGTAGGGGGCCCGCGGTGTAGGGGGCCCGCGATGTAGGGGGCCCGCGGTGTAGGGGGCCCGCGGTGTAGGGGGGCCCGCGGTGTAGGGGGCCCGCGATGTAGGGGGCCCGCGATGTAGGGGGCCCGCGGTGTAGGGGGTCCCGCGGTGTAGGGGTCCCGCGGTGCAGGGGGGCCCGCGGTGTAGGGGGCCCGCGGTGTAGGGGGCCCGCGGTGTAGGGGGCCCGCGGTGTAGGGGGCCCGCGGTGCAGGGGGGCCCGCGGTGTAGGGGGCCCCGCGCCCCACAAACACTTACACAGCGGTTACAGGCGGGACGGCCAGGGCGACCTAAGGCCGCGAAGCCCGGGGAGCGGGGCCAAGGAGCCGGGGAGGAGGCGGGGCGTCCCGTGAATCCGATCAGGCGGCAGTTGAGGCGGGACCCCGAGGAGGTCGGGAGCGGGGAGGGCCTGCCGTATGGCCGCCTGGGGGGCAGGAAGGGCCGCGGGCCGCAGTCCGGGCTCCGCCGCGGCCGCCGCCCCTTCCTCCCGCCCGCTCGAGGCGAGCCCAGCCCCGCGGTTGCCTCGGCAACGCCAAGGGCGGGGGCGGACGAGCGAGAGCGCGTCACCTGACCCGGCTATGGGAGAGCCGTCCGCGCATGCGGGGGCGGGGCCCGGCGGGTGACGTCACTCCCGCGGACTGATCCTGGGGCCGCACTTCTCCCTGCACAGAGCATCGGACACCGCTGCGGGAAGAAGCGGCGCGGGCGAGGCCCGGGTGAGCGGCGCGGCGCGGGGGCTCCAGGCCGGGGCTCCGTGGGTGGTCCGGGGTGGGGGGAGGCTGCGAGCTCCTCCGAGCGGCCGAGCGGGGCGGGGGGGGGGAGGAAGGGCGTGGGGGCGGCGGCCCGGGCTGGGGGCGCGGAGGGGCGCATCCTGGCCGCGGGGGGGGGGGCGACTTCCGGAGAAGGCGGGTTGCGGTGTTTGTTGGGTGAGGAAAGCCCTGGGGGGCGGGAGCGGGAGCGCGCGGGGGGGGGGGGGGCGCTGGGGAGTCAGGAGGACCCGCGTTCAAGTTCGGCCTCGGACACTGAGCAGTGACCTAGCTGTGTGGCCTTGGCCGAGCCACTTCACCCCATGGCCTTGCCAAAAACTAAAAAAAAAAATTTTCAAAAAATGGGAACGGGACCACATTTTCCTTAATACGGGTAAAAATTGTTTACGCCGTTTAGTGACTCGCACACTTCCCTGGCCCGGGGTGGGCGCTTAGATTGAATTTAAATTGAATTGACTAGTTCGGGGGCCCCTTCCTTGGATTTTTCATTTAAACTTAAATGACAAAAAATTTGACAGAAATTTCCAGGGTTGTTGCAAGAGGCTCCTGTTGGCAGAGCACACGCTGTGCCAGGTGCCGAGGTGGATGCGTTCCTGGCGCCGGGCAGCCGCTACTTGAAGGGACCAGCCCTAGTGCCTCACCGAGAACCTCCTCAGGCGGTTCCTAGCGGGCCCGGCCCCGGCCCCGGCCCCGGTCCCGGTCCCAGCCCCAGCCCCAGCCCCAGCCCCGGTCCCAGCCCCGGCCCCGGGCCCGCACGCGGGGGGCAGCGCCCCTGGGCCTGGCCTGACCTGTAGAAGCCGCAGCTCGGCCCCAAGTGCATTTCAGAAAGATTGTGTAGCCGGAACCCGCCGATGAGTCCCAACCACCAGGGTTTGCTTTTTTACACTGTGTCGAGAAGATTTTAGTTTGGACTTGTTTCATTCTTTTCTCAAACTAGCTTGGGGATATAATGGTACAGATGTATCAAAACTGTAGCACCACGGTGAATTGATTATCACCAAAGAACTTTTAGGAGGCATGGTGGCTGTTCAAGAAAGTCAGAAATGTAAGAAATAAGACAATTCATCACATTTTTAAAAAAAGATTATTCACTGACCATAAAATTGTTACCTAGACTACATGTTGGCAGAGTTAATTCCAGTCTTTTTTAAGATATTTCTAGGAAGGATAGGATACAGACTTTTGATCAAAATGGGAAGAATAGTGGATAGTTACTTATACTGTGGTTAATAAACTATTTCCTTAGAGTTCACTAATCTTCTAGATTTTTGACAGGTTATGGACAGGTTAAATCTACATTCTTAATCTTTCTTTGACACTGTAATTATAAGAAAGTCATTTAACTTCTCTGGGCCTCAGTTTTCTTATCTGTAATTTTAATAGCTGCCATTTATCCTACGCTCTAGGACATGCAAAGCTCTTTACCTTCTCATTTGAGTTTCTCATCTGTTCTCTGTGTTAGCCATAGATTATTGTCATGTTAAGATGAGTAAACTGAAGCTCACTAAGGTTTTAATGTTTTTTCTGTGTTAAATGTTAACTTTTATCCATGGTAAGAAAAACACAAACATCAGTTGTGTTAGGTTCAAACAAGCAAAATACTAAAAGAAAATATTGAGACATGAAGTTGTGAATTTAAACTTGGATTAAGACTGAAATGAATAGGATCAGAGATCTTAAACCATAGAGATCATCCCGGTATAACCCCTTCATTTTACAGATGGCTTTAAGTCTCTTGACTTATCCAAGATGACTAATGAGTTAGAAGGGAACAAAAATGAAGCAGCATAGGCCCCAAGAGATGAAGTGATTTGCCCTGATCACAAGCTAATAAGTGAAAGAAACAGGATATAAACCTAGGTCTCCCAAAATCTGAAGCCCAGCGCTATTACTGTCCCATGTCTTTCCCAGTCTAGTTCAGATGCATGGAAGATGAATCTTGTTGGTTTTTAAGAACAATTACTTTTGTGGAACATTAATTCAGTTTATATTATATAGCACTTTTCTATTGCCCTTCAGGTAGTATTTCCTTTTTCAGGGTAATAGGCAAATGAATAGGAATTTGGTGTGTGTATGTGTATATAGTAGGAAAAGCCCTGGCTTTGGCATTTCCAGATACTTCTGACACCTCAGTATCTGCAACACTGTGGGCAAACCACTTAACCTGCCTGAAATGATTGAAAGTGAAGATTTCTGAGGTTATTTTCAGCAAAATGATCCTATTTTTTTAGTTATTTGTTCCAAGAAGGAAGGTCATTCATTATTCCTTCCCTTCCCATTAATATCTTTATTTAATATTTCTTTTGTTCCAAGTTTGTGCAAAATTATTTTAATGATCTTTTATTATGTGAACATTTCGGTAACATTTAAGATTTGTTGGATATATCTGGAAATATTTTATCTGATGGTTATCTTTAGTCAAATGGATCATTTGCTAGTTGTCATTAAGTAAACCAGTTTAATTCTAGGTAAATAGAGAGAGAAGACCCCAGGAAAGAAGTGGATCCACTTCTATGCTTGGCATTTTGGGAAAGGTGGAATCTGGTTTAAATGAATGTCAGAACATAAATATTAAGAAAAGCAGTGGGTGAGGTAAATGCTAAAAGGAAGACATTACAAAAGAGAAAATTAGCTGGGATTTGTAGAGAGGTTCATTTAATTTTAAAATGTTTTAAAATTTTTTTAAATTGATGCTTTTTGCACATTTTACCACAATTGCTTCCCATGAATTCCTGTCACTCCCAGCCTGATCATAACAAAGAAACAATTATGTAAAACTAACCAATATAAAGTTAATGTAGCAGTACTTTTCATAGTCTTCTTCCTACTGCTTCACCAGGATGAGAGTATGCTTCATCAGTTTTTCAGAATTAAGATTGAATATTAGTTTTCATTTAATTTCAGTATTTAAGTGCCTTTCATACAAAAGACACTCTTAGGTGATGTTATTATAGAGAAAAATATGAGAAAGATGCTTCATAATATAATTGCTGGGTACATGAAAACATGGAAAGGACAGATTCAGGCAAAGTTGTAAATTTTATTTAAGTAAGGAGAATTGGGGGGGTACCCCAGAGAAATCTTTATAGAGAAGACATCACCAAGTTGGACTTTGAAAGAAAGAGAAGAACTTTAATAGACAAATGGAGAGGAGAGTCCATTCATGATATGAAAGGGGTATCATGATCAAATACTATAGAGATAGAGGAGGTAGTATTGTACTATTTGTGGAACCTCACAGAAGAACAGACTGAGTTGTGAAACAAGGCTGGCTGGAAAGGTAGATTGGAACACGAATCTGGAGGACTTCCAATGCCAAAATCAATAGTTTATGCTTTACATAGTCAAAAGGAAACCTTTGAAGAGTTTTTAGAAAAGAAATCTGTGATCAGCGTTGTGTTAAGGAAGATTTCTTTGGCAATGTGAAGGGAAAAAAAATGGAGAGAAGCTAGAATGGAGTCAGGAAGAATAGTTGAATAGTGTAGACCTGAACCAGGGTGATTGTGGGGATCCTGGAAAGAAGAGGACCCATGTGAGATATTGTATAAGTGAATATAGAAGTAATATAGAAAAGTGGAATATCACTGAAAGCAGAAGGAAAAGCTAAAGGAACTCATCTGGAAACAAATGACAGAAGGGGGGAAATGACATAGGACTTGTTTTCCAGCTTAAATTCTACAGATGTGTGTGACCTTTTCTAACTTCCAGCAACAATGACCGGAAGCTCAAAATATAACTGGGGAAGTGCTCTCCTACCATGGTAGAGAAAAAAGTCTGAGTCAGAGTTTCTTTCCCATCAGTCTTTAATCAGAGGAGAACAAGAAGTCCGAGCCAGAAATGATTTTATCATGCATGTATATTAGAATTTTTATTTTGTATTTTAATTGTTTGGATTTCCTCCTTTACCCTTGAAGGCAGATTCAATTCAGTAAACATTTATTAAGTGTTTACTATGTACAGGAGTGTATGGGGTGTTAGGGAGGATTAGCACCTCTGGTGTAAGAGCTTGCTGAGCCTTTTCAGCGCATCCAACCTTTCCTAACTCTCACTAGGGACTCCAAGAAGCTGTAGCCAGTGTATGCTGACCACCCCCTGGGGAAAGAAAAGTCTCAGGAAACTGGGTAAAGGAGGTGAAGAGAAACTGACCAGCCTCAGACTCAGACCTCAGTTAATCAGGACAAAACCTACCTCTGCATGTGAATGGGCAGATGGGATTGCTAATGTAGAGGTAAAGTGGATTCTTAGAGCTTAGTTGGACATTGAGCACATCACGATCTGCCATGGCCTTTTCTTCTGACTTTTGTATTACCACTGGTCTGCAGTGACTGGAAGAGAGTGAGTTTAATGACTTTGTGCAACTCTTTTTCCCTTAAATCCAATTCATGGGAAAGTCCAGACATCACACTAGGATATCATTGCTCTTCCTTGAAGGATGTCTTACAGCAACCTCAAAGACTACATTCTGGGCACTATTTTTATCCCTAAGGATTCAAATCTGAAAAAAAGACAATCCTTACCTACCAGGAGTTTACAATTTTAAAATCAAATGGGGAAAGACTGTAAAAGGCAGCGGGAGGAGTTCCTGGTTGGGAGCTTCTTCCCCAGTTAAAGCAAGCGGAGCCATTGATGCAAAACACTTACTTGGAAAGTTCAGAGAATGGATTGTATCTTACTTTTAAATTGGCATCTGCAGCACTTAAAATAACCCTGGTCAGGCTGTTTACCCCTGGAAATCCAGGGCACCTCAGAGATTAGTGGAAGCCCAGGTGCTCTTCTGAGTTGGTAGTTGAAATATCTACCCCCAGGCCCCTATCACCAATAAAATCTAAGGCTGGGACAAAAAAAAAACCTACCTAGTAAATACATAATTATTGTTCTTTAGTTGAGTGAGTGAACTATTGAAAGGATTAGATACAAACAAATGATAAAGGAAGCTTTCATTTCTGTTAATGCACTTGATGGTTTCCCGACATTTTCCTTACAAGAACCAGGTATCATAGATGGTAGGGGTAGAGTATCTTCATTTTGCAAATTAAAAATTTGTAGGGTGTGACCAGTCTGTCACCCTTTGAATTAGTTTGCATGCTGCTGCTCACCTGAATACTGGCAGAAACCATGAAGCACCAGCTATGCCCTGAGTTTTGGAGATACAGAAAGAGACATAGCCATTCTTGTCCTCAAACAGTTCACAGTTTAATGAGGGGAAAACAAACAAATAACTGTGCAAACAAGGATAAACAGGATAAACAGAAAATAAGAGAAGGAAGGCATTAGAAGTGAGAAGAGTTGGAAAAGACTTCCTGTAGGGATTTTAGTTGGGACTTTAAAAAGCCTGGGAAGCCAGTAGGTAGAATTAAGGAGTGAGAGCTTTACTGGCTTCAGAAAGCCCAAGAAAGTGCTCAAGGCAGAGAGATTTGATCCCAAGGCCAAAGGGGAGACCCTGGAATTTATTAAGGAGGACATGGACCAGACCCAGACTTTGGGCAGAATCACTTTGATGACTGAAAGGAGGATAGATTAGACTGGGGAGAGACTTAAAGCAGGCCGACTCACTAGCTGGCTAATGCAGTAGCCTAGACATGAAATGATGCAGAGAGGTGGTGCAGTAACTGTGTAAGAGAGATGTTGCAAAGGTGAAATCAGCAGACCTTGGCAACAGTTTGACTATAAAGAGTGAGAGACTTTGAAAGATGAAATATGATGGCCTCAAAGGTCATTTTTGTTTAGTTGTTTTACTTGTGTTCCAACTCTTTGTGAACCCCTCTCAGGGTTTTCTTGACAGATACTGGAGTAATTTGCTATTTCCTTCTCAGTTTATTTTATAGTTGAGAAAACTGAGACAAACTAGGTTAAATGACTTGTCTGGTATTGGGTTTGAGTAAGGGGGTGCTGAGCTGTGTCATCAGCCTCACTTTCTCCTCCAGAGTTATCTGGGTCCGGTGGCCAAGATAAGAATCTGGAGGACTGGAAATAGCCCCGAATGTGAGGCAATCAGGGTTAAGTGACTTACCCAAGGTCATATAGCTGGTCATATGGCTAATAAAAGTCAGGTGTCTGAGGTCCAATTCAAATTCCCAAGGCAAGTGCTCTATTCACTGTGCTCCTAGCTTTCTCCTGGATCCTCAAAAGATGTTTGAGAAGGGACTTAGAGATATGAGATTGGCGATCCTCAGAGATATTGGAGCAGGATGGGTAGATTTGAAATCTGGATGACTTAGTAGATAGAGCACTGGGTCTAGAGTCAGGGACCCTGAGGTCAACTATGGTCTCAAATTCTTAGTATTTGTTTGATCCTGGGCAAGTCACTTAGCTTCTGTTGGCATAATCCGTTGGAGAAGGAAATGGCAAACCAGTATCTTTACCACAAAAACTGCAAGGACAGTATGGATCATAAATAGTGAGACACACCTAAAGGAATGGATAGGTTTGAGGAAGATGGTAATTAAATCCATGTGAGCTACTGAGATCATCAATAGAAGTAGTCTGGAGGGAGAAGAGAACTCAGGACAGAACCATCTGAAGGTCAGCACTTGGTAGGTTTTTGTTAATTATAATCACTGTTTTAATTAACTTGTCTGCATTGTAGCAGCTTTAGTTGCAACAATCTTGGTTGCCTTAAACTTTAGGTTTTTTTAATCTGTAAAAATGATGCTTTTTCTAGAACTGGAACCTAAATTCTCTGATAATATTATTTTACTTTGACTGGCAGGGTATTTCTGTCTTTTGTGAATTTCGCTGTATGTATATCTGACAGCATCAGCTTTTTATATCTATTATCTAATATTACTATTCTCTTTGAGGGTTTTTTGGGAGGTAATTTAGGGTTGAGTGAGTTACTAAAGGTCCTGTCACACAGCTAGTAAAGTATCTGAAGCCAAATTTGAAGTCAGATCTCCTGACACTCCAGGACCAGTGCTTTATACACTGAACCCCCCTAATTACTTATATTCTCATTTTTATCTTTTTTTAAAGAAAGATTTTATTTATTTTGAATTTTACAATTTTTCCCCAATCTTGCTTCCCCCCCCATAGAAGGCAGTCTTGTTAGTCTTTACATTGTTTCCATTGTATGCATTGATCTAAGTTGAATGTAATGAGGAAAAAATCATATCCTTAGGGAAGAAACATAAAATATATAGCAAAATTATAATAAAATTATGGTTTTTTAAATTAAAGGTAATAGTCTTTGGTCTTTGTTCAAACTCCACAATTCTTTCTCTGGATACAGATGGTATTCTCCATTGCAGATACCCCCAAATTGTGCCTGATTGTTGCACTGATGGAATGAACAAGTCCATTAAGGTTGACCATCACCCCCATGTTACTGTTAGGATGTATAGTGTTCTTCTGATTCTGCTCATCTTGCTCAGCATCAATCAGTTCATGAAAATCCCTCCAGGCTTCCTTGAATTCCCATCCCTCCTGGTTTTTAATAGAATAATAGTGTTCCATCACATACATATTCCACAATTTGTTCAGCCATCACCCAATTGTATTCACTCAATTTCTAGTTCTTTGCCACCACAAACAGGGCTGAATATTTTTATACAGGTGATGTTTTACCCTTTTTCATGATCTCTTCAGAGTATAGACCCAGTAGTGGCATTGCAGGATCAAAGGGTATGCACATTTTTGTTGCCCTTGGGGCATAATTCTAAATTGCTCTCCAAAAAGGTTGGATGAATTGACAGCTACATCAACAATGTATTAGTGTCCCAGATTTCCCACATCCTTTCCAACATTGATCATTGTCCTTTCTGGTCATATTGAGAGGTGTGAGGTGGTACCTCAGAGATGCTTTAATTTTCATTTCTCTAATAATTAGTGATTTTGAGAAATTTTTCATATGACTATGAACCACTTTGATTTCCTTATCTGTAAATTGCTTTTGCATATCCTTTGACCATTTGTCAATTGGGGAATGGCTTCTCTTTTTAAAAATTTGACTCAATTCTCTGTATATTTAAGAAATGAGTCCTTTGTCAGAGATACTAGTTGTAAAAATTGTTTCTCATTTTACTACATTTCTTTTGATCTTGATTACAGTGGTTTTTTTCTGTGCAAAAGGTTTTAATTTAATGTAGTCAAAATTTGTCTAATTTGTTTTTAATGATTTTCTCCATCTCTTTTTTTGGTCATAAACTGCTTCCCTTTCCATGGATCTGACAGGTAAACTAGTTCTTGATCTTCTAGTTTGCTTATATATAGTATTGTTTTTTTTAATGTCTAAATACTGTATCCATTTGGATCTTATCTTGGTATAGTGTGTGAGGTGTTGGTCTAATCTTAAGTTTCTTCCATGCTAAACTTCCAATTTTCTCAACAGTTTTTATCGAAGAGAGTTATCCCAATAGCTGGACTCTTTGGATTTATCAAACAGCAGATTACTATAATCATTTCCTGCTATTGCACCTAGTTTACTCCACTGATCCACCACTCCATTTCTTAGCCAATATCAGACAGTTTTGATGACTGATGCTTTATAATATAATTTTAGATCTGGTAGGGCTAAGCCACCTTCTTTTGCACTTTTTTTCATTAAATCCCTGGATATTATCAACTTTTTATTTCTCCATGTAAATTTACTTACAATTTTTTCCTAGCTCATTAAAATAATTTATTAGAATTTTGATTGGTAGGACACTGAACAAGTAGTTTAATTTTGGTAGAATTGTCATTTTTATTACATTAGCTCGGCCTATCCATGAGCAGTTGATATTTGCCCAGTTATTTAAATCTGAGTTTATTTGTGTGAGAAATGTTTTGTAATTGTTTTCAAAAAGTTTCTGAGTCTGCTTTGGCAGGTAGACTCCCAGGTATTCCATATTGGTTTGAAGTTACTTTGAATGGGATTTCTCTTTCTAGCTTTTTCTGCTATATCTTGCTGGTCATAGAAATGTTGAGGATTTGTGTGGGCTTATTTTATATCCTGCGACTTTACTAAAGTTGTTAATTATTTCTAGTAGTTTTGTAGATGATTTTTTGGGATTTTCTAGGTATACCATCATGTCATTTGCAAAGAGTGAGTTTTGTTTCTTCCTTCCCAATTCTAATTCCTTCAGTTTCTTTTTCTTTTATTGCTGAAGCTAACATTTCTAATATGATATTGAATAGTAGTGGTGATAATGGGCATCCTTGTTTAAATCCTGAAGCCTAGAGAGCAAAATTGATTTGCCTAAAGTCACAGAATATGTTGTTGTGGTGAGTTATATAGACCATGGACCATTCCCTTAATCCTTATGAGCCTTAGCTTTGCTTGGAAAATGAAAGATTAAAACCAGACAATCTCTAAGGTTCCAGAAGCAGTAGTAACAATCTTATCATTCTAACTCCAAGTCAGTATGAATTTGAGAGGGAACTGAAAAGTTAATCCTGACCTTTGATTTCATTGGTGTTGGAAGCTCCTTTTATTATGCAAATTAGCAGTCATAATACAATTTATAATATTAGCAAATTCCTTGGGAACATTAAGAAATTAACTGACTCTCCAAGGTTCACAAAACTAGGATGTTCATAGAAGCAGGACTTGAATTCCACTTTTTTGATATCAATGCTGTCTACTTCTTATGCCACACAGCCTCTCACATATAAATAGTAAATCTAAAATAGTATTCAGTATTAAAATATTTAATGTTCTTAGTTTTAGAAAGCAACAACAGCTTTGATAATGAATTGTATGTTCATATTTTGAATCATTTGATCTATTGAATTAAATATTTTTATGATAACTTTATGAACATGTGGCTTTACTCTTTTTATAAAGCAGGACCATAACTTGTTTTCAAAGACTTTCCCAAGTTTTTTGCTTTAGAGATATTTAAATTTTTTTCTTCTCTTTTTAGTAAAATCCTGCAAAAATGTCTTTGTATCCATCACTTGAAGACCTGAAAGTAGATAAAGTAATTCAGGTAAGTTAAGCATATTTTTCTTTAACTTTCTTATTTTTTTTTGAATGATGGAGAGTGAAGGATGAAGGGGGGGTCCTTATAAATATTCTTGATATAATTGAAGATTCAGAATGAATGCTAGAGGAAAAATACCATATTAATATTTTTACCTACTCTTTCCTTTCCCTTATTCTGCAAATTAAACCTATTTATTTTAGAACTTGAGATGCAAATTAAAACATGGTTTCTGTGAAGTGATTCTTCTGACACAGCTTTTTTAAAATTGTTTTTTGAATTTTACAATTTGCCCCCCAATCTTGGTTCCCTCCCCCCGACCCCCTACAGAAGGCAGTCTGATAGTCCTTACATTGTTTCCATGCTAGGCATTGATCAAAATTGAATATGTTGAGAGAGAAATAATATCCTTAAGGAGAAAATAAAATATAAATAGCAAAGTTACATTATAAGATCCCTTTTTAAAAAAAAATTTAAGGCAATAGTCTTTGATCTTTGTTCAAACTCCACAATTCCCTCTTTGGATACAGATGGTATTCTCCATTGCAGATACCCCAAAATTGTCCCTGATTGTTGCACTGATAAAATGAACAAGTCTATCAAGATCGATCATCAACCCCATGTTCTTCTAGTTCTGCTCATCTTGCTCAGCATCAGTTCATGCAAATCCTTCCAGGCTTCTCTGAATTCCCATCCCTCCTGGAATAGTGTTCCATGACATACATATGCCACAATTTGTTCGGCCATCACCCAATTGATGAACATTCACTCAAATTTCCAGTTCTTTGCTACCACAAACAAGGCTGCTATAAATATTTTTGTACAAGTGATGTTTTTACCTCTTTTCATGATCTTTTCAGGGTATAGACCCAGTAGTTGTATTGCTAGATCAAAAGGTATTCACATTTTTATTGCCCTAAGGGCATAATTCTAGATTGCTCTCCAGAAAGTTTGGATGAATTCACAGCTCCACCAACAGTGCATTAGCTGACACAGCTTTTGAAAGTTTGATGCCTTCATTTATAATATTATCTATAGCATTGCTTGCCAACTCTTTTTAAAAGTCATTTATTTACTCTAATACAATGAAGCTGTTTTTTACTTTACTCCAGGGAGGGTGGGCAAAGCGATCTCAATGGCCATCTAGTTAGAACTCTGCATCACAAAGTCATTTTCAGGATAGCACATCTGACAAGTGGTAGTTATCTAATTTTTGCTTGTAGGCTCATATTGAGAACAGCCCTTTTCACTTGAAAGTTTTTTCCTGATGTTGTTTCCCCCCATTAGATTGTGAACTTGTTTGCTCAGTACTTTATACAGTGCTTGCCCCATTGTAGGTGCTGAAATTTTTATTGACTGACTCATGTATATCTTCTTACATGAAATGAACTGAGAGCCATTGCCATTCTGGTTGTCCTAGAAATGTTCTCTAGCTTATTGATGTCCTTCCTAAAATGTGGTTCCCAGAACTGAACAAAATACTCCAGCTATAGTTTGACCATGGCAGAGTAGAATGTGACTGTCATCTTGTGTTCCTGAAAGCTAAGCCCCAATAGTCTATGGACATTTTTTAAAAATTGGGCTTCATGAAACCTTTGAGATTTTGCTATTAGAGACAATTAAATCGTGTGTGTGTGTGTGTGTGTGTGTGTGTGTGTGTGTGTGTGCACATTTACATTGATGTAATCCTTTTAAGGCTGAGACTTTGACAACTATGGAGTTAATTAGTTTTAAAGGATATTTTTTTTCAGCCAAATTATTCACTCAAAGAACTTAAGTGCCTACCTGTGTGCCCAGGCAATGTGCTGAACACTGCAGGATTCAAAAAAAGAGTAGATTAAAATTAGATCCCATCTCTAATGGGGGGAGATGTAATAGAAGCAACTGTGTCCAAATAAGTTTTTTACAGGATAAATTGGAAATGAGCAACAGAGTTAAGGTGCTAGAATTAAGGAAGAGCTGGAAAGGCTTACTATAGAAGAATGAATTTTTAGTTGGAATTTTGAAGGAAGCCAAGAGACATAGGAAGAGGGGAAAGTAAATGGAAATTTGTGGAGGACAACCAGTGGGATATGATATGTCTTGTATTAAAGAAGAGCAAGGAGACCAGTGTCATTGGATTGTAGAATATATTGTGAGCCGGGGTGAGGTAATAAGGTATAAGAAGACTGGGAAGGCAGGAAGGACCTAAGTTTTGAACACCAAAAGATTTTTTCTTTGATCCCAGAGGTGATAAGCCATTGAATTTATTGACTAGGGAGGTGACATTGTCAGACCTGCGTTTTAGAAGATCACTTTGACAGCTGGAGTAGTATAAGACCTGTAGTAGGGAGACCAAATGGTAGGATATTTAAATAGTCCATAAGCATGAAGTGATAAAGGCTTAGAGGGAACATTTGTGAGAGGTATGAGGAAATAAAATCAGAGAATCCATTAGCTGATGAGATCACCAAGTTTCAATAGAACATAAGAAAAGAGAATAAGACGCAGGACACAGAGCTATGGGACACTTTGCCTTATCAAGCATGAGCTGGATAAAAATTGGCATAGAAATTGAGAAGGAGGAATAGATAAGATAGTCATTCACCTTGTAGGAAGTGCTGACTTTGTAAAATAACTGTTATGGACTTTGAGAGATACATACAAAGACTCCAGGTACCTGTCTTCAGAAAGGTTACAATGTAGTAAGGGAGATAAGACAGGAATACTAATTGTAATACAAAAATAATTTAAGTGAACAAAAGCATAGAGTACTCTGGCAGTTGTAAAAAAAAAGACCAGGTCACTTATGACTTGGATTAATTAGTCAAGGAATATCCAGTTTTCAGGAGGATTTTATTTTTAATTTTTTGATTAAAGTTAAACTACAGTGGTTTTCAGGTTTTTCTATCCATTGAGGTTAAGACTACTAATGTGGTAGTGGATAGAGCGCCGGGGCAGTGGATAGGGCACCGGCCCTGGAGTCAGGAGTACCTGAGTTCAAATCCGGCCTCAGACACTTAATAGTTACCTAGCTGTGTGGTCTTGGGCAAGCCACTTAATCCCCCATTGCCTTGCTAAAACTAAAAAAAAAGAAGAGACTACTAATGTAGAAGTTCAGTGAAAATGTAGTAGCTGATTTTCATTTATTCCTCCTCTGACATAAGAGGCCATTTCACCTGTCTGCATCTTAACTGACTCTTAGATTCCTAGTCCCATTACTTTAGGAAGCCCAGCATAGATCATTCAAAATAAGGAACTCGTCTGAATTTGATGTTTTATTAATAATCTGAGTTTCAGATACACTCTGTATTTTAGGATTGAATCTTAAAAATGAAAGAATATCCCAATTTGTATATGACTTTGCACAGTCCTCCCAATTTACCTCATGCCATGGCATCACCTCCTTGATATTGTCCTCTTCCGAGACTGAGGACAAGCAACAACAATTATGAATTACACATTCTGGGTTCTTTTTAGATATAAAAATCATTTTTATATGACTTAATATGAAATACTTTTAAATTTCCTTTAACAACCATATTCATCTATTGTGCTGTTAACAGTAGTGAACTTTTTCAAAGCTTAACCTTTCATTTTAACCAGAGAAATTAGCCTCACTTTGTGGTAAAATGAACTTTATAAGATCTCATTTAGTGATTCTGGAGGTACAAAATACTTTTAACTTTGATAAAAATACCAAACTATCATTTTGTCTATCAGCACCTGTAGTCCATTCTTTTAGTGACATCAGTAAGGAGAAAAGGAGGACTTACTCTTCTCTATCCTTTGTACCAGAAGAGTGCCAGATCTCAGTGTATCTACAAAAGAGGAGATAAATATTTTTTCCATGGATATAGATTCTCTATCACAGAATTAATAGTAGTCATAAGATCTTGGGTCTGATGTGGTTTCTGAAATGCACTTTGTGCTCTTTGGACTTTATAATGGAGTTTAAGGATCATTTCACTAAGTGCTAAATTTATGGTGAAATAAATGGATAAAAAAATGGTATATAATACTTCTGATTATGTGCTTAATCTTTTTTATTAAGACTTTTTATTAAGATTCATCTCTTAACCTTTTTTGTTTAGGATGCCAAAATTTGTTTTAATTTCATTAAAAGTTTTGACTAAGTTATTAGTTAAGTGTACTTAATAGACTGAAGGAGATTTTTTGGAAACATGAGAAATTACTATTTATGTGCTTAAAAGAATGCCTTTCTAAATTATCTGTAAAACTTTCAGTTTACTTTGAAGTAGATTACTATGTAATAATTGATGATCTTAATATACTATAATTTATAATTCATATTTCTATTTTTTTTCTTTATTCAGGCTCAGGCAGCCTTTTCTGCAAACCCTGCCAGTTCAGCAATTTTGTTAGATGCCTCTGCTCCTGTTTCTCAAGATGGAAGTAAGTTGGTATAATTTTAAGTTTTTTTCTGAAAGTATGGAAAAGTAAAAATTCAAGTTGGAACCTGAAAACTTAACTTTATATCTCTGCTCTGAGATTTATTAGCTTTGTGATCAGAGGAAAATGCTCTTATCAGTTTCCTCATCTGTAAAAGGGTGAACTTTATAGTTTTCAAGGATATTGTATGGAAAATATTCTGCTTGTATACTATAGTTTACAGAACCATTGAAATATAGAAACATATGAAAACTTTTGGGTTTTTAATTTCTCTCTTCAGGAAGTTTATTGTAATTAAAATGTTAGATCATGAAATTTTGGTGATATTAAGGAGAAATATTAAAATTTCAAAAGGCAAAAAATATTTCTATCATTTAATAGCAATGATGTTGAATCACAAATATGAATTATAACTTAATAAAAATTGGATCATAACATAACATCTTGGTGTGGCATCTGTAGCCCATGAAAACACAACTTCCCCCCCATACACCTCCTAGCCTGTAGTCTGTATCCCATGTCATCAGTGATGGAAAACTTTAGATATTCTGAGGTAGCAAGTTCTAATTGTTAGGAAGGATTTCCTTAAAAGGAGCCAAAATATGCAACTGCTGTTCATTTGACATGGTTCTAACAGACTTTTAATCAATAAGCACCTTGTTAAGTGCTGAACATGCAAACTCATAGGCTGATGGAGAGCTGACATGAACAGTGATGTATAAAACAAGATACATACATGATAAATTGGAAGTAATCTGGACCCAGATAAAACAAGATCGAATCCCTCATTCATATGACAATGTGAATTTTTTTTTTGGCAAGACAATCGGGTAAGTGACTTACCCAAGGTCACACAGCTAGATAATTATTAAGTGAGATCAGATTTGAACTTGGGTCTTCCTGATTCCCCGGCCAGTGCTCTATCCGCTGCGCCACCTAGCTTCCCTGATGTCATTAAATTTTTGAAGACAGTTATCATGTTGCATAATTTTAGAAATAGGGAACATAGTTATAAGTCACCTATAGTGACCTAGTCTATATAGCCCAAAAGGAATCTTTCCACTCTCCCACTCCCACAACATATCTTGACACATGGTAGTCTTTTGGGCTTTGCCTTCAGTCTCCAGTGATGAGGAATGCATTACCTCCCCAAAAAAGTCTATTCTTCTTTTGCATAGTTCTATTTATTAGAGTTTTTTTTCCCTAAGATCAGGCTTTTGTCTCTGTGTATAGTGAATGTTTCTTGTTTTAAACTCTAGGACCAGAAAGAACAAGTCTAATCCCTCTTCCTCATAGCTGTTCTTCAGATTAAACAGTCCCTAGTTCTTTAACTAATCCTCAGTTATATTGGTCTCAAGACCCTTTATCATTCTGATTACTTTTTTCTGGACAATGTCCATTAGTTTCCTTCCTAAAATATAGTGCCTGTAACTGAATATGTTCTCCAGTTTGGGTCTGAACATGGCGGAGTACTATTGTGGAACAGATTATCACCTTTTTCTTGAAAAAACTCAAAGATCATGGCTTTTTTTTCCCTTCTCTATATACTGCTGACTCATTGATCTTAGGCTGTTAAAAATCCCAAATCCTTTTCAGGCTGATGCCTAGTCATGCTTCTTTCATTCTGTTCTTGTGATGTTGATTATTGTAGCCCATGCATTCCTATGAAATATCACTTTTATTAGATTTCTCTCACTAGTCTTTACTGTCATCTTTTTGGATCCTTAGTTTATCATACAATGTTAGCTGTCTGTCCCAGCTTTGTGTCATCTGCAAATTTCATGAGAATTCTGTCTGCTTTTATCTAAGTCATTAATAAAATGGTAAAATGTAACACATGACCAAACTTGAAATCTTTTTGGAGAGTACTCTACTGAAAATTTCCTGCCAAACTGACATCAAATCATAATAACTAATTTTTAAGTTCAGCCTTTTAACCAGTTCTGAATCTGTCTAATTCTACTATCTTTTAGTACAGAGGTATCAAATTCACAACCACAGACCTCCAAGAACCTCTGGAATTAGATTAAAATATAATTGGGAAATGTTTAACAAAAGTAAAAATACAGTACAACATGGATAATATTAATTTGAGGTTTCCTCTTTGAGTTTGATACCACTGATATAGTTCAACCCTTTCCATATTTTTCACAAGAATAAAACATGAGATATTTTCCAGTACCCTGCTGAAATCTAGGTGGGACTATACCGATAACATTTTCCATTCTACCAGTTTAATTTTCAGACATTCAGGTCCGTATTTGAATATTAACTTTGCGAAAGAAATAAATTTAATCTTGCATGATCTGTACTTGATTGAAGCCAAGTTTGCTCTTTGTAATTACTGCTTCATCTTTTGAATTTTTATTTTTTATTATTATTTGTTAAGAACCCAGACCTCCTGGCCCTCAATTTATTTTTATTTTTTATATTTACTTTATTTTTGTACAAATGATGGGTTTTTTATACATTATTAAAATATTCTTGTTTAAGAGTAAACATAATACCCCCTCCCCCCAAAAAATAGACCCTCATGAGCAATAAAGTAAAGGAAAAAGGAAAAAATTAAAATAAAAAAAATAATAGTAGTAGCAGTTAAGTGGCACACTAGATGGAGCACCCAGGTCCAAATCTGGCCCCAGACATCCAACGATCACCCAGCTGTGCGACCCTGGGCAAGCCACCCCAACCCCACTGCCCTGCAAAAACCAAATAAATAAACAAATAAACAAACAAATAAATAAAATGATAGTAGTAGTAGCGGCCAGGTGGCACAGTGGACAGAGCACCGGCAATGGAGTCAGGAGTACCTAGGTCCAAATCCAGCCTCAGACACCCAACAATCACCCAACTGTGCAACCCCGGGCAAGCTACCCAACCCCATCCTTCCCACAACCCCTCCCATAATAACAACAACAACAGCAATAATAATAATAATAATAATAATAATAATAATAATAATAAATGTGCTTCAGTATGTGTTCCAACACCACCAGCTCTGTCACAGGTGGATCACATTCTTTATGATAAGTCCATCACAAAAGCGAAGTACTTCCATATTTTTCCACTGTTGCCATTGCTGATTGCAACTCCCTCTATTCATACTTCTGCATTACCATGTAGTATATTTTCTCTCTCCTTTCACTCTGTCCCTCCTCTTAAATGTGCTGTAGGGTAGCTGAGTGGCACAGCAGACAGGTCACCAGCCCTGGGGCCAAGAGGCCCCGAGCTCACCTACCACCCCTGTGGTCCCAGACAGGGCATCCAATCCCAGCCCCTTGCATGAAGTAAAAAAGAAAATGTATTATATCTGACCACTCTCCCCTGTGGTCCACCCTCTCCTCCATTGCTCCCCCCCATCCCCCTGTCCCTCTTCTCTCCCTCTTATTCTAGATGTCTATACCCCATTGAAAAAAAAAAAAATATATATATATATATATGTATGTATATATATATACATATATACATATATATATATACATATGCGTGTGTGTGTGTGTGTGTTGTTTCCTCTCTGAGCCACCTCTGATGAGAGCCATGGTTCCCTCATTCCCCCTTTCCTTCCGCTCCTTCCATATCATTGCAATAGCTCATTGTAATAAAAAAAATCTTATTATATGAAATACCTAGCCTATTCTACCTCTCCTTTCTCTTATTCCCCTTACATTTACCTTTTAGCCATTGACTCCATTTTTACAATATATTATATCTTCAAACTCAGCTCTCTCCTGTGCTTCATCTATAAAATCTCCTTCTACCTGCTCTGTTAAATGAGAAGTTTCCTATGAGTATTATCGGTATCATTTTTCTATGCTGGAATACATGCAGTTCATCATCATTAAGTCCCTCATATTTCACCCTTCTCCTCTGCTCTCTATGCTTCACCTGAGTCCTGTATCTGAAGATCAAACTTTCTGTTTACCTCTGGCCATTCCAACAGAAACATTTGAAATTCCCCTGATTCATTGAAAGTCCATCTTTTCCCCTGGAAGAGGACGTTCAGTTTTGTTGGGTAGTTGATTCTTGGTTGCATTCTGAGCTATTTTGTCTTCTGGGATATTATATTCTAAGCCCTATGAGCCTTTAATGTAGTTGCTAAGTCCTGTGTGATCTTGACTGCAGCTCCATGATAATTTGAATTGTGTCCTTGTGGCTGCTTTATAATATTTTCTCTTTGATTTGGGAGTTCTGCAACTTGGCTATAATATTCCTGGGGACTGGTTTTTTTAGATCTCTTTCCAGGGGAGATTGGTGGATTCTCTCAATTTCTATTTTGCCCTCTGCTTCTAGGATATCTGGGCAATTTTCCTGTAAGAATTCTTTAAAAATGAGGTCAAGGCTCTTTTCCTGATCATGACTTTCAGGTATTCCCAATAATTTTTAAATTATCTTTCTTGAATCTTTTTCCAGATCAGTTGATTTTTTTCAATGAGATTGTTTCACATTTTCTTCTAATTTTTCATTCTTTTGGTTTTGAAGTTGTATGTCTTGACATCTTGTAAAGTCATCAGCTTCCTTCAGTTCCATTCTACATCTGAAGGATTTGTTTTCCTCAGAGAGCTTTCTTACCTCTTTTTCCATCTGGCCAATTCTGCTTTTTAAAGCATTCTTCTCCTCAATAACTTTTTGAACTGTTTTATCTATTTGACCTATGTTGGTTTTTAACCCGCTATGTTCTTCAGCATTTTTTGGATCTCCTTGACTAAGCTCTGACTTCTTTTTCATGTGTTTTTTTTTCCCAAGGCATTGGGGTTAAGTGGCTTGCCCAAGCCCACACAGCTTGGTAATTATTAAGTGTCTGAGACCAGATTTGAACCCAGGTACTCCTGACTCCAGGGCCGGTGCTCTATCCACTACTACGCCACCTAGCCACCCCGTTTTTCATGTTTTTCCTGCATCTCTCTCATTTCTTTTCCCAATTTTTCTTCTGTCTTCCTCACTTGATTTTCAAAATCTTTTTTGAGCTCTGTCATAGCCTGAGCCCAATTTCTGTTTTTCTTGGGAGTCTAGATACAGGAGCTTGTACTTCCTCATCTTTTGACTGAGTATTTTGATCCTTCTTGGCATCATAGACAAAGTATTTCTCAATGGTGTTCCTCTTTTTTCTGTTTACTCATTTCTTCAGCCTGTGCCTGGTCTTGGGTGCTTCCTGAGCTTTTGAGTATTATTGGGGACCCCCCCCCCAACAAGGATCACAGTGTGTGAGGCTCTGTCTTCCTTCCCAGTCTGTGAATGACCGTAAGCGTACCCCACTGCCACGGGGCTGATGTGGGGGGAGGCTGCTGTTCTATGGGGGGGCCTAGACTGTGATCAGGATCTAAATGTGGTCAGAGCCCCAGGGTCCTGTTCCAGGGACAGAGGACAGAGCTCGGGAGTCTCTCTCTACTCCCCTACCTAGGCTGAGTACTCAAGGCTGAGTTGCCACTTCCTGGATCTGGACTGCCATGGCCAAGCTGCTCGCTGAGTGTCCTGAGGACTGGGCTTCACGAGCTCCTTCTGGCAGAGGCCCCTTGCTGACCTACCAAGTTGTGCTCCCCAAGTGTAGGTCAGGAAACTGCCCCCCACTGCCGTGTGCTGGGGCTCCCAGTGCCCTGGGGCTGCCTCCAGGAGGCTGAAGTTCCTTCGCTCTGGTGGGCTGCCCCTCTTAACTCCGTGGAGTGGAGCCTTTCCGCTATTTTCAGGTTACCTTGGGCTGGAGAATTGCCTCACTGGATCCCTCTGTGAGTTCTGTCTCTCAAAGATTTAGTTAGAGTCCTTATTTTATAAGTTTTGAGAGAGAGAGAGAGAGAGAGAGAGAGAGAACGAGAACCTAAAAGAGACTCTTCTCCTGTCGCCATCTTGGCTCCACCCCTCCCCATACATCTTTTGAATTTTTAAACTATGTTCTTTAGTGTTAAGTTTCAGAATTTTGTCAGGAATTGAAGTCAAGCTTCCTGGTCTGTAGTTAGATTGAGTTCTTCCTCTCCCTTTGAAAATACATCAGCATTTGTCCTTCTCTGTTCCTTCAGTACATCTACTGTTAATAGATAATTGACAGGGGTTTATCAATCATTTCTTTGAGTTCTTGGTTCTATCTCAGATTGCTTTTATCTTTATGTGGCATAATTTCTAGTCTTCTCACCATCTATTCACTTTTCTATAGATGTATTCCAATTTATCATTGTCTCTTTTATAATATCATTTGGTTAGCCATGTCATAAACATTGCTGCCTTATACTGAATTTGAAGATCACTAAAATCCTAATGTTTTTCTCAAATGAATTTTAGCTACCCATGTCTCCTCTTAAATATTTTTTTTTGTACAAGCCTCTGGTTTCATCAATGCAGGTAATTTTACAATATTGAGCTTCTCACCAAATGCAACTCTCCAACTCATCAGTTAGTCTTCTTGCTTGAAGCACTGAGAGACAGACTTTACTATGATAAATTGATAGTTTGAGTGTAGCTATTATGTGTCACTGTTATGACGTTCCCTTCAGGATTTAAGTTTGTGTAGAGGTAAAGTGGGGTGGCTTGCTAAACATAATTTACTGGCAGAATGGCCAATCTTGAAATCAAATAAACAGATTTCATGTCATAACTCTGACCCATATTATTTATATAGATATAGATATTCTCTCTGTATCTACATCTTTGTATCTGTATGTAATAAAAATTTTAAGATTTTACATTTGTCCTTATTAAATTGCAGTTTTATTTGGCTCATTGAGATATTTTTAGACTTGAAAACTCTTATTTCTTGTATTAGTTATTACTCTTAACTTTGTGTTTTCCAAAAATTTGAGGGTCCATGTGTGGTCTATACATTTTTGTTGATCATTAAAAACAGAGTAGCAGCAGGAAGCACTAAACTTCTGGCCATCAAACTTCAGACAGATCTGGAAAATGCATTAGACTGGATCCTGATGGGAAAATCTCAAAAGAAGTCTCAGTGAGTCCTTTGTCTAGAGAATCAGACAGAGTTTCTTCTGACACTGGAGACTGGATTGGGAGGGAGCATACCATGTGCAGAGCATTCTGACTCCCAAGGAAGACTCTAGTCTGGGGTGAAGGGGAGGTCCCAGATCCATATTCGTGGTGCCTGTGACAAGAGCTTTGTTACCTATCTTGTTCTGGGTCACCAATCCAGAGTGGACTGAAATATGAGGACCTGTGCACAGAAGTGGTATTTTCTAGGGTAAGGAATTCTGGGTGGTGTAAAGAGAAAGAAGCAATGGTTTGGTTTTGCCCCTGCACCAAAGCAACAGAGTAGAATCTCAGTTTCAACATCTAGCCCAACCAGTCAAAGGATCAAGGCAGTAATTCAAGACCAAAAAGGAATCTATAGTTGAGTCACTTTGAACTCGCAGAGCTTCCAAGCAGGCTTAAAGGAACTGAGTGTAGCATCATTTTACTATTCCTCAGATAAAAATTAGCATCATTTTACTACTCCTCAGATTAAAACCCAAGTCAAGAACTTGGAAGAGCTTAGAGCAAGGGATGAAGCAAGCAGATTTTACCTTGGATCAGATTATTTGGGGAACATTGAAACATTTGGGAAAAACTAGACTTCTGAGATTGTCGAATACCACAATAGCCAATAAAACAGCAACAGGATTGATCTAGGCCTGCCTTCCAGAAATATTGTAGACCCTAGCCCTGCCATGAGGTCCAGAGGCAGGGAAGGAAGAATGAACAAACAAACAACAAAAAAGAACCCTACTATAATGAGCAATTATTATGGTAGTTGAGTTGTTCAAGATACAAACATAGAATATATTAATTCCAAAATATCTACAGTGATATTTAGTAACAGGTCTTAGGGGAAAAAATACAACTTGGACACAAACTAAACTAGAATTCCTACCAGAGATGAAGCAAGAGGTATTTTTAGTTTTAAATGAAAAAATGTTCTTCTAAATGAAATGAAGGTATTTGAGGGAAAAATAGAAAATAAATGAGAGTTGTGGTAGAAAGAATTAGAAAATAAATAAAAAGCTTGGAACAAGAGGTACAAAACTTGGCCCAAGTAGCACTCAAGAAAATGTCTAAATCTCTTAGAATCAGTGACCGGAGTGGAAATAGAATCCGCTCATAACTTCTTGGAAAAAAACCCCCAAATCAAAGCTCCTACAAATTTAGCCCAAACCCAATGCTTCCCAAGTCAAAGAAAAAATGCTAGACAGCCAGAAGAAAGAATTCAAGAACCCACAGTCAAGATCCTATATGTAGCTGCCACCACTATCAGGAGCTTGGAATATGATATTCCAGGAGGCAAAGAATAAGAGCTTGTAACTAAGAATAGCTTACTCAGGAAAACTGAGAATAATGCTCTAGCAGAAAAGATGGTTACTTTTAATGAAGTAGAGGACTTCTAAACATTCCTAGTATAAAAATATGCATGGATTATTGCATAGAAGTTCTTGAAGATCAAAAAAACAGGAGTTAAGAGAAATATAAATAGGTAAATAGGAAGAAACAATATTTGGCTAAACAAGAATAAATAATTTCATGCTAATATAGGGAGATGATACATATTTCCCCTCTGAGCACTTTATTAGTAGTCAGAGGTACTCTAAGTAGTCAAGGCCTGAGAGTTGTTTTAAGATTGGTACTATTGTGTTGTAAGAAATGATGAGGAAATTGATTTTAGTGAAACTTGGGAAGACTCAGATTTGGACAATCTGATATCTAGTGAAATAAAAGAACAACAATTTATACAATAATTTCAATATGGTAAAGGCAAACTGATTTGAAAGAATTAGGAACTTAGTATAATGACCATGATTCCGCAGAGTGATGATTAAATGTGCTACCTATTACCTACATCAGAAGATAGAGAGATGAATGACTAAAGTTTTTTTTTGGTGGGGGGGTCACTCCTGGGTGGGGGTATAGGTTGTAGGTTGAGGAGGCAGATATTTTGCAGATTGAATAGTTTTTAAAAATCATTGATTAAAACATGTTGAACAAAATGTAGTTTAGCCTACCTTGTTGAACTTCATTTTAATGTTAAAATAAGGTCTAAGTAATCTATCCAAATAATGGAGTTTTTAGAAGTTGATACTCACAAACATGGAGTTGTAGATCTGCCTTGATAGGGAGAGTTTCTATACTAGTGAGTTCCTTACTACAAATTTCAACCAGTAGATTGATTTATTTAAAGTAACTACAAAATTTGTTAATCTCAAAAGTAAAGTTGTGAAATTCTTTGCTAAATACCAATGTGGGGTGGCCAGGTGGGGTGGCAAGGTGGCACAGTGGATAGAACACTGGCCCTGGAGTCAGGAGTACCTGAGTTCAAATCTGGCCTCAGACATTTAATAATTACCTAGCTGTGTGGCCTTGGGCAAGCCACTTAACCCCATTGTCTTGCAAAAAAGACAAAACAAAACCAAAAATATCAAGGAAA
Organism: Macrotis lagotis; assembly: GCF_037893015.1. Taxonomy (NCBI): domain Eukaryota; kingdom Metazoa; phylum Chordata; class Mammalia; order Peramelemorphia; family Peramelidae; genus Macrotis; species Macrotis lagotis. The sequence goes on along the minus strand of NC_133666.1, from coordinate 421,357,972 downwards.
AAGCTTTCTATTCTTAAATCTGGAGCAGCAGTGCGATTTCATGTTGGCTAGCACAGGTCTTAACCCCTTTTCTTTTTGTGTTGTTTTTCTTCCTCCCTATCCCCCCAACCCAAATATGAGTTACTCCTATTAAAATATCCCATCCCTTACACTGTATAGGTAGGAAGCATGGGGGAGTTGCCCTAACCAATGATGCATGCATCTGAAATTAATTGAGTAAAGTAGAAGCTAATAATAATAATTTCATTATAGACTGAAGGTTTTGTTTCAATTCTTGTAATTTTCTACTTTAAGTTACTTAGTTTCTTTTTCTTAGGTCTCTATCCTAAACTTTACCCCGAACTCTCTCAGTACATGGGCCTGAGTTTAAATGAAGAAGAAATATGTACCAGCATGACCCTGGTTCCTGGAACATCTCAGGGGGTATGTGATGTGGAAGTAATTTAGAATTTTATAAATTGTACTTAGTATTTTATTATGTAATTAATAAATTAACTAATTAATGTATGCACATAATGTTTTAGAATCTATGGTATTATTAGAATTGGACTTGGACCTTACAATCCAAAGGAAGTGAATGGAAATCTTGGATTGAAACCTATGTCCTTTTATTCACAATCTAACTGTATACAAATATTCATACTATATTTCCAATTCTAATTTATTATAATTTATACAACCATCGTAAAACTTCAGATTTATAGTATTTGGAAGATAAGTCCATTTGACCATTTCAGCAAATTATTTTATTTCTTTAAACTACTATATCTTAAAGTGTATATAGTATTGATTTATTTTTGTCTGCTTTTTTTCTTCATTTTCCCTAATTCTCTTCTAGATAATTTCAGTGTTTAGGAGACTCTGAGTTCTCCTTACTAGGCTGTCTGACAAATCTGTAACAGAAGATTTGCCTAATCAAACTGTCAGCAAACATAGATAACATTTAAATAGACAAGAATTATTCATTCAACTGTTTTGGGTCAGGTGTTTAAGATATTTAATCTCCTAATATCTACTGTAGATTTCTAAGAGCTATATTTGACCATATTCTAATGACTTTTCACTTCTCTCCTTTCTCATCTCTATACCAAATTCTATTCTTTATCCATCCATCCTCCATGTCTTTTTTGTATTTATCATATATCACAATCTTAAATATATTGAATATTTATATTTTTACTTATCTCCCCAATAGAATGTAAGTTCCATAAGGGTAGAGATTGTCTTGTTTACATTTTGTGTAAACTGTTAATGTCTACCATGGTGTTCTACTCAAGAGTTGCTTAATAAATGTTTTTAGAATTAAAGAAAATGAGTATCTAAGCTTCTTTCATTATAGGGTCAATTATTTTTATAATTAATTTTTTATCCAGAGTGATTTTATTTTTCTTTTATGACAAAAATAGCAAGGAGTATGGTCTACTGTAGGTAGCAGGTTGTTATTGTGGGGTAGGCAAAGAATTTATTTTCTTTTTTTACATTTGGTTATGGACCATTATGGTCTAATGATAGTTGGAAATATAAAAAGAGATATTGAAAAAAAATTACATCTTTTCTTGAATACATCTTTTTTTTTATCCTGTATGTCTCATTTGCATAACTCATTAGTTCTACCAAGAGATTGGAGGTAGATCAGCTATGTGGATAAAATGCAAAAATTTAAAAGGAAATAACTGAGAAAGATAAACATTAACATGCTAGAGATGGAGGAAATAATTATGAGAATAAGGTTCCCACTTGAGAAAGATATATTTAGTGTAATCAAGGAACAAGATATTTTAGCAGAAAAACCTGTCTAAAAATGCTGCCTTTAAGAGTGTATTTGCAAATATCTATAAATTTTAGTTTTAAATATCTGTGAAAAAGCCTTTCTAAATGTAATAACTTTTAGCAGCAATTGATGGCCGGGCCTTCTTCTGTGAATTATATGGTAGCTCCCATAACTGGTAATGATGTTGGATTGCGAAGAGCAGAAATTAAACAAGGAATCCGGGAAGTCATTTTGTGTAAAGATCAACAAGGAAAAATTGGCCTTCGACTTAAATCAATAGATAACGTGAGTATTTGATTTTTTTTCCCCTTCATTAGTGGTGAGGTATACAGCCTAACATACTTTTCTTCCTCATTGTGACTGGGAGGCTACCATGGTTCTCTTGAAGGTTGATCTAGGGAACATAGGTTCTGCTACAGTCAGTTCTAATAACATGCTGTTTAATTTCTGAGGACTTGCCTAGGTGAGTTTCAAGCAATAGACTGGTCATTAGGGGCTGAATTCTTTGACCATAACAACTATTAACTTTGATGGGCTAGCCATGTTGATTGAGTGCCAAATATATGTTTCCCTAAAAGACCATTTTATGGGAACTCACACAAAGCTAGTGCTCACACAGAGGCCAGAAGAAGCACTACAAGAACTCTTTCAAGGTCTCTTTGAAATAGATTGTTAGACATGGGAAATACTGGCATGAGATAACCCAGCATCGTATGCCCACATCAAAGGAGGCATGTGAACAAAGCAGAATTGCAGTAGTTCAGAAGAAATGTGAGACATCTCTACTCCAAATAGTCATATGAACTATTTATGCTTACATCCTCACAATTGTCACTGACAATTTTATCACCCTCCTGTTGAAGAACTCTAAAATTCCCTTATATTCTAATGGCTTTTCACTTCTTTCCTTTCTCATCCCATACCAAATCCTAATCTTTATCCATACTCCTCCATTTTCTCCAAGGTCAACTCTAAAGGTACTTCCTACACAAAGCCTTCAATTGGTTGGTATGTGTTGATGAGGTTGTTTGTCCTTTGTTCTCAAAAAAAGATAATGATATTAGGGAGATGATCCCATGACAAGCAAGTGAATTGGATTTGAGTAAGGGGGTGCTATGCTAAGTTACTAGCCTCACTTTATCTTGCAGAACCATCTGGGTCCAGTGACCAGATATGAATCAGGTGGTGGCCTTGGATGTGAGTTAAGTGACTTGCCCAAGGTCACACATCACACATCTAGTAAGTGTCTGAGACTGTATTTGAATTCAGGTCCTCCTGACTTCAGGGCTGATGCTCTATCTACTATACCGCCTAGCTGCTTCATCCTGTAGTAGAATCATCTGAGGTCATATTGGCCTGATTAGCATAGTTGCATATACTGTAGTTGAATCCCTACATAGTGATGCCGTTTTGGTCGTCTTTGAGATCAGACAACAACCACCAAGCACTTATTGCTTAATATTGTTTGGTTTTTTCAGTTGTGTCTGACTCTTAGTGAGTCAGACCTTTCAGGTGTTCTTAGCAAGGTACTGGAGTGGTTTGCCATTCCTTCTCCAGTTAATTTGATAAATGAAGAAAGTGAGGCAAGCAGGGTTAAATTACTTGCCTAGGGTCATACAGTTAAGTATTTGAGGGTGGATTTGAACTCAGATCTTCTGACACCAGACCTGGCATTCCATCCATTGTACCATCTAGCTGCCTAAGCATCTATTAAATACCTACAATTTATAGTACACCATGCTGGATGCTAGGGATACTAAACCAGAACAGAAAAATTCTCAAATCCCAAAAGAGGAATTCTGGGTCAGAGCTAGAGTAGTTATGGCTGTTTCTAGAAGATAAGAAAGCAAGGAATCCAATTAAAGTAATATCAAGGATGACACTCAGGTTGGGGAAAGTTTGGAAGGGAGGTGATTTGGGGCAAAGGATAGTAGGTTCAGTTTTGGATATGTTGAGTTTAAGATGTCTGTGAGAAATTCACTTTGAGATGTCTTAAGATGTAGGCAATTGGAGATATAAGAATAGAGGATCAACAGAGATTTGGGGGTTGGATAAGTAGATTTAAGAACCTTTGGCATAAAGATAATTAAATCTGTGGAGCCGATGAGATTATTAAATGATGGCTGGCCATTTGTATATTTGTAACATCCTACCAAGGGCCATTTGGATATTTATATAATTTGCAAGCTATTTTTGGTTAAATATTTAATAAATTTACCCCATAAAGCTTCTAGATTTATTGAATTTCAAGTCTCTGGTTCCTCACCCCTAGTATAGAAGGAAAATTGAAGAGGGCTCTGTTGGGTTAGAGGTTGTGATTTGGATGAACATATAGTAAAGGATAATGAAGAAAAGCAGTCACATAGGGAGGAGGAGACATGAGTGTGTATTGTTCTGAAAACCTAAAGAGAAGAGAGTATCAAATTGAAGGTTGACAGCATCTAAGGCTGTAGAGATAACTTTGGAGAGACAGCTTTAAATGATAAGATAGCAGTCAGACTGGAGTTAAGAAGAGTGAGAGAAGAGCAAGTGGAGATACCTATTATAGATAGCCTTCTTTAACCAGAAAAAAATTGGAGGACTATAAGTTATCTGAGATGGATGGATCAGGTGGAGCACATGGATATGTTTGTATTCAGTAGGGAAGCAGTCAGTAGAAAGCAAGAGATTGAAAGGAAGTGAGAGTAAGGATGATTGAAGATTCAGTGTGCTGGAGAAAATAGAATGGAATGGAACCACTTGTGCATTTAGAAGGGGTTGTCTTTGCAAGGAAAAGGGTGGTAGCAGGCATCTGGGTGGTGTCAGATGAGGCAGCAGAAAGCAGGAACTCTTAGCAAATGGACTGTTTTCTCTAAAATAGGAAGTAAGGTTTTCAGCTGAAAGGGTGATGTGGAAGGAATCATGGGAGGTTTGAGGAGGGATACAAAGATTTGGAAGAGTTGAGGTGAGTATGATAATTAGGAAAATGTAAAAGGATTGTCTAGCTATAATGAGGGCTCATTTGAGATTATGTAATATAAATTAGAAGAGGACCTGATCAAAATGGTTTGCATGATTTTCTCCACCTTTGTTTTAATAGCTTGTATATTGGAGCAAGAGCAGTGAATGCTGGTAGTGATTCAAGGCTGAGGCTTATTAGGACATAATCAGTGATAAAGATGACAGGATAAATTCACCAAGGAATCCATCTGGGAAAGGACAGGATTGCAGCCTAGTTCAAGGAAGAGTGCATCTTGTTCAGGGGTAATGACCTAAAAGAAAAATTAAGGGTTGAGGGATTGTAGGTCCATGGTATTGATAAGCAGGGTTTGTTAGTAGAAGTTAGAGAGAGAAGTTGAATGCCAATAGTTTGTGATTAGATAAGGAAACTTTAGAGTTCATGAACAGGGAAGCTGGTTGGTTTGTGGGTGATGGTATATTCATCTTTGTGTCTGAGTAGAGTAGATCATGGAAAATGAGTAAGTTGAAGAACTGTGAGTTTTGGGTACTCCAGAATGGTAGCAGAGAGAAGAGAAAAATTGAGCTCTATACTGAACTTCTTGAGGAAGGAAGGAGAATGTCCTGGATGTTCATAAACAACTGCTACCTGAATTTTGACTGAATGGTAAGATTGAGTGAATCTCAAAGGAAACTATAGGTTATTTAGTGATGGAGGTGGGGGGAGAACTTGGAAATAACAATGGAGGAAAGGAGTAAATATTCCAACCTTCTCCACTTTGACCAGTGAGTTGAGGGGAAATGACTAAAGGGGAAGCCAGTGCTGGAAAAAAAATGGTCAAGGAGGCTGTCATCAGGAGGGAGTCAGAATAAAGAAGGAATGAGGAAAGAAATCAAGTTCAGCATGAATAAAATTAATGCAACCTAAAATAATAAGGAAGACAGTAGTGGGGGAGTGGGGGAAATCTTTGTATCAAATAGTTCTGATGAATGTCTAATCATAAAATATTTAGAGGAAACTAAAAGTAGCAAATACCAGAAGCCAAACCCTGAGAGTTGTCATCAAAGAATTTAGTTTTTTCTTTTTCCCTATCCCTATTCCCTTCTCAGGATGGAAGTGTATCACTCTTATACTGCTCTGATTTCAGTACTGATAAGTACATCAACTGCTCTGGTTTTCCAATTTGGATCAATTTGCACCTCCTTAAGGCAGCTTAGTGACCCACCCCTCTGCTCCTTGGAGGCTCATTATATTGGTACTAGCCTTAGGGTGGACACACAAAATCAGTTTTATTGTAACTCAGAACTCCTAAATCAAGGAAAACAATCAGCCTCAGTTTTCCCAGATGAAATAAATGCAACTTATGACATCCATGTGAAAGAATGCTTCAAATGAATGAAAACAGTATAAATCAAAACATCCCTGAAGTTTTTTTTTACCTCATAGCTGACAGATTTGTGAAGATGCCAAAAGATGGGAATAGTTTGTTTTGGAACAGTTATGGAAAGATGGGCACATTAATGCACTGTTTGGTGGAGCTATAAATTGGTCTAACTTTTCTAAAAGCCATTTTAGAATCATGTTAAAATATTCATTTGAACAATACATTGAATGTTATTTGTTGCTTATTTCTGGTTGTGCATCTCAAATTGTGGTAGCAGGTAGAGCTATGGGTAGGGACTGGACTTTTGATTTTGGTGATAGATAGGTAATCTTGGAATGAGAAAACACTATACCAAAGCACTTTTTCTGAATTATATATTGCTCTTAGAGAACAATGAAAGGATGTATTTTGTGCAAGGGTTTTTTCTGGATCTGAGCCAGAGTTTATATATGGTGGTGAAACAACCTCTAGAATAGGAGAAAAAACAGTGGATCTTGGGAGTCAGACTACCTGGATTATTATAGGTCACTTCCTTAATGGGTAATTTCTTTGAGACTTGAGATAATGCTGAAAATTTCAGTTTAAATGTCAGCTGCTATTCAGTTTTGAGGATCTGGGATTTTATTATTTGTTTTTCCTTTACCAACCCTTTTACACCTTAGAAAACTGTCTTCATGAATTACCACATTGGTCTTGAAAGAAATGTCTTTATTACATAATGAATTACATCCTTCACTCTCTGGAAAAAGACTGGGAAAGGGACATGGGCTCATTTTTTTAACAACTAATCTTATTTGATTTAGGTATAATTCCAGGGTTGGAGAGATGAATGCACAACTACACATCTCAGATTTAGGATTCTAAGCCCTAAATTGCAAAGGAATTTGCCAAATTTGAGTTGTTTGGTTTTTTTTCCTAAATAAAGAAAATACTTGCATGTGTGCACACACACACATACACACACACACACATACACAAACAAACTATTAACACCTTTTTGGTTCACAAAATATAACCTTTCAGCCTGAAGAGCTTGAATTTATATTTCTTTTCTTCCCCCTAGTATTGTTAGGATAAAAACATAGATAGAAATTCAGAGCATGCTTTGAGAAAAGGTTTTAGGATCTAGCTCTCTGAATTCTACTTGCTGGTTTTATATACTTCAAGGTCTTTTTTCCTTTTCTGAAAATTATTTGCCATATTGTTTGATTTTTGTTTATGAAGTGTTTCTAGCATTTTTTTCTTTTTCATACATTTAGGGTGTGTTTGTTCAGCTAGTCCAGGCCAATTCTCCAGCATCTTTGGTTGGTTTGAGATTTGGGGACCAAGTTCTTCAAATTAATGGTGAAAATTGTGCAGGGTGGAACTCTGATAAAGCTCACAAAGTTCTCAAACAGGCTTTTGGAGAGAAGATTACAATGACTATTCGGGACAGGTAAGATTAGAAATCAGCAGTTTTAAATATGTATATATTTAAAATGCCAAATAGACTTCATATTCTTCCTCTTATCCTCTCAGAATTTTGTGAGCATAATTTCAACAATTAATTCCATTGTTTGGTTCCAGAGACTTTAAAGAATTTCTTTGCAAGATTTCCTCCCAAGTTTTCCATTTCATTTTACTTTTTCTCTTAATGGTATTGTTGTACTAAACCTATGCTGCTACTAAATTTAAAAAATGCTAGAGAAGAACAAAATCCATTTTGAATTTGTGGCATTATGGCAATTTTGTAAATGTGATAAAGGGGGGCAAGGAAGGGGGAGGGACAAGGAAGAACTAAATAAGCATTTATTATGTACTTTACATTTGATTCTCACAACAATCCTGTGAAGGAGGTATGCAAATTGTCAGAGTGGTTGTTTGATTTTTCTCTATTTTGTTCAGTAGCACACATATAGGTGTGAAGGCAATGAATGGTGGGAGTGATCCAAGTCTGACACTTGCCTGGGTATATTCAGTAATCTGTTAAGGGAGCAAGGGATTCAACAGGAGTAGTACAGTATAGAATTGAATTGGTTTGCCCAGAGGTCAAGCTATAGACAGAAGAGAAAGAGAGTATGTTTAGTGCCTGAGAGATAGCCTTGCAAAGAGGGGGTTCAAGGGATTGGAGGTAATGGTATGGATGAAGAGTAGGGTGTGTAAGGGAAGGCAGAGGGAGAGGGGAAGTTTAGACTTATTTGAGCCTCTCAACAAGCCTGTTAGAAGAGAAACATTTATAATAACTATAATAGTCCATTGTGTAAAAGGGGAATCCAAGTTCCAGAAAGGTTAAATGACTTCCCTGGCAGATGCAAATCCTTTTGCCTTTTCTAACCCAACCGAAATTCTACATATTAATACTTTTTTCTAGTTGAGAATCATAACTATCTCTTTGGCATTTTCTCCTTCCTCCTGTGGCCCAAGTTAGTTTCTCAAGTCTCAGACTTCAAAGAATCAGAGAATTTAAGAGTTGGGGAAAGGGCCCTCAAGCAGCCAAGTGACCCATTTAAGATATGAAAGGAATTTTGGCATTTAGTTTAAATTTCCCTTTTGGCAGCTTCCATCCAGGTCAGGTTTACTGTGCTCTATTATTTTGGCCAGTTCTCCTGACATAGACTTGAGACCCTTCATCATTTTTACTCATCTCTTTATTTTCCACCTTTTCAGTGCCCTTAAACTGCCATTACAAACTGAACACAATATTACATATGTTTACAGATGAGAACTAATAAGTTATCACTTCCATATTACAGGGAGGAATATTATTACAGTATTACAGTAATAAATATTACAGTACTCCTTTAGGATGTATAATGCATTTTTCTTCTTTTTATTTGTTTCTTAAATATTTTTGATTTGTTTCATGAAAAGCCTAACCTTTTAGACTTAGCCCAATTTATCAGTATTTTTTCCTAGTTGGTTACAGGGTTTTGTGGAAGAGAGGCCTGGGTTTGGAGTCAGATGATCTAATTTTGACTAATGGCTCTACAGTCATAATCAGTAAATTTTAATTAATGATTAATATACCAGCAAGTGTTGGGGATACAATGAATGAATACCTATTTAGAAGTCTTTTGAGGAAGGCATTTCTAGCACTTGAAGGGATCAGTAATGACTTTGTGGAGAAGATGGTGTTTGAGCATCATCTTGAAGAGAGGGAATTATCTGAACCAGAGATGAAGAAGGGGTATTCCAGGCATCTAGTGCAAAAAGATCAGAGGTGTAAGAACCCAAGGTCAATTTGGCTGTATTGTAGAATGCAGGACAGAAATAATGTATGATGAGTCTGGAAAGCTAGATTGAGACAAGATTGTGAAGGGCTTTAAGGGAGGGGGGAAAAAGTTTATAATGTATTCTAGAGGCAGTAGGAAGCCATTGGAGTAGGACGATGATGTGATCAAAGTAAAATACACTAAGTAAAATCAGTGGTAGCAAATGTGTAGGATGGATTATTAAAGTTGAGAAAAAATTTTGAGGCAAGGAGACCAATTGGAACACTAATGCAAAACTGGGTGTTAGGTGATAAGGGATCCGAACTAAAAAGATAGCTATGTGATCAGAGGGAAGGGTTAGATGAGAAGAGATGTAAATACAAAAATAGCAAGTTTTGGTGGCAAATTGAAAAGGATAGTGCCATGGTTACAAACCTGGGAGTCTGGAAAATGGTTGTATCTTTGACCTAGAGAAGTTTTAGGAGGGGTAGGTTCAATTTGGGTTATGTAGAGTTTGAGTAGTTTAATCTTTCTGAACTTCATTTCCTAGACTGAAGAATTAAGATGATGTATTAGTTTACTGCCTGAATATATTTCACTATATTTTGCTGTTACATTTCAAAGTTCATTTTAAAATAATCACGAATATTTATGGAATATCATGTGCCATGGGAATGTTAATATATATTTTTGTTTAAGTTTTAAGCATATTTAAAAATATGATGGAATAAATTCTAGGATATCATTTATGCAAATAAAATTTTATATGTATTTTGCTTGGAATTAGATTTGCCTGTTGATGTAATTTTTTTATTTGTAAAACTGAATTTTCTCCCTTGGAAAGGTTTGATTGCAATAGTAGAGTGGAATTTAGTACATCCATTTAGTAGACTCAACATTAGATTGCAGAATATCCCAACTGACAGGGACTTTATATATAATCCATAATACAGTTACAACATCTTCATTTTACAGATGAAGAAATTGCATAGAAGTGATGTAATTTTACCCACTTTCAAAGAGGCATTAAATATTAGAGAGCTGAGGTTCCAGTTTAACAGGCCTCAAGTGATCATAAGCTGGAATGTGAGGCAAATGTAAATGATACTTTGGGAGCTGTCCCTTCTTAGAAGTCACTTAGATCAACATTTTAGAATTCAGTTGTTACCTTTGGATGTAGATTGGATGCAGATTTTTTTGAGCAGATAACAGAAAATTTTAACCTTTAGCTGTAGTGCTTGGCAGCTTTGATCTTTTAAAAGAAGGAACTTCAAAAAGTAAGAGAAACTCTGTTTCTTGCCTTATTTACTTCATTACAGGTTTTGAAGTTTTGAGAAATTTTGTTGCTTATATAAAAACTTTCTGAGAAAGAAGAGTGAAAGGAGCCAGGACATTAAAGTAATACTACTTTAATATTTTGAGGAATATTCTCATCTCTGCTTAATGACTGATACAATAGATGCTAGCCAGTCGTGGAGTTAGGAATACCTAAATTAAAATCCAATTTTGAGACACTGGCTGTGACCCTGGGCAAATCTGCCTGAATTTCATGAACTGTAAAATGAGAATAATGCCTGCTGCCTCCCAGGTTTGTTGTGAAGATCAATGAAATGATATTTTTACAGTGTTTATTTAGCACAACGCCTGGCACATAGTAGGCCCTTCGTGTTTATTCCCCCGTATCTTTTAAGTAGTAGTTCTATCTAGTTTGAGTTTTTTCAAGAATTATTAAAGTGCTTTTGTTCAGAACACATTACTTGAGAGAGAAAAAGATTTTCCTGCCTTTAGTTTCAAAAACCAGCTACAGAAGTATGCCTCTGTTGTTAAAGCCTGCATTCTTAGTGAAACTGTCAAAAGTAGCAGAACACATTTAAAATATTAAATGTTGAAGGTACATCTTCGTATTGTATTTTTATATAGTAATTACTAGGCAATGCTGTAGCCCAAAAATTTGACTCAAGATATCAGTATGCATTTAAATATTTTTTCCCCCTGAAACTTTCACAGACCGTTTGAACGAACTATTACCATGCATAAGGATAGTACAGGACATGTTGGATTCATTTTTAAAAATGGAAAGATAACCTCTATAGTGAAAGACAGTTCTGCAGCAAGAAATGGTCTTCTCACTGAGCACAACATTTGTGAAATTAATGGTCAGAATGTAATTGGCCTAAAGGTAATGACAAATTCCTTTTCTTTACTAGTTTTTATTTTATACATTTCCAAAAATGTTTATGAACTTCTGTATGAATAGCCTTTATTATTTGTTTTAGAGAACAGGCTGGTAAAATTTTGTCAGTTATATATTTTTTGATTTTATTTGATTAGAAGCCGATTCAGGTAATTGGTTTTATAAATTTTACACTTCATATTAGGTATCAAATTGATGTACGCAATACTATTGAATGATTATATAAACAGTAATAATTAACTAAAATGAGTTTGAATTTAGAAACTCTAAAGTTCCTAGTCTTTGGTGTATGTTGAAATGTCTAATATCTAAATGTCTTAGAAGAGAGGCTTTGGTAATAATAATAATAATAATCCTAATAGATTTGTCAAATGAAACCAGATTTTGATGTTATTTTTTAAGAACATTATAATATATTTCAGTATAAATGTTTGCTAAGAATCATATGCAAAATATCAAGTTCTGAATCATCAAATTCAGTTTAAGAAAGCAATGCATGTAAGACCCTCTACTAGGGTCTGGGAATAATGATAAAAATTAACATGTCATTCCCATGAAGAGGAAGAAGAAAACCTTGGAGCCTCAATTCAATTTATTTCTTTTCATGTTATTTCAATAGGACTCTCAAGTTGCAGACATACTTTCAACATCTGGCAGTGTAGTTACCATAACAATCATGCCTGCTTTCATCTTTGAACACATAATCAAAAGGCAAGTAGAACATTTCTTTAACTTAAGCTTTTTTTATAATTCTTATAAATTAATCCAAGCAATATATTAAAATTTCATTTTTAAGGGTCAGAATTAATCCTTGCTTCAGTAACTGAATCAGTTTTTCCATTATTTTCTAAGAAATCAGTTAAGATGAAGTTTCCTGGATAAGAATTTTTTGTTGCCTTCTTTTCCCTCTTATTTGATCCTTTTCTTCACCACAGTTCCCCATTAGATAAAGCTAGCCCATGGCCATATTATCTGTGCTGTTGAATAGCTAAACAATTAAAAGCTAGATTTGGTTTGAAGTTTGCCTTGGTTAAATACTGGAGGAAAAAGGCTGTAGAAGGAAAAGGAGGGAGCAAAGGAAGGTCAAAAGGAAGCTTCATTTCTTCTGCTCCTCAGCAGTATGCATCCTTGTCTTAGGTGATGATAAGGTGTAAACCCTTAATTTCTTTCTTCTAAGATAAGTGAAATGCTAGGAAAGCTGAATTTCTTTCAGTAAATTGTATAGAGGGCTATGGGAAGGGGGGGAATGGCCAGTAGTGGGGAGAAACAAAGGAGAGATTATGTGGGATCAGAGCCCATTCAGTATCTCAAAGAATAGCTTCAAAGCACTGGTTGCCCTGACAGTTCTGTCTTTGTAACTTGTAACTCTTTATTTTTGAATTATTTATTAAAAAAAATATATGACAAGAATATTAAAAACAGCCTTTGAGGATTGAGTACTATGAAAAAAAGTATTCAGGTTTACTGACTGCTGAACTGGCAGCAATTTTACTGTTAACAGCCAAGATTGGACCTATATTTTTTTTAAGACTTGTGGAAGGAAAAAACCTTACACTGCTTTTAGGGCTATATTGAGTTAGGGCCATATTTTTTATTATATTTCTTGAAACTGCTGTTTCTGAAAGTACTCAGTACTAGACATAATTAGTTAATAAGAGTAATCCAAGTCAGATGACACAATGGATTGAATGTTGTGGTTTCAGGATTTCTTAAGGAATTTAGAATTCCTGTAATGAAGAGAACCAGTGTTCAAATCTGGCCTTAGATACTTACTAGTAATTGGAGCCTGGGCAAGTCATTTTAACGTGTGATTACATGGCAAACAACTCCAGTATCTTTGCCAAGAAAAGTCCCCCATATATACATAGACTGACTGCTGCGATCCTCAGGGTCTTGAAGAGTCAGATATGACTGAACAGAGTAATTCAGGCAGGTAGTTAGTTCTGTGAATGTCAAATGTTATAATTTAAAGGCACTCAAGGAAGTTAAACTCCAAGACTCTAAAGCCATTATCCAGACAGGTTAGCATATAATCCCAAAGTTAGGAGAGACAAATACAAGTATTTTAACAAATAGTTTTTGCTTCTTCCACCATAAAGGAAGGTATGCAATGGAACTTGGCCAAAGCTTGAGGCTTTTATTTTTCTTGGCTTCTGTGGTAAAATGTTAGTCCCAGTAGGTGTTGGGAATTAAATTGGAAGTCTTTTTGTTGTTTGGAATGCATATATAATATATAAAATGTTATTCTTACAGGATGGCATCAAGTGTTATGAAAAATCTAATGGATCATGCTATCCCAGAAGTTTAAAATTCAAGCAATTATATATGGAAACTCCACCGAACTTGGGCAATTTACTCAGCATCTTCTGTATTAGACACATAAATCTTACTGGAGCCAAGACGCCTATGCTGCATGAGAGCCTTTGTTATTAATAGTATCATGGCTGGGAATATACTGCTTGACACAGTTGTGTGTTCAAGCTGTAAATTGTATTTGTAGCCTTATACTGGTTTTTATAGATGTGAACCTTTCAAGAGTTTTCACTTTCATGGCATCAAGTTTCCAGTAGTTTAAAAACTACTCTTTCTATATAAGCCATTATAGTTAAGATAACTAATACAGATTTTTTTTAATGTTATAATCAGGTACCTGTATTTTAGATATTCTAGAAAGTAATATCGTTCCTCTTCTGGTGTAGTATTTTTAATGCTTTGCTATATTGTACCTCTAGAATAACTGTTTTCTGCTAGTTTCAATTTTGTTTTTTAAAAAATGCAATTAAGCAACCTTGGTTTCATTCCACTTGAGCATTACAAATGGCAGAATGTAGAATTGCACAAAATTGTGATAATCTTATCTTTATTAATGTATAAACTAATGCTTCAATTGTCGCCTTAACTATATTAAAGGAAAATTCTGAAATAAAAATCAAATAAATTAACTTACTTAACATGTCACATACACTATCTTATTATATGTATGTAATATGTCATTTCAGTTTAATTCTGAAACAGTACTATTTACTGGAATATATCCTAGGTGTTCTTCCCTTTTAATATACTTTTGCATTTGATTTGCTTAGTCATTTAATAGCATTATTGTAATTTGAGATATTAATCCTGGATGACTAATTTCAGCTATAAATAGCAATCTCAATTACCAGTTTTTCTAAGTAAGAAATGAATTGATTTTTATGCATTCTAATAGAAATACTTTGTGGAAGTGAGTTATTAAAAATCCAGAGAATCAATGCTTTTGTCAATCTAGGCTTCTGGAAATTATTTCTTTTCACTTTAACCTTTAAGTAGTGAATAAAAAAAAGTTTAGAATATTTAGTATAGGAAAATATTATACTGTTTCATTCAGGTGAAAATTTCATATTATGTCCTCAGAATTATACACAGAAGCTACTTCTGAGGTTCAAGCTCCTTGAACATTAATTACCATGGAAACTTTACTGAGAAATTCCAGAATTTATTTTTCATTTAGCTTCAAAATTTACTTTTGCAGCATTTCCTTGCTCCCCCCATTAAAGAAAAATCAACAAATAACATTAGAATGTGTATACTTGTAACTTTTTTTTTTAAAGGTTTTGCAAGGCAAATGGGGCATTTGATCAGCAGCTGTTCCTGATGGCAGTGAGCCCCCACCTCCACTCATTTCTTCTCTCAGTAGTGGCTTTGGGGCTGAGCTAGGAGCTATTTGTCCAGATGATGTATGATCATGAGAGCAGGCTGGAAGTAGGAATGGTGCCATATCTGCGCCTGCTCAAGCAGTGCTGGTGGTGAAAGGAATGGGAGGTTCCCCTCTTTCACAATGATTTTTTTTTTAGATTTTTGTAAGGCAAATGAGTTTAAGTGGCTTGCCCAAGGCCACACAATTAGGTAATTATTAAGTGTCTGAGACCGGATTTGAACCCAGGTACTCCTGACTCCAGGACCAGTGCACTATACACTGTGCCACCTAGCTGCCCCTATAACCTTTTGATAGAAAATTTTTATGGAATCTAATGAGGCATCATGGTGCCTCTTTTTTTTTTAATTATAAAGACAAGACACTAGACTTGGAACTAGCATTCAAACCCAGGTAATCCTGATTTCTGCCACTACCCGAGAACAGGAAAGATAAAAAACAAAACTCTGAGCTCATTTCCTCACCTGCCCCAAAAGACTTAGGAAGAAAGTGCTTTGCAAATTTTAAACTTGTGAAACTTAATATTGCCTGTGAAAAGCTTTCTAATAAAGCATTTTAACTGACTCGGGCATGTGTACAGGTAATCAAATTAGCCTGAAGATTACTGCTCTTAGTTCTCTAGCAGTGTACTACAACCAGTACTATTAATAGCTAATGTTTTTGATTGAAAAATAACCCTGTAAAGTACTGCTGTTCCTGGGGATTTTACAGAAAAGTAGAGTTGAGAAGTTGTGTGAGAAGTTGTGTCACAAAAAGCTTACTTGAAGTTGGAAAATCTCCAGCACTGGATCCACTATCTTTCAGGTTTCGGTTACAAAGTCTTCTGTATTATATGGCTGTTTTCCTTTTGAAGGTTCAAAAGAAATTATGAGATGACTAGGATTATCAGATTAGAGAAGACCACTAGGCCAACCCATAGTTAACTGCGAATCTTTTCTATGATATCCCTGAACAATTTCAGTTCTTTTTGCCAAGCACAATACCTTGCAAAGGTACAAAGGACTCTAACCGTCCTGTCTTACAGAGATGTGCTCCAGCTCTTAAATATCTTTTTCAAATGAGGTGAGAAACCATTGTGAAAGTGGGGCGGCTAGGTGGTGTAGTGGATAAAGCACCAGCCTTGGAGTCAGGAGTACCTGGGTTCAAATCCGGTCTCAGACACTTAATAATTACCTAATTGTGTGGCCTTGGGCAAGCCACTTAACCCCATTTGCCTTACAAAAATCTAAAAAAAAAAAAACATTGTGAAAGAGGGGAACCTCCCTTTCCTTTCACCACCAGCACTGCTTGAGCAGGTGCAGATATGGCACCATTCCTACTTCCAGCCTGCTCTCATGATCATACATCATCTGGACAAACAGCTCCTAGCTCAGCCCCCAAAGCCACTACTGAGAGAAGAAATGAGTGGAGGTGGGGGCTCACTGCCATCAGGAACAACTGCTGCCCTCAATGTAGCAGCATCTTTCCAAACTATGATTCCTGTTTATATGAGTCATCATCTGGTGAGAAGAGTCTAGCCCTCCCCAACCTTCAAGCCAGCCCAGCTGAAGCAGTGGGAAGCATATGCCAGGCAAGTTTAAATACCACCATCAGCTAGAATACCATCTACCCATAACCCCACAAAGGGGATAATGGCATCAGGAATAGCAGTGCTTTCTGCCCATTCTAGGAAGCAACCCCTGCGGAGATGTAGCCTAGCAGCTGATAATGCAGGTGACACAGCCAGTCACTAAGTCCCAGAAAAGAAAGTTCTTGCCCCTGAAGTCCTTGACTTTACCAAAAGCTCAACATCAGAAATTGATGGAATTTTTCGTCAAAAGGACATTAAAGAGAACACTGGCATTGCTGCTGCAACCTGAGGACTATGGGGTTTTTCACCTGACTTGCAGTTGTCACTTCCTCATTTCCTCAGATAGCTTCTGCCAGTTTTCTTCTTCATCCTTCATCACATGAAATGACTTTCCTCTTTAACAAGACTAACCCTTCTTAATCAAGTAAGCCCATTATAGCCCTCTTTTATCCCTATTTTCAATCTTACTTTGTCTCTTCCCCCTCTACTGGTACTGCCTATGAACACATGCCTCATGTCTATCTTGAATACTCACTTGATCCCTCCAACGATGGTTCTCCTTTTATCTAACCCCCCAAAGGATAGTTATAATAATGTCTCCATTTTCCTTTATTCTTACCCTTT
The DNA here is from genome assembly GCF_037893015.1 of Macrotis lagotis. Lineage (NCBI taxonomy): Eukaryota > Metazoa > Chordata > Mammalia > Peramelemorphia > Peramelidae > Macrotis > Macrotis lagotis. The sequence goes on along the minus strand of NC_133666.1, from coordinate 421,340,606 downwards.
ATAATTGGCTCCAACCTTCTCATTCCACTAACTGGTCTTTCCAAAATTAATGATGTCCTTGCAGCCTTTGACATTTCTATAATTCCTCTCTCCTTGATATTTTTCTCAAGTTTACAGGACACCCCTTCCACTCTTGCTCCTGTTTCCTTTATTGAATTCTCCAGATTCTACCCTCTAGCATGGACCTTCCTCTTCTCTAGATTATTTTGCTTGATCTTAATCTCCCATGTATATAGTTATCATCTCTATATTGATGGTTCTCAAATCTACCTTTCCTGCCCCAAACTCTGCTGACCTTCAAGCTCACATCTCCAACTGTCTTTCAGCTACCTTAAACCATGTCCAAAAGACATCTTAAACTCAGTATGTTCAAAACAATTCTTTCCCCCCAAACCCTCCCTCCCTCTCTCCTTCCTACCTTCCCTTTCAGTGTAGAGGGCAACACCAACCTACCAGCCCCCTCATGTTCTCAATGTAGGAGGTATACTGGATCTGTTGCCAAGGGCTATTAATTTCATTTTAGCAACATCTCTTAAGGACATCCCTTTTTTGCCACTGAATTTGCTCTAGTGTAGACCCTCCTAACTTCATGTCTGAATATTTCAATAGATTGCTGGTGAATCTGCTTTGCTTCAAATCTCTCCCTCCAATCTTTCTTCCATTTGCTCACTAAAGTGACTTTCCATTATCTGATTCTGTTATCTCCCCTTTTCTCCTTGTACCCCCTCCCCTAACACCTTCATAAACTTCAGTGGCTTCCTATTTATTGCCTCCACAAGCAAACAGAAAATGCAAAAAGACACTCAAAGCTCTCCATAGCCTAGCTTCTTCCTATTTTTCCATTCTTCTTACATAGTCCCAACATTGATTCTTTGATCCCAGTGACACTAGCCTCTTCACTCCCATCTCCAGCTCCAGGCATTTTCTCTGGCAGTCCCTAAGTCTAGAACTCTGCTCCAGCTACTGCCCTCTCTTGGTTTCCTTTAAGTTCCAACTAAAATCCTATCTTCAACAGGAACCTTGCTTTGTGCTTTCACATTACTTTACAAAACATTTCATATATTATCTTACTTGAATCTCAAAACTGAAATAGGTACTATTATTACCTCCATTTATAGGTGGAAAAAGCAGAGATTAAGTGATTTTCCCAGTGTCAACAAAGCTGCTAAGCATCTAAGGCAGGGTTCAAGCTCAGGTGTTCCTGATTCCAAGTCTATTCACTATGGACCTAGCTTCCTTCTGTAAAGACAATCAGAGGTCCCTTAATCTAATCTCATTTTGAGAGATGAACTTGTCAGAGAAGTTTAGGATTTGCCCAAAGTTACTATCTTTATTCCGAACCTTTTGGACTCTTGTTTTTCCAAAATCAAAGACACATGTCAGACAGAATCTGATTTTCCTTATTTTCTCTTTAAATTTCTAGAATGGAGTATGGTAATATCTTCCATTCTTAAGGGTTCCCATCATTTGTATTTCTAAGACCAATATTTAACAATATTACAGCAAGAAGGAGCTTAACAGTTTCCATTCTCATCCTTCCCTCCAATTTCATTTTGCTATAGAGGGAACCCTGTGAATTTGGATTTTACAATGCTCCAAATCCAAATCCAAAACTAGATTATTTTGATCTCTCTGCCCTCCAACTAGACTTGAAGAGAGGACTGGTATTTTCTTAGCTTAGGAAGTTGTTTATCTCAGTAATCCTATGATAACTCCAAACACTGGATTTCCATTTAAATGCCATAAAAGAAAATCAGTCAGTTTTCTCACATTGTTTTTGACTAAAATTCAAATAATTTAATTTCCTATATACCTTATTTTCAGGCAGGCTTGTGGATGAACAGCATATGCTATCAGCTCTTCCTATACTTTTCCTGGAAACCTGAAAGTCCTGACCATGACTAAAGAAGATGGAGAGGAGATCAGGTGGTGGTAGAAGGGAAAGAGAAAGGATAATGAACCATTTTAGGAAATCAGGGAATGCATGATAGCCTACCCTAATATATATACATAACCAGAGTGTTGTCCTTTAACCTGGGGCTAAATGTCACAGGATGGCAGATGTAAAGTAGAAGTTGTCTATTCAGTGGTCCCATAATCACTCAAAACATTGGATTTCCATTTATATGCCACACAAGAAAATCAATGTTCTCACACTGTTTCTGACCAAAAACAATTTAATTTCCCTACCTATTTTATTTTTCTGACAAGACAATGAATAAATTATTGCTGCTTCAGAAAATTATTTCCTTGTTAATTGTTTCAGTCATGTTTGATTCTTCATGATCCCATTTGGGGTTTTTCTTGGCAGAGATACTGGAATGTTTTGCTAATTCCAGCTCATTGTACAGATGAAGAATTTGAGATAAACCGGGTGAAGTGGCTTGCCCAGGGTCACAAAGCAACTAAGTACCTGAGGCCTTATTTGAGCTCCAGTCTTAACTGACTGAGCCACTTAACTCCCCTCAGAAAATTGTATACCTCCTAAAAGGATGAGAATTTTTTAAAAGGTAAGGAAGTATGGACCCAAAGACAAGTGTTTATGCAGTGATAATGTTAGAATAAAAATATAGCTTTTTATGTTTACAAGTCAATCAAACTTCAACTTTGCATCAAGTTTAAATTTGTCTGCTAAATGATTGCAAATAGGTTTTTTCTTTACAGAAAAATAACTTTAATGTCATTGTAGAAAAGATAAGACAAGCATTTAAGTTGAGATGACAGGCATGATGAAAATACAAACCATTCCTATAAATAATAAACTTACTATATTTTAATTAAGATTATGCTTATGTGTCTCCAGGTTCTTACTTAAGAGTAGGTTACTTACATGGATTAGCCACTCCTTTAAAACAAAAGTAGCAATGCTGGTAGGATAATGGGACTTGGATGTAGCAGAGAAGAGAATACCTATTTCATAGAAAATGCTAAAACTTGACATTTTTCCAGGTACTCTCATAGCTACAATCCTTGCCAGCTTTAAAGGCTGATGTTCACCAGACCTTTTGACCACCAAAAAAGATTACCATTCTTCCTATAAATAAAGATTGTAACTTGTTCTCCCTAACAATACCATGTGTAAGTTAAATTGTGGCCTTTATCCACCTTAAAAGATGGCAATTAATGGCTTTTAATGAAGTCACCATGATTTAGAAAGTTATTTTAAAACTAAACTTTCTATTTGGTTGAACTTCCAACTGCTAACATTGCACATTCACCAGTCCATTTAAAAAGTTTGTCTTAAAAATACATTAGCTCTGAAGAGAGTTCAGTTTAAAATTTAAATAAGGAAAAGGCACTTTTAATATTGCAGCTTCCAAAACATGATTTGTCTATCTTCCCCTCCTGTAATAATGCTGCTGCACTGTTCATTCATCCACATACTTGTCACAGCACCTAGAAGTAGAAGGAAGAAATTTTGTCTTTTCATGAATTCCTAAAATACTAGGGAAACTGTTCAACTCATATACAATACATAAAATCCATCCCTTGTTTAATTATGCTTTACACTGGAACTCAATAGATAAATTCTTTATACAAATTTTAAAAACTGAACAGCTTTCACTCTAAACAGTTGTCAGTTCTTAAGAGTTGAAATGAGAAATTTTCTTTGAACTTATTCTATTAAAAACAAGGCAGTGTGACAATTGCCCTGAGGTTCTAAGCAAGTTCCTTCATCTCTACTTGCCTGGGCAACTAAAGTCTCAGTTTTAGAAAAAGGTGCTGATCTGCAGTAGTGGAAAGAATTTCCTCATCTAGGAGGCCCACAAGTTCAGCCCCTCCCCTCCAATCAGCCTAGGCATGCATATATATATTTATATCTTTTGATATATACCTCATGCTTCTCCCCAACGAAATTAAAGAAATGTAGGTAGAAATCAGGTTTTGGTATGCATTTGGAAGTTTAACTTCAAACAGAAAATGACTTTATTTACTTTCCCATAATTTCTTCTTTTATCATGATCATAAAAAGACTAAAAAAAAACTTAAGTCTCTTTGGGACCTTTTACTACGAGTTTGATGTCATAGTTCTTTTATTTTCTATTATATAATAATTGTAGAGGCTCTTTAGAGAACCTGACACTGACAACACATAAAGCATGTATACACTATTAAAAAGTATAGATTTGGGGTGGCTAGGTGGTGCAGTGGATAAAGCACTGGCCCTGGAGTCAGGAGTACCTGAGTTCAAATCCAGCCTCAGACACTTAATAATTACCTAGCTGTGTGGCCTTGGGCAAGCCACTTCACCCCATTTGCCTTGCAAAAAAACCTAAAAAAAAAAAGTATAGATTTAGGGGCAGCTAGGTGGGACTGTGAATAGAGTACCAGCTCTAGAATCAGGAGGACCTGGGTTCAAATCTGGCCTCAGACACTTAATACTTTGCTTAACTGTATGACTTTGGGCAAGTCACTTAACCCCATTGCCTTGCAAAAAAAAAATTAGGTATAGATTTAGAACATTTCCTTTGGTCTAGTCTGCTGCTACTCTACATAGCCAATTAGGGGAAAGGAGGAGGGAAATCCCCTTCTCTCCCACTTCTACAAAATAATAGCCTAACTGCTGTCCCAGGAGCTTAAGGAGTGAAAGCTGAACAAAACCGTCTTAATTTTTGCTCATCTAATGAGGTTGTTCCTTTTAATTCCTTCAGAGAAAAGCATTTAACCATCATAAAGTAGTTAGTTTATACCTTGTGATTAATTCTAGTGGGTGGTAGGTGCTGACTAAAGATCAAGCTCTTTCTATTCTAATAGCTGGCACAGAATGATAACAATAACAATGGCTAGTAATTTTATAGTGCTCTCAGGTTTGCCAAATGCTTTAGAAATATTATTCCATTTTATCCTCACAACAAACCTAGGAGAAAGATGATGCTATTATCTCCATTTTACAGAGGTAAAGAGGAGGAAATACAGTGCCCAGCTACTAATGGTCCTCTGAGACGAGATTTGAAGTCAGATCTCCCCAATTCCAGGTCCAACAACTCTATGCAATGTGCCGCTTAGTTGTCTTAACAACTCCCTCCAGGTCTGCCCCAAGTATATAAATGCAAGGTATTTAACCATATAGATAGTATCCCTTCATAAGACAATAACATCTTTCTCTAATTGAATTATAAGAGGAACAGTATGACTGCTGAGCAAACAAGCAAGCTTCTCCAGGAGACTTTAATGACTATCCTTTGTTGAGTTTGAGATTACAAAGATTCCTTCATTTTTCAAAGGAAATATAATAGTAGGGGTTGGGGGACTATGAGCTATATGTATATCCATAGATATAACCCTGGAGCCCAAGAACAGTGGCTGCCCTCTGGAGAGTTAGCCTACCATTGGGTTACACTTAGTTTAGATGTACCCACTTTCAAAAATGGGAACAATGTTCAGTGAGAACATTTATAATATGAAATATCAAATGATTGTGAAAAACAAAATTGGTTTTTCACTTATGTCTGAAGAGAATGTTTATTTTCTTGAGGTAAGGTATGATCTGATTAATGATACTCATGAGACTACAGATAGAATTTACCTGTATGACCTTGGATTCTTTCACTAACTTTTGCTTCAATAAGGTCCCAAACTAGCAATTCACCAGACTGACTTCCAGCTAATACACAATTTCCATCCCAAAGAAAGCACCTGCAAAAGTAATTTGAAACAATTAATTCTGAAGGAATAAACACAGTAATTATAAATTAGAAGTCTAAAAATAAAAAGTCTAAAAGTACACCATCATAAGTATCTCAAAGAAACATACCTCTGTGGATGCTCTGATGTCATAGATGAGATGAGCATTCCTGTCTGTACATCAATTACTTTAAGACAACCATCCTCTCCCGTGCTGAGAACATGGCGACTATCTAAAGTGACATTTTTAAGAGGTAACACTTAATTTACTGCCAAAACCAACTGTCTCAACTGTCTTTTTTTCTGTATCAACCTTGTAGATCTTTCAATTACACTTGATATCACAGACTGTCTTTTATCCCCTTTGAAATTTACTCTTCCCTTGGAGAATTCTTTGTATTCTTAAATCTCTTTCTTCCTCCTGAATTCTAATTATAGGCATGAAAGTTTAGACTTTTATCTCCTGTTCTCTATCCACCTCAGGGAACTAATCTAATCTCAGGGTTTTAGTTACTGTTTACATATTAATGACTGTTAATTTCCTTACCTCTGGTCCTGTCTTCCATAACTCCAATTGTTTCTGGCATAATAATCCAACAGGTCTAAGACTTAACTCCTCTCCCAAAGCTGACTTCACTTTCCAATTTCTCAGTTTTGCTCAATGGCTTATCATTCCCTTGAGGCTATTTTTGTTTCCTTCTCTTTCATCAGCACCATCCAATCAAATAAATCCTATGAGTTTGTTAAAAATGTTTCCTGTCTATTCTATGTTCCCATTACCAGCCACATCTCATAAATTCATCACTACAATAGTCTGCTGGCAGCCTCTGGTTTCTCCATACCCCAACACAGCCTGCATAATGCTTTCAAACTAAACTTTTAAAAACACATCACATTTCCTCTGTACAAAACCCTTTCCATATTTGCCCTTTCTCTTCCACATCTAATCTAAATTCTTTTGCCCTACTTTTAGAAGTCTTTAAAACTGTGTCCTAACCTATTTTCCCCAACCATTCTGCAGTCTCTTCTTTAATTCAAATGGATTTCTGGCTGGCCTATAAACAATTCCACACTTAGATTCTGTTTTCTACATTCTATTGGAGAAAATGATGTGCACATCTAAAGCATATACAAAATAAATTAAAGGAAATTTCCTTAAAAAGTGGGGCAGGGCTAGCAGAAATGAGGGTAGGAGACGAAGGTACTAGTAGCAGAAGGTGGGGAATTTAGAAAGGACTCATGTAGGAGATGATGTCTGAGCTAAGCTCTGAAGGAAACTAAGCATGCTAAGAGGCACAGGTGAGAGAAAGTGCATCCTAGGGGAAGGGCAGGGAGATGCAAGAGGAAATGTTTTGTGTGAGAAACACCTTTGTCTGTGCCAGGGGTGGGGAACCTTTTTTTCTGCCACAGGTCATTCTGGATATTTGTATCATCATTTGCAGGCCATACAAAATTATGAACTTAAAAATTAGCTTACTATATTTTGGTCACGCATTGAATTAATTCACTCCTAAAAAGCTCCTAGATTATTGAGTTTCAAGTCCCACCTGCACTTGCCTTGGCAGTTCCAGACCAAATGATTTGAGGGCCGAATACAGACATTCCCTACCCCAGTCCAGGTCAAAGAATATATGATGTAAAGTATCATCTAGTAAGCCTAGAATATGCTACTGTAGGATGCAACTATGTTGGGAAGGCTTTAAATGTCAAATGGAGGAGTTTCTTTTCGATCCTTAAGCTAACAGGGAGTCATTGAGGAATGACATGAACAGACCCCATGTTTTAGGAATATATCACCTTGGCAGCTGCTAGGAAAATTGATGAGAGAAGGGAGAGATCTGATGCAGGGTAACTAACTGGGAGATATGTTTTAGTTGAGAAGAGACATGGTGAAGGCCTGAACAATGATGATGAACATGGAAACATAAAGATGTGACAGGTGCTGAAGCTATGGGATTGACAAAAGGTCTATATGGGACAACTGAAAGCAAAGAGTTAAGAATGATGGATGGATTGTAATACTCAATGACTCCAAGACTGGTGGTGCTTTTGGCAGGAATGGGAAAATTAAAAAGACAGATTGGTTTGGGATAAAAGATAAATTTTGACCTGGATATGGAGAGGTTGAGAAATACAGCAGATATTAAGCTTGAATTGTCTAACAGTGATGTGAATCTGGTGCTATGGCTGGCTATCTAGATCAGGGAGCTATCTGTCTAGAGATAATAACTGAACTTGTGAGAGCCTGAGGTCATCAAGAGAGAATAGAGAGAAGTCCTGCTCCTCTGACCTGGATTATTTTTCTTTCCAGGTATCTAGTTTCTTAAATGACCATTCATTGCTGTTCCTCTCGTTAAATTCCATGACCTGTATGGCAATATAAATTATAACCTGTCTTGTACTGTACTTTAGTTACTTGTGATGTATCAGTCTCCTCTTCCTAACCTGATTCTAAGTTCTTCAAAAGTCAGGAATTTTGTTCCATAAACATATAAGTTGGGTGACAAGTCAATTAACCTTTATGAGCCTCAGTTTTCTCAACTGTAAAATGGGTATATGAAAACATAGTCAGAGAATTGCTGTGAAGATCAACTAGGATAATACATGTAAAAAGTACTACGCAAACTTTAAGAACTATATAAATGTCTATTATTATTATTACCATTATTTATATTCACTATATTCTATTGAGTATACCAAAAATGTTTAATAAATACCTAATGGGAGAATTTTCTCCCAAGCTTGATAAGGACAGGAATCTAAACATAGGTACCTAAAAAAAGAGTGGTTAGTCTCAAAGTTAAAAAAACAAAACAAAACTGAATTTATTAAACCCAAGATACTGAGTAAGCAGTGAAGTACTGCAAAAGGAAAAATATTGATCTTTGAGTATGGGTTCAAAAATAAATTATAAAGTATTCTGGCAATGTGAAAAGTGAGGGCATAATATAGCTGACATGACCTCCCACATGGACTAATATCTAATCTTATTTTGGTATATTAGTAAGTGGAATGTTTCAAGGACTGGTGAGGTGGGAGAGAGGAGGAAAGGGGATTCCAAATAAAGGAAAAAAGATACATACCAGGACTAAAGGCAGCATTATATACGGTTCCTGAGTGACATGATATTTGATGTAGCATCGTGGTGGTAGTAAGGTCCCAAATATTAACTATGCCTTCTTTGGTGCCTGCTACTAAGAGTGTACTTGCAGAATTTAAACTGATTGTATCTACCTAGGAAAGGAAGGACACTAATGAACATCCCAGATAGAAAGGAAAAGGTATAACTACATTTTACAATGAAGCCAATTCAAACACTTAGTTCTAATGTTAGTCACTCCACTTTGCACTCTCATCCACACTTTCTTTTTCCTCTTGGTGTAGTTAATACAGATGTTTCCCAAGACCATCCCCTCAGAGGAAACGATTATCCCTATTTTTTTAAGATTACAGACTAAGCTCTCTGTATGCTGCCAAAGATGAAGTGTTGCTGGAATAAATATATTTTTTTCTTGAAAACAAACTTGAACTGATGTTATTCTCAAAACCATATCTGCGAGTAAAAAAACCCATAACAGCTGCCAGTGGGTTATGCAAAACCCGTTCTACTTGACAAAACAGGCAAATGATCAGAAATCAGTTTATAACTTTGAACAATTTTAACCACTTAAAAGCTGCAGGATACATTTACTGACAAAAAGACAATATAGGTAAGATGTAAATATACATCGACTGTATTTCTTATTTGAGACAGTATAACACAGAAAAAGGAATACTGGTTTAGAAATTAGGAGCTTGGGTTCTACTCCTGACCCTCCTATACCCTTCACAAACACTGCCCCCTCCCCCCCAAATGTATGTTAAGTCTCAGTTTCCTCAGAGGAAGCTACATAGTGTTATGGGATAGATCATCAAGCCTGGAGTCAGGAAGACCTGAGTTCAAATCCAGCCTCAGATACTTATTAGCAGTGACCCTGGAAGAGTCATTTAACCCTGTTTGTCTCAGTTTCCTCATCTGTAAAATGAGGTGGAGAAGGAAATGGCTCTTGTATTTTTGCTAAGAAAAGCTCAAATGAGATCAAGATTTGGACATGATTGAAATAACTTACTCACCACTGTTTCCTCATTTATAAAATGAGAGAGGTGGATGAAATGATCCCTGTAGTCTCTAACATTCTATAAGTTACTATCAAAGGTAGAAAAAACATTTATGCTCTGAGTAATTTGCAAAATTGTCCAAAAGCTCTATGCTGACTCAAGAATATACACTTTATATATCTCCTCTATCCTCTGTTGGACAGATGATAGAAAGCAGTGAAATATGCAAAAAAGCATGCAGAAGAGAGACAAAGAAGTCATGGATCAGGGATATTTTTAAAAGGCAGATAACTGCCACCTGAAATAGCACAAAAATCAGAATTTTAAAAATGTGTTTGTGTGTGTGTGTGTGTGTGTATAGACTGTTTTCTTGATTTTATTCTTGTCCATACTCACACTGACATCATGTTCCAATTCAGCCAGCAATTCAAAGTGATGTCTTTTGGTCCCTGTCATCTCCAAAGGAACACAGGACCACACCTAGGATGTAAATGTACTTTTTAAGGCACCATTATTGTTTCTACCTCTAGTTGGACTAGATAATCTCTCAGGTCTTTCCAGCTTTAAAAGCATATGTATTTGAGGCAGTTAGGTGGTGCAGGGAATACAGTACCAGCCCAGGAGTCAGGAGGAGACCTGAGTTCAAAATTCAGCCTCAGTCAGTTAATATTTACTTAGCTGTGTACAGACTTTGAGCAAGTCACTTAACCCCATTTCCTTGCAAAAGCAAACAAAAAACAAACCAATATCAAGTATACATTTAAGGAATATTAAGATGGTAATCAATAGTAATCAGTAGTTAGCATTATCCATAATATTCCAAGAGTTTTCATTGATATTATATATTTACATACATGTACACACACACACACACACACACACACCTTCACTGTAGAGTCCCAAGATGCAGAATAGAGCCTGTTGTTATGCCAAGAGATTTTACTAACAGCATCATCATGTCCCATCAATGTGTCTTGCCGTCTTCCAAATGCTATGGAATAAAAATAGCTTAAGAGAAAAAATAATGAGTGTTATTAAAATATCATTTGAGACTGATTTCATGGATCTTTTAAGTATACAATCAAGAAACATTACATTGTTAAATTCTGAATCTACTAAGTAATTTATACAGCTAACTCTAGTTCCAGATCACTTGACTCCTGACCTGACAAGATTCTCTAAGCCTTTAAAACATTAATTAAAAAAATACAGATTAGGTGGTTATTTCATTGGGGCTCAAGTTTCAGTATCAGGGACCCTAAATTTAACAGAATTTAGATTTAATTGTGTTCTGTTTATTTTTTCTTAATAGTATTATATCATACTGTTTTTCTTATATGTCCTACTTGCCCATTTTTTAAAAAGCCCATAATGTTGTTTTTAAGAGTCCCCTCAATTTCAATCTGCACCCTTCCAAGTTCCCATAATATCTTCAGTCCAACTGGCAATATCATGTATTAAAGCAAAATGCAGGACAGCTAGGTGGCACAGTGGATAGAACACTGGCCTTGGAGTCAAGAGGATCTGAGTTCAAATATTACCTCAGACTTTAATAATTACCTACCTGTGTGACCTTAGGCAAGTCACCCATTGCCTTGCCAAAAATAAAAAAAAAAGTAAAATGCAATGATACTCACATATTATTATCCCAAGAAGAACTTATGACAGTGTTATCTCCTGGTAAAACTAAACAAGATGATAAAGCCTGAAATTTGTTAACAACAACAAAAAATAACTTTAGTCATTTATAGATTATCATTAATGCTTTAAAACATGGAAGAACAATCTCAATGATGAAATTCTGATTTTTTTTCTTTTGGAAATAAAAAGGGCTATCCATATTTGGGGTTCCACCTTATATGTAATGGTTATTTTACTATTAATTATCCTTCAAATTATCAATCTTCTTTATTTCCTAATCCCACATCTTTTTATTGCCCTCTCCTGACCTCCACCCTTTCCCTTTCTCCCTAAATCAATTAAGAAAGCATGAACACAAGAGGTATCTAGATATATAAACTTCTCAAGACATTAGCACATGAGACTCTACTTTATGGAGAAACCATTTATTCTAAAAGTTTAAGAAAGGAATGAACACATTACTAGAACTCCTATGGAGAAGCTATTTCAATAAGAACCAATCCAGGGCAGTTCAGCTGCTAGAAGAATCACATAACTGACAGTATCCTGCCTGAATGTCCAATTGGCACTGCTACTCCCTCCTAAGATTCCTTTACTATCTGTCCTATCTCTATGCCCCCAAATCCCTCAGCACTACAATCTTAGTCATATAACTTATGGACCTTTGGGTCTTTCCATTTATCCTATGGTGATGACTTTATTCTGGGTCGTGCCATCTGCCTAAAGTTGAACTTTTGTTTTTAACTATTGTGTCCTAGACAACTAGAATGTAAGTTCTTGTTGAATAGGTACTTTCTAGCTTTTTTCTACATATACCCTCAAATACAGTTAAGTATACAATTGCTCCTTTTTCACTCATTCACTCACACACTTCTAGGTTAAAAACAATAGCATTATTTAAAAAAAAACTGAGAGAACTTCGAAATGAACTAATATAGTAACCTAGTCCAACAAACAATGATCATCTGTTGGGACAAATGAAAGAGATATTAAATCTAATATCAAATCAGCTTTGTCCTTCAAAACTCAGTAAAAAAATAAGACTCAAAATTAACTCACCATATTTGAAAATGATATACTTCTTTGGAGTGTTCTAGATTCTTTAGAAAACATCTTCAAAGTAGAATCTAATGGAATTATTGAGAAAGGAAACATGAGAAGGAACTTTAAAAGATATTTTTTGAAATTATTTGTTAAAAACAATTTTTTACATTTAAAAAATTTTGAGTTTCAAATTATCTTTCCTCGCATTGAAAAGACAAGCAATTTGATATAGGTTATACATGTGCATTCATGCAAAATACCTTTCCATGTTAGTTATGTTGTGAAAAACAGACAAAATAACAAGAAAAAATAAAGAACAAATATGTTTCAATCTGTATTCAGACTGCATCAGTTCTGAGGAAAGAACTTTCTGTCAGTTAAAGCTATTTAATAATGGAATGGGCTGCCTCTTGAAGAATAATGTTTCTATCCAATAAAATGATTTTTCAAACAGAGACAGGGTGATTATCACAGATGTTGCAGGGGATTCTTATAGTAGATAGGAGGGTGGCTCAAATGACAACTGAGGTCCTCAATCAACTTTACAATTCTATGATTTGTCATTCTCTGCTAAGAAAATACAATGAAATATTGTATTATTTTTCTCACCTAATCTATGATTTTTCCCCTGTGATGAGAAGATTCTCTTTTAGGGTTCCTTGCTATGTAGCCAGCTTTTCTTCAAGTCCTATCTCGCACAGGTTAAGTTAGTTTAAAGGACAGTGAAAATGTTCTTGAGACTTCTTGTTCCTTGATGCTTCTAAGCAAAATTCCAGCAGAATACAAATAGCACAGGATGGCTGGGTCCTCACTAAATATCCTACCCCTGTCATGACTAAGTAAATCTTTTGCTCATTGTTAGATGGCCAAGTATTTTATTTTTGTTTAGATCTTAACTCTGAACTACCAGACTGACCCATGACCAACCCTGAACTATTAGCTCCTCATAATAAGACATATCTAAAAATGGGAAAAAAATAGCTTATCTTTATCATGGCCCCTTTAAAAAATGAATAGTAAAAAAATAAATTTTTTTTAAATTTTATGTATCTTGGTGATAAATTAAGAAGCATAAATACTCTTAGTTTAACTTTAAGATTCAAGAATTTGGAAAGGAATGTCAAGATTTATAGGATCATACAAAGATTAAAGAAGGAATTCAAACCAACTGTGTCAGACTAGTCCAGCTAAGGACACAAAATCCTATTTAAAGATGCTTTTTAACAGTATAAAGACTGGGGTAATAGGAAAACATAAATGAATGAATGAAGGGCCTAACAAAAGATCACTGCATCCTTCTCTTATAAAAACAGCCTTTGTGTAACTTAGAAGACTAAAGGAGCCTAGTGAAGAAGTGTTAACTTCCTTTGCCTGGCTTTATAATGATGTCTGTCTTCTGTGGGAATTTGCTTGTGAATAGTTGAAGCAGGCATTTCTGTGCATGTAAAAAGGATGAAAAATCATGAAAGATAAAATATTGTGCTAAAAAACTATTTAAGAGCAGTACATTGATTGACTTGATAGTGTTTGGTATGTTTCTAGATTAATAGAACAGAAATAAAGCTTAATAAGCTGGCCAAAGAATGGGTTATTTAATTAAAAAATGCTTCTTAAAATTAACTTTCCTGAAACCTAAAAAGGAAACAGATAAAATACTAAAAATCAAGTAAGATTATGAGGAATATTCATATTTCAGTCCATCTTGGAGATAGCAGAATTATGTAATCTTTTTAAAAAATTTTCTGATTAACTAGCTATTTCAAAGTATTTCAGCAATCTTTTTTCAATTATAATGATGACAGATGGATATTAATCTCTTTAGACAATTTCTTTACTTTCCTTTGTATCAGAATTGTTTGTGTCTTTATAATTTCATCCCTGAAAGCCTTCCATTCCTCCTGGGTTGACTGTGATTTTGGTAGAGAGGGAATGCTCTGGAAGATGTTCCCAAAAATTAACAAATTAAATGGAATAAAAATGAAAAGGCATTTGTTCTGGGGTTGAAGAATCTGGATTCAAATCTCAGCTTGGATGCTTACTCCGTGCATGATCTTGGGCAAGTCATTTTCTCTGTGCCTCAGTAATCCTTCTCTATAAATGAGAGGGTTGGACAGATGGCCTCTGAGTCCCTTCTGCTTCTGGACCCATGAGTCTATAACTAGATTTCAAGCTAACACTTTCTACATTGTAAATTGCTCAAAGAAACTTTTTTTTTAAACAAAAATGAGAAATCTAAGTTAGATAAGGAAAAACAAAGACTATGTAGGAATTTATACTTTTCAGTAGAACTCATGGCTATGGCAAAGATAGTCAGTCCTCTGAGATTTATGTTCTCTATATTATGGTTTCTTTTCTGTGTAAAGGACTCTGAATTGGGAAACTGAATTTTAGGTTTAGTCATGTTGTTGGGATTCACCTCTGTTTTTACATGAGACGAACCTTGAGATGTTGTGAAGACTGAAGACCCATTATAAGAGACTGCTATTCCAGTAATTGTCCTGTAGAAAAACAATTTTACAGATCAGTCATCATCCATATTTGTAAGAGATGTATACTGTCCTTCAAGTTCTGCTTGTCCTTCTTAAGCCTCCCTAACTTTCCTCTCCTTTCTGAATTCCCAACTCTTCTGTCCAGGGAAAAATTTACTAATTGTGCTCAATTATTCCATCAGCTTACAAACTTTTACTTTAAAACTATTCTAAGGCAAGGAAACTTTTTCTTTTTTCAAGCTGACTTCATTCAAACAATTATTCACACAATTCTACTTGCTCCATAATATATTTCCTAAGTGGGAAGCGGCAGATTTCCCTTACCCAATGAAGTGAAATGAATAAACATGGGAATTTGCCATTAGACTTGTAGCCTTGAAGATCTATGCCTGTGCACCTTGTCTGTGTTTCCATGTGTTCTTTAAAGGGTTTGACTACAATTGCATTGCCATCTTCTTGAAGCTCCAGGAGGGCAAAAGGTCAATTTGGAATAAAATAACACAAAGCTGTGTTTAAGATGACACAGTTTAACCATGGCTATTATACTTTCTCCTCTGTATCATTTCTCTAGAAATAGTAAAATTTGTGCACTAAAATAAATGGCATCCATTTGAGAAAGATAAGAAAGCCATAAGATTACCATCTAAAGCCTTTGGGATATCTGGCCTATGTGTGTACAACTTCAGTCTTGGCAAAATCTATTCTCTGAGCTCACTGTCTTCAAACACATTCAATAAATGGATTCTGATGAAACATTTCAACAACCTAAAATTCTCATTCCCTAAAATACCTTTTCCAATGATCACATCAACTTTTAACAGAAAATTAATCTTAAAACATCCTAAATGAGACAGGAACAGAATAAAGGTTTGATATAAAATATGCCTCTTAGTCACTATTCACAGCAAAGTTCAACGCTGTAGTTTCCTTCTCCTATATTATTCCTCCCCTGAAAAGGGATAATCATAATTTCAAAATTGTCTAAAGGGACTGAGGGGGGGTTCTGAAAATCTTAAAATTATTTAAGGAGAGGAGAAATTGCTGGTAAGAATATAAAGGGAAAAAGGATAGTGAAGCAGAAAAGGATTTTAACTCAGAAGACCTGGGTTAAAATCTTGGACATGCAACTCTCACTGTAACCTACATGCCCATTTAATTCCTACATTTCAGTTTCCTCACCTACAAAATGAGGGAATTTCACTTGAATATTTCTAAGATCCTTTTCAACTCTAAATCTATGATCATTAATAACAAAAATGGGTCAAAGTAGAAGCTTTTGAAATCTAGGAGTAGGGAGTCTAAGAAATAACAACATACTTTAATTCCCTTTTCCACAACTCTTCTTACTGAAAGCAGGAAAGTACTTGGGGACTGAAACATCAGAGAATATTAAAGCTTCAAGAGTACTGGAAGATAATCTAGTTTACACCATTTCTTAGAAAAGTAAGAAAACTGAGGCCATATGACTTGCCCAAACTCACCATCAAGGCAGGACAAGTGAAGGACCTACTCTCCTGATAGTGTAGTATACAGCTTCTCTCCTAAGAATCCTAAGTTCTAATACTTATCTTTTACTTACTTACCTATGTAAAGTATGTCACTTAGCCTCTATGACTCTCAGTTTTTTCAACTACAAAATGAGGCAGAATTAAATTAAATCAAATTAAAAATCCTGTGATCATTCAGCATGGTGATGCCAAAAAAAAAAAAAAAAAAAAAATTCAGGGTTACATTCCAAACACCTTAACCCTAGGGTCAGCAAACATACCCTTGGGGATGAAATAAAAGTTTTTCTTAATTCTGATGAACATGTAAATAGATTAACTCAAGTTTCAATCTTAACTTTAGCAAAGTCTACTAGTTGGTCAATATTCAAGACTCACTCTTTGTGAATTTTATAGTTTTCATGCAGCTTCAGTTTGGTGATGTTATTCCAGGCAAGTGTTCTGCTTTCCTCAGTCAGGTCTTCAAATGACTCTTCACCTAGAGAGACTAAATCACTGACAAATTAATTATAATTATATATATATGTGTGTGTGTGTGTGTGTGTGTGTGTGTGTGTGTATATATATTTAATATAATAATAATTTCAAAAATTATAATTAAAGTGATAATTGAATTAGAGTATATATGTTATATATCTCAAGGCTTTACTATTGCAGAACCCAGGAAAAATACTAGCAACAATGTGACTGGATTCTGAATTCCAATGGATAATCCTGTGAAAAATGAATTTTTTCAGCCTTTTGACTGGGTTTGGAATGTTTTATCTTAGACCTGCTAACACCTTCAAATGCAAGAGTCTTTTTTTCCAATATTCATTTGCCTTAACTTGTCTGAAGCATCTGACATTACTGGCTATCTCAGTCCTACTCTTCAAGGTTTTCTTCCTTCCCTTCTAACAGATGGCCATTCACCAAGTTTTTGTCCTTAGTTACCTTCTAGTTTCACTTGGCAATCTCATCCAACCTTATAGATAGCTTCAATTATCACCCTCTACATGGATGATTTAAAACCTGTATCCTGAAGCTGCTTAATAGGGTATCTCTGAGATGCTAATGTAACATCTGAAAACATGTACTAAAATACACATTATATTTTCCACAAAATCTGTTCCTTTATTGACTTGCCTATTTCTATCAAGGTGCCTGTCTCTGCTCCCAAAACAAATGTTATCTTTGACTCTTCCCTTTCCTCACACATCCAATTAGTCACAAACTCCATTTAACTATACGTTTCCAATATCTCTCCCTACCATCCCTTCCCTTTTGTTCCAACCACCACCATCCTGGTATAGAAACCCATTAACATGCACCTGGTCTACTACCTCCTAAGAGCCTCCCTGTCCCCCCACCCCCATATTTGCCTCTTCCAATCCATTATCACACTGCTGCCAGACAATCCTTCTTTATTTATTTGGTCATGTTTTGCTCTAAGTCCTTCAGTGGCTCTTCATTCTCTACTTAGTATAATAACTTCAATCTAATCACCTTATCTGAAGCAACTTTCATATAGGCTATGGTCAAGTAAAACTTGGCTAGTAGTCATTGTTCCCCTCAGTCCTCCATTCACTATTGATTCAGTGCCTTTTTCTATTCCCTGCATAAAAAAAATGGCCTCTTCTGTCTATTATCTGCTGAATTCCTTCTCTGTCTAAAATCTAATTCAAATTTATCACTTCTTTCATGCAAGTTTTCCTCATTCTTCCATTCTATAATGATCTTTCCCACTCCTCAGAATTCACATAGCACTTTCACACCCTTCTAATACACTTATAAAAATAATAAAAAATAATAATCTGTCATATTCCTCTACTAACCTCTAAGTTTCATGAGACAGGGATTGTTTTCTCTAAATGTTGTATCTTTTCCAATACTTAATATAGAGCATAATCACAATAGGTACTTGAAAAATCTTTGATTTGAACTGACACGAAAAATAGGAGGAAAATTTCTCAAAAGTCCATTTCCTATCAAAAAGAATTTTTTTACACATATTCTATGTCTACTAAAATTCAAGGCAGCATAGTTTATTGGATAATAAAACTGGACTTGAAGTCTGGGAGATCTAGGTACAAATTTCCCCTCAGACAAAAAGAAACTACACAGCTCTAGGCAGATCACAACAAAGAAGTTGAATTTAATGACTCTGGTCCCTTTCAGCTTTAAGTTGATGATCATATGAACTGACTATTTTAAGTTGGCAGTCCCTTTATTTTTGCTTTCCTGATGGACTGGAGGCACTTAGCTTTTGAAAATAATCAGTATTTCTAGGTAGCAAGATGACATGGCAGTGGTTACTGAGAAGATGACTAAGCATCAAACTGTATATATCACCATCAAGTAATTTTATGTCTTAACTATAACTTGACATTTTTAGAGGTCTGTGTGTCATGAAAGGCAACAGATTCACTGAGAAATCTGTGAAAGGACACAGTGTGGTATTTGCAATCTACCTACCTCAAAAATGCCTGAAAAATATTCTAGGAAATGAGAAAGAAGAAACAAAAGGAAGTTATTTATATAATTTCTACCACAATGCTGGACACTTTTTTTTTTAAATGCTGGACACTCTTAATAATTATTTGTTGAGTGAATGATTTTGTCTCTGGGCCCCCAAAAAGGAATGGAATGTCAGTTGTTGTTGACTTCATTCCAAGCTGAGACTATTAAGGCTGCCCAGGGGGAATTCTATTAGCAAAAAAAAAAAGTCATAGCCATGACTGTAAACTACATTCATGAAGCACTAACCAATTTGAGCTGAGTTAAAAGAATAATGCCCAAATAAAAGTAACTATATTTCTCTATAGTCACTACTTAAACCAACAGCTGTTCATGATTTAGAAGATCAGCATTAAGTTGGTAGAGATGAAAAAACACTACTCTGAGGAATACAAAAGCTCACTTCTTTACCAATCTTCACTTTCAAGCATCTAGATTATGAAATGGAGGCAAAAGGAGAAACATGAGTTCTCTATAAAATTTACCTGGAGAATCTGCTAAGGAAGCACTCTGACTGGAGGGCTGTGACAAGTTTTTAGTCTTTGAGGTGATTCTTCGAGGATGAGGTGTAACAAATAATTGTTTTGGTGTCTGCCCGAATTCCAAGATTTGAGTTAGCATGGCTACTTTTTCATCAGGATCCTCTATACTTTGAGGTAAACACAAACAATTTGGGGAGCTTATATGTTATGAGTTTCTTAAAAATCATTCTAATTCAGATAATACATAGTGACAACAAGACAAGTTAGCTCATACCTGCTAATGATTTTTGTCATCTGACACTACAGCACATTGTATTTAAAATTTGTATTCCATTTATTTCTGCCTTATCACTCCTACTATATACCAATCTCTAAGCACACTGAAGGCAGGGACCTGATAATATTCATTTTGGATATAGCCATCAATCCATCATTAAATATGATTCATATTAAAATTGCTTTAACTTTAGTGAACAGCATATTTAAAAAGTTAACATTAGGAGAGCATTATGTTTCTCATGCCAATAAAGAGACACTTAAAATACTCCCAACATTTCAATACCTGTTCAAGTCGACACCTCCTTCATAGGTGAGAGGATGAAATACTAAAAGAAAAAACATAATGTTAAACTGAAAATGCATAAATTCCCACCAATATAATACCTACCACTTGCTCAAAACTTGAGACATGAAGTTAAAAGATTGAAAAACCTGATTATAAGAGAATCTAGTTTTCTAATTTTTATTTTATCATACTACATCCCAAAATATAGCTAATTCCACAAAACAAGAATTAAATCAACGGCCTGGATGATCTATTGTTTTAGTGTTTTTTTTTAATTATCAAGAATATATTACTTACTCATTAAGGGACTTGACTCAATAGTCTGAAATATAACCTGAAGTTTATAGTCATATCAGCAATCTAGACTAAATGACTCTCGTTTCCTTTATCTTCCCCATCCCACTCAATTCTTCCTCCCACTTTCATCTACCAACTCCCTCCCAAGTTTTGAGGAGCAGAAAAAATAAATCCCAAAATGGCCACTTTCAGTTCAATTAATAGATCTCTAGAGCAATTTAAGTTCTTGCCACCATCCTTGATTGGATAATGATTAAAGTTGCTGAACAGCTGGGAGAGTACAAACAAGATGAAATACTATTTGCAAGAGTAACTGCAACTACAGAATAGTTTCCATTAAGGTGCTATCCAATGGTTTATATTGGTGGTGAGTCAGAAGTAAAGTTTTGTTTTGTTACATAGGCATTTGTTTGAATAAAAGTGTTGGAAGGATTGGGGTATAGTGAGTTAATGAAGAATAATCTCCATGAAAATAAATTAAGATACTTGTGGATCAGTTAAAAAAACAAAAAACAAACAAACAAAAAAATAGGGGCAACTAGGAGGTACAGTGGATAGAACCCTGGCCCTGGAGTCATATGAAGTCATTTGAAGCCTCTTTGAGTTACAAAGCTGAAGTTCTCTATTTAAATTCAAACGTCATTGAATTTTGTGTTTTCTCAATGTTAATTAGCATCTTATTTAGTTCCATTAATTTTTCTCTTGAAGAAATAAATTTAAAGAGATCTCTTGATTCTTTCCAATCTACTAAAAACTTCACTGACTCTCTACTGTCTTTGAGATAAAATATAAACTTCACAGTCTGGCGGTTAGGGGCCTTCACAAACTACCTTCAATCTTCCTTTCCATTCATCTCACATGATTTCCCTTCATAAATTTTACATTCCAGCCAAACTGGACTCCTGGCTATTCCATGAACTTGATACCCATCCCCCAACTCTACATACTTTCACAAACTACTTTGCATAGCTGAAATATACCCCTTTCCTCACCTCTCCCTCTATAATCCCATTCTTCCTTCACATATTCCCCTGACCTCTATGACCCTAAAGTTCACCAAGTATTAGGTTCTTCAAAAAGGAGGTGTTTAATCAATGTTGGATTGTTTTTAACCAAATGATATGAAAGACATTTCAATGGATTTGCTACATACTATTATGGGCTCCAATGGCTTCATTTCCTTTTTGCTTGTAGCCAAATATTAGATCAATCCATTCATGAAGATGCTCTGATACATAATTGCTTTCTAAAGCTTCTTTACTTTTCTGAAGGAAGTCTTTAGGACCTATTAGAACAAGGTGAACAGAACAACTGATAATGGAGTCTCCACTCTTCTTTTCTCCCACTTCATTTCCTTCTCATCTAAGCAGATCTATCCATTTTTAGGTACACACAGGGCAAACAAACCCTTAACAAGATTTTATTTTCATTTACTTATCATATTAAAACCACAAAAATGATAGGAAAGAATTATTTGCCTATTCAAAATTCAACCTTTTCAAAATATATACCCTCCTTTATTCATCCTAGAACATGAAAAATTTTAGGTCCTAAATATCTTCTCCTCCAATGCCCCCTTAAAGACTGTTTTATTTTCATTCAGTAATACTCTAAATTGGAAAAAAAATAAATTATGAAAGTATCTGCAATTATTATGAAGAAAAAAGTATCCTAGGACTCACTCTGCTAAATCCTATTTACCTGATGCCCATGGTGGAAGTTGTACATCATCAACCATTTTTCCTCCTTGCCTCTTCCCCAAATCCAACTTCAGACTATTGACTAAGAAGCTGAAATCATCACCATAGAATTCTGGAATCAGCTGAAAATTTCATGGGGGGGAGAAAAACAAATACCAAACCCTATTAGGGTCACTTAGTCAGAAACCACATACAAGATGAATCATCAGATTTCTTACTTACTAACCTCCTTAAAATCAGTTGCACCATCCAAGCAGTTTTTCCAAGTTTCTGCAATACTAAATGTAATAAAACAATGTAACTTAGGCTCACCAAGAAAGATTCAGAATTTTGCTTTCTTAAGTTTCACATTTTTCAATACTGAAAAATAAAGTCTGTTTTTAATGTCACACTTCAAAAATATATAAGGTATATTTATGACAAACCTATTGAACATTCTGTCAGCATGATCAAATCTTCCATTCTGAAGGCAAAGCATATGCTCTGGAGCTGGAAAGAAAAGTCAAAGAACCAAGTTCAATCATTCAGTCATTTGGCAACTACAAGTGCATCAAAACTTAAACAGGAGGCCATAAAAATGAATCTTACCAATCCTAACAAGATAAAAGAGCACATAGCCTGGGGAGGAGTAATGACTTCCATACATAAATTTTGGCTCTAGCATTTCCTGGTAGCGTATCTATAGCATATGAAAGAAAATATTGCTCTTGTTAAGCAATGTAAAGAGCAGCTCCTATGCATACAAAGAAAATGAAATTATGGAAAATGCCTAAAAGTTATTTGATATGCTAGAGAGGGCTGAGGGTATGGTGGAGATATAAAGCAGGATGGAAAACATTTTTCCTGGTTTATTTCTCAAAATATGAGTGGAAGGGAAGAAATATTCAAGATCAAATATGCAAATACCACTAACAAATACTACTGGAAGCCAATATTTTGGTGTTTTCTGAACTATAGGGACATTAGTTACTTTATTTAGGGGGTCACTTCTGCAATACCCAAAATTTGTGGTTATTAAGATCAATTTGAACTTAAGATGGACATCATACTGAGGGCAATGGAAAGACACATAGAACTGGCTGTGACTTAGCCCATGAGGAACTCTTCATTGAAGATCTGTAAAGAAAAGATGTGCTAATCACGTGGCATGGGAGGGATAGCAGGCAGATAGAAAGATCATACCTTTACAAGGTGGGGAGAAAACTAAGAAGGCTTCCAACATGCTGGGTAAAAGCCTCAGTAAGGAACTTTCAGGAGAAAATATATATAATTTACATGATGGGATGCAATCTCTTTCTGTGGGACATTTGCAAATCAGATAATATCACAGATCCATTTAATTATCTGGATAAAATGATTTCTCTTTTAGACTGGAATGGGCAGCTAGGCTGCATGGTAGATCAGGTGCTGGGCCTGGAGTCTGGTCTCAGAAGTTTATTAGCTGTTTGATAACAGGCAAAGCACTTTTCCCTGTTTGCCTCAGGTTCCTCATCTGTAAAATGAGCTCGAAAAGCAAATGGAAAACTACTTCAGTATCTCTGCCAAGAAAACTCCAACTGGGGTCACAAAGAGTCAGACTGAAAAAAATGACTCAACAAGAAGATTGGTCTACTCACTCTCCAGCATCCCAACTGGTGAATAATGGGCAGAAATGCTGAAATGCTGGAGACAGATTATGGAGGAATGAGGGGAAATGACTTGAGGGTACTTTACTTGCTCCTTCTTATATTTCTTGTTCATTATTTGAGAAGTAAATATGCATCAATCACTAGAGGAATCAAGGAATTCCTGATGTCATGGTTCAACTTACCAATAATCTTTCTAGTCTTTCTTTATTCAGTGCACCTATTGGTTTACTAAGATCCCGGAAGGTTTCAGGATTTGACAAATCTAAAAAACATAACACAAAAATTCTGTTGCTATTTGTGTGGTTCATCTACTACAGAAACCAAATCAATCAATTTCTGCCTTCTGCTCTATCCCCAACTTTCTTAGCCTCTAGAGAAAAAGTCAATATCCTAATTTTGGATCAACATAATGTAAACTATCTGTTGAACTGAAATGAAGTATTTTCACTGACCACTGAGATGGCAGAGTGAAAAGAGGAAAGCTATCATAATTTTTGATATATTAAATTATTAATATTCTTTTAAATGTGGGGTCTCTAAATATTAATTACAACCTAGAGACTGATAAAAACCATCCAATGAAAAATCAATCTAGTTGAAACCAAAAATTCATTACAACTCAAATAAAAGAATAGAATTTCTAACCACAAGTTGCATTGCTTTGTTTCACAATTTCAGTATAAATTGTGAGAGAAGTATGGGGACGTGACTTTATTACTGAGAAATAAGTCCTCATATACTTTTAGGATGCTAACATTAACTATGCCTCTGACAATGAACAACTGAAGTGATGAGCCAACATTTAGCACTTATAAGTTAGATATGATTGCCATGTGTCATTTAGGTGTATGTGTTTTGAAGAATTTGAATAATAATGTTTTTAACTTTATTTCAAAAGAAAAAAGTACATTTATTGAATGAGCACTCATTTCAGTGGCACAGGCTGCAACTTCTCTACACCTTAACAAACAGTTCTAAACAAAACAAACCAAAAAAACCTTGAAACCTTGATAAGCCCTTCTAAATCTCATGAAATTACTATTACAATGGTTAAGTTCAATGTCAGCCCATCTAAGAAGACTTTCTAGCTTTGAAGGACCTGTCACCCTCCAAGATAATTTCCTATTCCATGAGATATCAAAGGAGAACTCTGGTAACTTTTTTTTAAAACAGTAAATTTAAAATATCTCTAAATAACATAGACTGAAATTACAGACTTAGAGCTGGCATGAACCTTAGAGGTTACCTAGCCCTCTCATTATTACAGATAAAGAAAATTTTACAGAGGGGATAAGTGGCTCCAAATGGTAAATACTCTTTCTATTGCATCACAATATTGTGCAAAGAAGCCTATTATCATACCATTACTGAGGCCCTGACACTGAAGATCTGGCATCCCATCTCTAACTTTAGATCAATGAAGCATTTATTGAATGCTCACTTTATGTGAAGCACGCTAGGCTAAGTTCTAGGGACACAAACAGAAAATTAAGACAACCATTCTTTTCCAGAAGCTCACCCAAGGAAGGTTTCAACTCTGAGGCAGATGGAAAAGCCCCATTGGTCCTTAGAGGGTACCAGTGGCAAAGCAGGTGATGAGGTCTCTTTTTAAATTTTATTTTCACTGATGAAATCCTATTAATTTCTTGTGTTAAACCATTTGGTACTGGGCTAGAAGCATAGCTGTATTCAAAGCTATAGGGTTCCAGGTCTTGGGCTGTCCCCATCAATGCCCAAGGGGAGATGGAGTTCATGCTGGCAGCAGCAATCTGACCTGTCTGGCACATGATGACTCCTGTTCCTGCCTCAGGTACTCCACTACTTCACCCAGCCAGCCCTAGGAGGGGCAGTTATTTGGCAGTGGGCTTCCCATTCCTCACAGAAGCTGGTTCCCAAGAGGATGACCTTGGGGGTTGGGCTAGAACCAGGACCAAAATTTCACACTCAGCTGAGAGCCTACCATAATAATAAATGTTTACTGATTGACTAAGTGAAATATACCTCATATATAATATACCAAATATAAGTGAAAAGTAAGGG
This sequence comes from Macrotis lagotis, assembly GCF_037893015.1. Classification (NCBI taxonomy): domain Eukaryota; kingdom Metazoa; phylum Chordata; class Mammalia; order Peramelemorphia; family Peramelidae; genus Macrotis; species Macrotis lagotis. The sequence continues at coordinate 421,314,996 of NC_133666.1, read as the reverse complement.
AGGGAGCTGGACCAAGATGACCACAAGGTCCTTTCCAACTCTTAATCTAGGATTCCTAAGTATCTCCAAAAGAACTAGTTTTATTCTTTAAAAGAAAAAAGGTAACCATTTCTTTATTAATATCTGTAAAGAACTTTGTAAATCTTTTAGCACTTTTTTTTCCTGGGGTGGGGGGGAAGGTACGGAATGAGGAGTTGATATCAGATATGTGATTTCATCTATATAGGAAACTTCCAGTATTGAAATTATTCTCACAGATGCTGAGGGGCATTAACTATAACTGTGTGTTCAAGGTTACACAGCTAGTTTGTGTTACAGGCACAACTTGAAGCCAGGTTTTCCTGATTCAAAGGATGACCAGCTAGTCATCCAGACACATCGCCTCATTGATTTGCAATCTTCAAGTTTTATACAGGTTTCAGTTATCATTACATGTATGCAATTTACCTAGTTCTGCACTGAAATAATCATTTATTATCCACGGAAACACAGGATACTGGGAGAGATCATTACAACTCCGATCAGCCAGGTTGTTGAGGTGCAGAAGATACTGATAATTAGAGATATGCCCTCGCTGCCACTGCAACATGTAACTTTCTGCAGTATGCTCTGCAATGTGGTTTTCTAAAGGGGAAAAAAAAAAACCATTGGAAGACAAAGTACTTGTTTCCAGATAACTGATCAACAGTACAACCAATATAGAAATTTTAAAGGTAGGCTAATTCATTTATTTTCATCAATTCCATCTTCTGCTTAGATCATAAATTGCTCCAAGGACATCTCTCTTAAATATTAGTGAAGTTCTTATAACATGTAAAATATTTCAGGGTTCCCTTAAAGGAGCTCAACTCTCATTACTTAAAAAAAAGTCATTGATAATAGAGTTCTTTTAATACAAAAACATGAGAGGAAAAAGCCACCTTTCCTTGTTTTCTTTCAAACCTGGAAGCGGGAAACTGCTGATTATCTGCCAAAAACTACAAATTGCTTTTCCAAGAGGCAGTACAAGTAAACAAGGCTATTCATTTAAGAAAATATGCTGGAAGGTTGAAAATGATCTTTCATCAAATAGCAATGTTTTCATGCTAGGACATAAAGACTATGAAAAACTAATATTAACAACAACAAAAAATAACCCACTAACAAAAAAAGCATTACATTGAATTACTAGTCAGATCCTGAATTTAGATTTTCCATCTTCATTAGAAAATTTACTTTTGAATTATAAGTTAGTGAGGACACTCAATTAGCTTGAGTTCTACTGACACTCAGTGCTTCTAAGTGCAAGTGATCGACTAGCATAAGCCTCCCTGGGAGCAGAAACTACAGGCCTGTGCCACCTTACCCTTCAAGTTATTGGTAAAACTATCCCATGCTCTGTTTATTTGCTTCCTTTGTTGAAATATTTTTATTTATTTCTAACCAATCAGACATAGAGCCTAGCAAGTTCACAGTTTATTCTCAATTTTTCTCAAACTACCAGGAAAGAGGCCTTAAAACTAAACACTTTAATTACTTATTTTCTCCTATCTTTAACCCAGAAAAGGTGTGAGTTATCTGAACAACAAACAAAAAAAGGGAATGTAGTCTCCACATTTTTTTTGAGGGAGGAAGGGGGTTATGAATGAAAACAATTTAGAAAGTAGGACATATAAGTAAATGTATACCATTAGCTAAATTAATGCATTCAGCTAACCCGAAGAGAACAAAAGAGAACAAAAAAGAGAACAAAAAAAAATTGGGTTGCATTTTTAGGCACAAATTGCTTAAAGGGAATTTTTACTTCTAAAGGAGGATACACTTGACTCTACCTTACGAAACAGCTCACTGTCTACAAAGATATATTAAACTCAGTTAGGAACATATCAAAAAAAAGTCCTCATCTGCTCTTTTATGAAAACTACAATTCAACCATGGCAGGAGATTCATTATTTACACTCATCAGGTCTAGGCTTATGCTTATCTTATTAAAAGCTATTCTACTAAAAGCTGGGGATTTTTGTCTGGGTTTCATAAATATACAATTGAGGTAAGTTCAAATTTCAGAGTGTCTTTTTATTTTGGGGGGGGAGAAGAAGGGTGGAGGGAATAAAAAGTAGTAGTACTAGTAGTCATCATCATCATCATTAATTTTAAAAAATTAAACTATTCCAGGGAAAGGTGGGTGGTCTGGTGGAGAATGGCTGGTCTGTCTGGTGGAGAATGCTGGCCTGGAGAAAGCAAATCTAAGATCAAACTCTATCTCTGACACTTACTAGCTATGTGACTGTGCCAAGTCACTTGACCTCTGTCTGCCTCCATTTCCTCATCTGCAAAACGGAGATATTAATAGGACCTACTTCTCAGAACTGTTGTGAGGATCAATTGAGATAATATTTGTAAAGCATTTTGTAAACATTAAGGTGCTACATAGATGTTATTACTTAGAACATTTCATCAATACTAAATAATTCTTGTTTTCTTTTTAGCTAGGCAATTATTACTCAAATCAATAATCAAAATATGATTTATCAATACACTTTAACCATATTATGAAGCAAAATTTAAGTTAATTAGCACATCAAATGGAAACTTCTTTGATATAGCTTCATAATAATATACTTCAAAAATCAAAGTCAACTTAACAAGAATTCTATAAGCACTAAGGAAGTACAATACATGAAGTTGTGAAGAAAAAAATTAAATCATTTTTGCTTTCAAGTAGTTGAATTTTGTCATCCTAGATAAGAGAGAAGTCAACTATGGTTATTATTTAGAATAGGAATTTTTAACCTTATCTGTGTTATAGACTCCTTTGGTAGCCTAAGGATCTTTTCTCAAAATAATATTTTTTCTAAGTGAATAAAATAATATATAGTTATATACTGAAATAGCTATCAAAATATTTTCTAAAAAAGTTTCTGGATCTAAGGTTAAAAACTCTCAATTTAAGGGAAATAAGTGAAAACACACATATAATTTTAGATGTTTTGTTAAATTCCTATTACTCACTGACCCAGCTACAAAAGCAGAAAGGCTAAAACTAGTATGGTTAGTAACAGTAAGAAGTGAATATCAAACCTAAATATGTTGCAATATAGAAATAGAGTTCATCTCTATCTCGAGATTCATAGAACTTTAAGTAGATGTCAGAACACAAGTCATCTTCAGTGCAAAACACTTCCAGACCCTATAAAGACAGAGGGAAAAATTAAAACCAGTGAAATTATATTCATTTATTAACAAATCTAAAAATACTACAAAAATTTCAATTTTTAAATTTACTTTTGCATTTTTAGGTTTTTTTTGTACCTATAAATCTGGAGCTAAGTATTTAGAGATATCTATAAGAGTGATCTTAAGAATCATACCAAGTGTTGTTAATATTCCTCATGCTTAGTATACAGTGTCATGTATACAGTGGATCCAAATTAGGTCTTAACTATTTATTTCAAAATTTAAATGATATTCCAATTATATTCAAGTAGATTATCTGCTACCTCATTCCCCTTACTGCTAGCTGGGTCTCTGCCTCCAGTTGGGAGAAAAGGGAAGTTCATGATTCTAGAACAGAAAAGGTAAATGGATACAAATTGCATCTTGGTATGATTTGAGGATTATGTTATGTTTGGGATTATTGTATTTATTCTATTAGCTGAGCTGATGGAAAATACATATACAAGTAAGACAAACAGTAATTCATTATTATCTCCCTCCTTTTATTTAAAAGGTAAAAGAAAATGGTAGAATGAAGTCACACATGTTATTGAGTAAAAAGCTTGGGATTTAATTTAATTATATTTCATTCAAAGTCACAGGTTGATATAAGGGTCCCAAGAATGTACCTAGCACCATGAAACAAGCCCATCTTCCTCACTGCTTCGGAGTGGTCCTTTAAGAAATAAGGAATCAGGGGGACTTTGGCTAAGCTAGTTGCTTCAATAGAGGCCAACAGTCCAGCTCCCAAAAACCAACAAAAAAATCTAAAACCTTCCCCTAAATAGTGATCTTAAGATTCACTTAAAGAGAAACTGTATCAAGTGACTTCATCAATGCTAGAACTACATTAAAAAGCCAGTCAGAGGTCCATGGTCAATAGAAGAGGAGCTCTACCAGACAATTCAATGCCAGTGCAGATGAAGATAGAAACCTCTCAATCCAACCACAGGTACCTACAGTCTACAAGATTCTGTATTCAGAGAAGCAAGAGTACAGGCACCTCACAAAAAAGCTCTGGGATACCTAGTAATCCACAGTACTGACACTACTGGAAGGAGTAGCAACCCAGGATATGGTCCAGGGGCTGAGGACCATAGCACTCTGTCCTGAGACATTATTAAAGGTCTTAAAGATTAAACAAACTGAACTTTAGGGTGTTAAAGCAGACACAACTGAAGAGCTGAACAGAATCTCAGGAACCGAGGTCAAAACCAAGCATAGCTTATCATCCCACTCAAGAGGGGAGGCAAGGAGTAAAAGTCTGGCCCTGGCAGAGAGCCCCAATTCAGAAACTAAGGCAAGAGATGTAAGTAAACAGAAAGAAGACACAGATCACTCTAAAATATTTATTTTATTTAGATATATCAAAAAAGCCAATCTAGAAGAATAGAGCAATTCCACAAAAAATCAGAAGATTCTCAGAGGAAAAAATGGATTTTCCACAAGGACTACTTAATACCTAGAAGAAATGAAGTAAGAAATTTTTAAAACTAAAAGTAAAAACTCTAGAAGAACTAGAAACAACCTAAAACCTGAAAAATCTCTGAAAAATCAAACTGTCCCAAACTCTATGAGACAATACTCCACTAAGGGGGGGAGAAACAAGTATGCCTTTGAAATATTTACATCTTCAAAGGCCATTTAAGAAATTAAATAAGACAAAGTTTGGCCCTGATCTGATGGCTTAAAGAGAGGAAAGAAAAAAAAGAGATAGAAACAAAAACATGAATGTAGAAAAGTGGAAGAATGAGGTGGAATTTACAACTGAATTGAATGAGATGAAAAATATCCACATATAGAAGGATGAGAAAAGCAGACATCAGATGAATCTTACCTTTGCCTGAACCAGACAAGGGGAGTTGAAAACAGACAGACAGAAGGACAGAACAGACACACACACTCTCACAAGTTATGTGTAGAAATAAAAAAAAAAATTCATAGGGAAACAGAAAAGAATGGGGAGGAGGAAGGAAATTAAGAGGGAAGATGACACAGAGGTGGTAATCTTCGTAAGGAAAAAACCCTCAAACTTTGAAGAATGGATCTTGAAGTGAAATTAAAAGAGGGGGAAGTAAAGAATTGGAAACTAAGGGGGGTATCCATCAACTAGGGAATGGATGAATAAATTTTAGTATAAAACATAATTGGGGGGGCAGTTAGGTGGCACACAGAGTACTGGCCTTGGAATCAGAGGTTCTGAGTTCAAATTCGGTCTCAGATACTTAAAAATTACTTAGCTGTGTGATCTTGGGCAAATCACTTAATGCCATTGGCCTTGCAACCCCAAAGAAAACCATAATAGAAGTTATTACATTGAAAGAAATGATAAGTTCATTTCATAAAATCTTAGGAAAACTTGTATGAATTGATGCAGAACCAACTGAAGAGAACTAGAACAATTTACATAATAAAAAATATTGTAAAGAAAAACTGTAGGGGTGGCTAGGTAGCGCAGTAGATACAGCACTGGCCCTGGAGCCAGGAGTACCTGAGTTCAAATGTGACCTCAGACACTTAATAATTACCTAGCTGTGTGGCCTTGGGCAAGACACTTAACCCCATTTGCCTTGCAAAAACCTAAAAAAACAAAAAAAACCTGTAAAATTCTCATCAAAGCAATGACTAACTATGACTTCAGAGGACTTATAATAAAGAATGTCATTCATCATCTGACAGAAAGATGGAGTCAAGATGAAGAAGCATACACCATTTTCAGACATGGCCTTGATTAGCTATGCTTTGTTGTTGTATGGCTTTCTTATTCTTTTTTTTTAATTGAGGGGATAAGGGATTAGTGGTAGTGATACCAAAAAAGAAAATTTTTTTTAAAAGTCAGAACAAGAAGTTCAAAGGGAAACAGACAAGGAAGGTAGCTTTGAAAATAACATGTTGAATTTATTAAATATATTTAAAAATATATGTTATGGTTTATTATAGAGTCAAAGTTTAATATGCAATCCTTTTATGTTTGTTTTTATATATGGAGACATTAATTTTAGTTAGTATTTGTTGAGTTCAAAGAAAAAAATAATTTTAAAAAGGGAGCCACTTTACCACAGTATAGCAATTAGTATATCTCTCACCTAAAAGAAATTGGAAGCTAGATTTAAGTCTATTATTTGCCAAAGAACAACATGCTCACATTTTCCAGAAATACACATTAAGTATACAGACCAGTGTTCTTAGTAAGCTTAAGATGTGTCATTCTATCAATGACTTGTGATTTAATTTCAATAGTATAAGAACTACCTCTATTTACAGTTTGCAATCTAACCACATATTATAGTCAGAGATTGTTCTCGAATCAGATGCTCTTCATGATAAATCTGTGATCATATTCTCCGTACAACTTTCTCTTTCATTAGTTCAGGAAACAAAAACTATTAATCTAGAAGAATCAATGATGTATTTTTACTCACCAAAGGCATGAGGCCATGTCTCCTTTTGTAAATCCGGCGCACATCCTGAAGTGTTATTTGAACTACAAGTTTCTTTAAGAGAAAGAACCCCCAAATATCAAAATGTTGGCATATTTAAGAAAGAAACTAAATGTTTCTTAGTTTTTCTTTTTCTTTAAGACCATCAACTGATAACTTTAAAAATATTAAGTTGAATTATATCTTCTGATAATTAAACTAAATAAATACTACAGCCATGAGGAAGAAAGGAATATTCTTTTTATGTTTATGGAGTTCCCTTTCCCTTCCCCCTCTTTACATCCTAATTATATGTAGCAAAGATCAAATTAAAATTTTTTAAAATGTTATTTTAAAAAAATTTCCCAACTGCATGCAAAGATAGTTTTCAACATTAATCTTTTTGCAAGGTTTTGGTTTTCACTTTTTTCTACTTATCTTCAGTCCCATGACAGCAAGTAATCTGATATTGGTTATACATGTAAAATCATGTAAATTAAACTTTTTTCTAAAAAAAAGAAAAAAACTTTATAAGGAAGAGCTCCTTTATATTTTCTTGAAGCCTTGAATCACCTTGTTGGGGGGAAAGAGTGGGACAGGGAAAGAGTAAGACAGAGAAAGAGACAGACAGAGGGGAGATCAGATAATGAAAAAGACCTTAACAGTAAAGTCTCTGCTGGTTGTGCTAAGTCAAGGTGCGCTACTGTTTGCCCTAAGAGGGAGGAAAGTATATTGTTGTGCTCTCCCTGCTCAATGGACCAAAGGACATAAGAGCTGGAAAGGGCCTTTTTATCTAATCCAAATTCTTCCTTATATAATTAAGAAAATTAAAGCCTGGAGAGGATAGTTATTTAATGTCCGATGAGTAGTAATGAATAGGGTTAGAATTTAAACCTAAAGTTTGACTCCAAACTATATATCTGAATCTGTCTCTGAGTAAATCACAGAAAGAAGATTTGGCAGAAAAGAGATTCAAGGTAGCAGCAAATACTAAGATCTAACAGGGAAAAGTTAATATTGACTAGTAAATCTAAAACTAAAAAATTCCAGTTAGGAATTACTGAGATGGAAGTTTATACAAGGAATTGTAGGAAAAAAATTTACTGTTTAAGTCAAAGTAATAAAAATGGATGTTTAAAAGTTTCTGGCCCAGGCTATTATATTTACTTCATGGAAAGATTTTGCCTGAATGCTTTGAACTATAACTGCCAAAAGAAAATTTGATAGAACATTAAAGAAAGCCCAAAGGCATATAACAAGACTAAGCTTGCCTAGAAATCTTGGCTAGTTTGTCCTACCACCTAGTGGATTTAATTTTAATAGCACTATCTTTCAATTTGGAAAAATCCTTTAGTGATTCAGTGGAATTCAAAGAGATTGGGAAATTTCCAGTTTTCTCAGGCAGAGGTCACAATTAACTCCTCCGGTATCCTTTGTCAGGCCAACCCAAATGTGTTACCAAAGCATTTTGGGAATCTTGTTCTTTAGTGTACTTAAAAAGGACCAGGGCAGCTAGGTGTAGTGGATATAGCACTGGCCCTGGAGTCAGGAGTACCTGAGTTCAAATCTGACTTCAGGCACTTAATAATTGCCTAGCTGTGTGACCTTAGGCAAGTCACTTAACCCCACTGCCTTAAATATAACAAAAAAAAATTTTGATATGCTAAACATCTTAACAAGTTTCAGTTTAGAAACCTGAATTTCTCTTGCCAACTCCATTTATGACTTAGTAAGAACTAGAACCAGTAGCCAAACACTATTAGTAAATCAGGGAAATAAGAAATTGTTTCTTTGGAGTGTAGACAGAAAATCCGTCAGCCTTGAGAATACTATTTTACACAGTCCTTAGACAGGATACATATACAGTATATACTGTTTATTCAAATATAGTACATGCTATATATGAATATTCAGTTAAATGCTCATTTTCTCTCTTAAGCATTCTTTAAAAAACAAATCCGAGGGGCAGCTAGGTGGTGCAGTGGATAGAGCACCAGCCCTGGAGTCACAAGTACCTGAGTTCAAATCCAGCCTCAGACACATAATAATTACCTAGCTGTGTGGCCTTGGGCAAGCCACTTAACCCCATTGCCTTGCAAAAACTAAAAAAAAATAAAATAAAATAAAAAAATAAAAAACAAATCCAAGTGCTATCTAGTGAATTCTTCCAATTAAAATTGTAAGCCTCTTGCAGCCAGGAACTGTTTCATTTTCTGAAAAATTTGGCAGAGACTTTTTCATTTTTCATAAAAAATTGTTTTCTTTAGTGCTTAATCCACAGAATCTGGAAGACAGCAAGAACTTAATAAATGATTGTTACTGAATAAACTCAACAATATTTTCTTCGGAAACGGATTTTTCACCTCCCTTACCTACTCTTTTTCTCTGGGTCATAATACATAATACATCTTGTACTCTCCTCTGCTATCCCCTTCTTCCTAGATACAGTGCTATAATATGTCTTTAGAGAGCAAGCTGGTGCCTTCCCATCCTTTTATCACACTGTCTACCTTCTCCCATCAGTGAGAACCTTGCAGGGGCTTCCAATTTGGGGAAAGTCACAGGATCAGTCATGCTTCACTCTCCCAGCTGAAATTCTAACTCTGGACTTCACCAACATGTACTAGAAGGGCAACTTTCCCACCACCCCTTGAGAGCAGAAACTGTCTTTTTTCACTTGTATCTCTATGTCTCTTAATAAATCCTTGTTGCCTGCCTGCCCTGTGCAATTATGAGTTAAATTCTTAAAAATGCCTGAATGGTGAAGAAGTAAAGCTATATTTTCTAAGGATCCCTGAAAAAGAATTTAAGTACTATGAAACACAATTTTACTTACAGGATACCCATTAAGAGGCTGGAAATACAGGTTTGTGTCAGTGATACACACATGTCCAGGATTTGTCACTAGTGGTGTCACCATTTCTGCCTTGCATTCCATCTTGAGTATTTCGGAAAGACTTTGGAATCTAAGAAATTTTTTTAAAGGCAAGAATTTTTTTCTTTTAAAATAAAAAATGAAATATCTTGAAACAGATATAATTTCCAAATTTAGATTAATTTAAGCTAAAATCTAGCTTTAAGTATGTTCTTATTTTCTAAATATTAGATTGGGAGAAAGGGTGAGAAAACTGATAACTTAGATACTATGGCTTATATTGTTTTGAATGGTATGACCTTTCAAATAAAACATAAGATACCATCTTCAATAAAGGATGATTCAGAAGTCTTTCTTTTGGAGAGAAAAGTACCAGAGGAACTCTCTGCTATTAAAAATGTTTGACATAAAAAAAGCTCATATCTTAAAATCATTTCATATTAAAACTCATTTATATAATTCTGTTACTGAAGCTACCTAGATATTTATATGGATACCTATAACAGTTTTTCAAACACAGATTCACAGGGACTTTTGTCTAATATTGTATTCAGAGGGATATGATCATTCAACTATGACTACTTGAATAAGACAGATCCAAAACGTGACTTTTTTTCTTTGATTTACTGTAATCATTTCAGTCATCTCTAATATTCCTTTCCCTTCACTAAAATTATACAGATAATAATTGGACCCTTCATTTTCAGATTTACAATACGGCTACTTCCTGGGTCTAGTACCATAACCTTTTTAATTTTCCTTTTTCCTCAAATATGCTTTACTTTATACACATCAACCCCAACATATTTCTATAAAGGGATTACTGACAAAACATGTAATATGCAAACACATAAGTTTTACCTGAAACCTACCCTAAAACTACATGATCTTGGGTCTCAATGTTCAGGTGTGTAAAATGAGATAGTTGGCATAGGATGGATTGCTTCCTTAGAAAAAAAAAATTCTGTTCCTATAACCTATTTCAATATCTGCCTGGTACAAGATAGACACTTACTAAATGTTTGTTGACTTTGATTACATTAAATTAAAAAGGTTTTGTATAAATGTGAAGAAAATAAGAAAATTGAAAAAATTTTTATAGCTGCTTTTTTGGATAAAGTTGTATAAGAATATGAGTCATTCCTCAATTGATAAATTGTCAAAGGATATAAACCATCAGTTTTTGGAAAAATAAAAAAAAAACCATAAGCAGCCAGATGAAAAAATGCTCTAAATCATTATTGATAAAAGAAGTACAAATTAAAACAAATCTGAAATGCCATCACTTACCTACCAGATTGGCTAAAATGATAGAAGGGGAAAATTACACACACACACACACACACACACACACACACACACACACACACACTTCAAAATTTCAAAATCATTATGAAAAGATTTTATTCTTTTAACTTAAAATTTTTTAATTAAAATGAGTGTTGTATTTTATATACAGCTTTCTCTGCATCTAAATGTAATTGCACATTCTTTATTTTTTCCTTGTTGATGCTACATTTTTTCCCTGATATTAGAACCGAATTCTATTTTTATTTTTTTGTAAGGCAATGGGGTTAAGTGGCTTGCCCAAGGCCACACAGCTACGTAATTATTAAGTGTCTGAGGCCAGATTTTAACTCAAGTAATCCTGACCCCAGGGCCGGTGCTCTATCCACTGTGCCACCTAGCTGCCCCAAATTCTATTTTTAAATCCTACTTGACTATGATGTCTTTCTCATGGATTACTCTATTCTTTTACAAGTATTTTTAAAATACCTGCCCATTGATACTTAATGAAATTGTTTTATATTTTTATCAGGTTTGATTTGATAAACAAAAAGTTTATCAAACAACACTGATTTTGCGTCACTGAAAGTTAATCTACTATGGCTTCTATGTTTTGCTCCTTTAAGTTTAGTAGAAATCACTTGTGAATCAATCTCTTTTGAGTTCTTCATTGAGACTCAGTCAGACAAGAAACAAACATCATTTGGGATTGCAACCATACAAAAACAAAATAGGTTGAGGCAATCCAAATATTAAAATGGAAATAAAACACATCAAGCTATCAATCAATTCCTCATCCAGGGATATATTTTAAAAAAACTTTTGAGTCCTGTCACTTTTCCTTAGAAATCTTCATATAGCTTGCATTTAAGGGCTTTTTTTTTCAAAGGACTTTCCATTATCCTACTTTTTACTTTGAGGTTAAAAAAAAAATAACATTTCTATTTTACAGATGGAAAAACAAATAACCTGCATCCCACTAGTCCTGATTTCCAGACCACTAATTACTTCATGCCATTTCATCTCCATACTTTTATTTACTCCTTCAACAATGAGGCAGACTTAGGTGATGTTTATGATTAACTTAGATCACATTCTCTTAAAAGACTATCAGTCCCCCCATCATTATTTTCATCTTTTCTGATATTTCTCAACTACCATTATCATTTTGCTTATTATCTAAAACTTTTAAAGGAATACACAAGGCCACTGCAGTGCAGAAAGAAAAGATGGGCTATAATTTGGAGGACATAATATCAGTAGTTTTGTAGTAACTGGTTTTCTACAAATAATCAGCTGCATTTAGTCACTGCTTTGTGATGTAATGAAGAAGGGTATTCAGGGAAATTAAAAATGAAGCAATCTTTCTGGAAACAACAGTATAAAAATAAGTTCTATGTAGATTAGCTAGACCAGTAAGAAGACAATCACATAAAGAAGGCAGTGTGGGCAATATTTTAAATAAATCAATCCCATATGTCTTCCTGTTCCACTTTTTCTTTTGGCAAGTAAACAATACTGAAACATAATGGCACAACAGCATAAAACTCCATTTACTGAGCATTTGAGAGATGATAGAAAAACGAAGGTACAAGTAAATTATGCTACTTTATCCTTCCACCCTGGTATCCCCCAAATCTTTTGACATCTTTCTCCTTTGTTCTGTTTGGGAGCTCTTGCTGGCACTTATTTGTGTCTTTAATTCCATCCCCTACTCTCTCTTCTAGAAGCCTGAATCAGAGATCATTTTTATCTGTCTTTCTTATCTTCAATCTATTGGTCCCTTCTATGCTGATCTGCACTAATAAAGGGAATGTCTTCACCCTATATCAATGAATTCTATCCAGAGTAAGATGAAAGATGGCATGGCATATTAGTCACAAGGTCAGCCTTGGAATTAGGAAGACTTAAGTTGAAGTTTTTTCCCCTGATAATATTAACTATTTGGCCACTAAGGCATTTAACATTTGATTCTCCTATTTACATTCTAAAGCTATCAATTACAGAATAGAGGCAACTAGGTGGTGCATGGATAGGGCACTGGCCTTGGGGTCAGAAGGGCAAGAGTTTGAATCCCGCCTTAGGTACATGATTCGACTTAGTTGTGTGACCTTGGGTAAGTCACTTAACCCTGATTGCCTTACATTCAGGACCATCTCCAGTCTTCCTGATTCCTATCTGGCCACTGGACCCAGAGGGCTCTGGAAAAGAAAGTGAAGCTGGTGATTTAGCACAGCACCCTTCCTCAGAATCAAGTCATGTGTTTGTCATGGCATCACTTCCCTGATGTTGTGGTCTTAGAAAATAAAGGACAATCATTATTATTAATTACAGATGAAACAAATTGTTTCAATGAGGGGGAGCTTCTAAACTATGAGTTCCTTGGGGGAAGAAAGTGGGTGGGTGGGGTCACAGAGTAATACAATTAAGTGCACTGAAAACTAGTTAAATGTCCAGATTCAAAGAATAGTCAACTAGTTGGATGTCAGCTTAGGTTTCCAATGAAATGTTTCAATCATTAATGCTTAGTCCTATAGTGTTTAACATTAATATGAGTGATAATGAATGGATAAAAGCATAGATGGTATGATAATCATGCTTATATATCACTCGAAGCTAGAAGGGATAGTTATACAGATACTTGATGACAGAGTCAAGATTCAAAAAGGTCTTCTGAGATTGGAACATTGGAGCAGCCAATCTAGTGAAATTTAGGAATAAATTCATTTAATAAATATCTCATACTACCTTAAAGGAAAAGATGAGAAATGCTGTCTAGACAATAGTACAATAAATAAGATTCAGAAAGAGTGTAATCATTAGACTTAAAGAGCTATTGATTCAAAATTAGCTTGGCAGGAAATTTCTGATAGAGCACTTTTTACTTAGTTTAATGCTATTTAACATTTTTATCAATGACTTGGATAGGGGAATTGATGGAATACTCTATGCAGTTTTTATAGATAAGAACACTTGGCTGAATCTGAGAAGTTAGCATGGTGAAACAGCAATTTGTCAGAAAAAAGATTTGCAAGTCTAAGTAGACAGGTAGAGGGGTATATCAATATGTAAATAATGCTGTGGCAGTAAAAAGAAGGCATTATGATCTTAGGCTGCATTACAGGAAGTGTTGTGCAAAATTATGGGCACTACAATTTAGAAAGAATAAGCTGGAGAGGTTCCAAGGGAAAGCAATGGGGATGATGAAAGGCCTTACTTAAGTGCTTGCCATATGAGGATTAATTTAGAACAAAGAAGAGGGATGTTATGTTTGTTCTCTTCAGATATCTGAAAGGCTGTTTTGGTAAAGATGGAATAGACTTGTTTTGCTTGGTTCCAGGAAAAACAAAACCAAACCAAAAAACTAGTAACAGTGGACAAAGCTAGAAAAAAGGCAAATTTAGATTTGAGGTCAGGAAAGCCTTCCTAACAATTAAAGCTATGCAAGAATGAAACAAACTATCTAAGAAAATAAGGAAATCCTCCTCAGTAGAAATATTCAAGCAAAGATGACTACTTGTTGGTTTTATTTTAGAAGGAATCCAACTTCTGAGGGTCTATGGTCCCTTGTAGAAGACTGTGAAAGAGTAGTCAGATGAAAAGGGAAGAAAACTAGAAGACAGTATCACAGAAATCAAGGGAGTAGACAATATTCAGAAGAATCAACAGTTTGGAGGGCTTTAGAAAAATGCAGGAGCATGAGGACTAAGGAAAAGTCATCAGATTTTGCAGGTAGGAGATCAGATAAACTTTGAGACAACAATTTCAAAAGCAATGGGTTGAGAAAGAGACAGTGAGTGGGGTTAACTATTTTTTTTTTACAAATTTAGCAGTAAAAGAGAGATTTAAGAAGGATAACCCGAGGGGATGGCAGCATCAAAAAATGTTATTTTTTTAAAGGATATAGAAACCTTAGGTTAAGTAGCAGGAAAATGGAATAAAGACAAAATCAGACTCAAAAATTCAGTGTTTGACAAATCAGAGAATATAAATTACTTGAAGAAGAGCTCTTTTCTTCATAAGAACTGTTGGATGGGGCAGCTAGGTGGCGTAGTGGATAAAGCACCAGCCTTGGAGTCAGGAGTACCTGGGTTCAAATCCGGTCTCAGACACTTAATAATTACCTAGCTGTGTGGCCATGGGCAAGCCACTTAACCCCATTTGCCTTGCAAAAATCTAAAAAAACAAAAAAACAAAAACAAGAACTGTTGGAAAAACTGCAAAGCTGTCGAGCAGAAATTAAGCTTAAATCACAACCTTTTCCCATATAAGCAAATACATTCAAAATAAATGTGACCCAAATATTAGGTCAAAGTATTAAAAAAAAAATGGAGGACAATATGGTACTTTTCATAGGTATGGCTAAGAGAAGAATTTTTTTTGGTTTATTTATTTTATATTATTTATATTATTTATTTATTATATAATATTATTTATATTTATTATATATATTATTATATAATATTATGTATTATATTATATATTTATATAATAATATATAATAATATAATAATATATATGTTATATATATATTATTTATATTATATAAGAATAAACATAACCCCCTACACACACACACACACACACACACACACACACACACACACACACACGAAGATGAGAAGCCTCAAGAATATTAAGAGAGAAAAAAAAATGTACTTTAGTCTGTGTTCAGATTCCAATGGCTCTGTCTCTGGGGTGAGTTGCCTTCTTTATCATAAGTTCATCAAAGAAGTTGCTTCAATATTTTTTCCCACAGTTGCTATTACTAGCTGTATTTCCCTCCACTCTATTCCTCCCTACTCTCATTTATTCTATTTTCCCTCTAAGAGAAGAATTTTTAACAAAAACAAAAGATCAAAATGATCACAAAAGTGAAAATATAACAAAATTTCACATATGAAATTGAAATTTTTTTTCAGTCAATGGTAGCTAAGATGAGGAAAAGCATCACTTCATTAAAAAAATGCATAATATCTCTGATAGCCAAGATAAATAAGGAACTAAACGAATATATAAGGCTAAGATTTATTCACAAAGGATAAATGGGCAAAAGATATGAAAAATATTTCTCAAAAGATAAACTAAACTTTTAATAACTATATGGAAAGACTGCTCCAAATCATGAATAACAAAATAAATATGAAACAAACAGTTTTGAGGTTTCATAGCTAGGTGGCAACAGTGGATAGAGCACCAGCCCTGGAGTCAGGAGAACTTGAGTTCAAATCTGGCCTCAAGACACTTAATTATCTAACTGTGTGACCTTGGGCAAGTCACTTAGCCCGACTGCCTTGCAACCCCCCCCCCCCAAAAGATGGAAACCAGTGCTGGGAGTAGGGGAAAGAAAGACAGACTACTGTTAGAGTGTGTAAATAGTCCAATAATTCTGGAACATAATGGGCAATTATGTTCAAAAGATGAGTAAGTTGTCCATAATCTTTGATACAGAGAGTTCATTTCTAGGCATTTACTTCAAGGAAATTAAGGAGAGAAAATAAGATTTCCAAATATGCTAAAATATTCAAAGCAGTATTTTTTGTTTTAGTAAAGAACTGGAAACAAGTGGATGCCTATAAACTGAGAAATGCCTAACCAGTATAGAAATCTAAATGCAATATTCTGTGTTCAGAAGTATGAGATATTTTATAAGAACTGATGCATAAGAAAGTAAGCACAGAGGGGCGGAGCCAAGATGGCCACAAGAAGGGATCCAGTCTTAGGAGCTCTCTGATAAAACTCATCAGCTAAAGACTCTAACTAAACTTTCAAGAGACAGAACCCACAAAGGGACCCAGAGAGGCAGTTCTCCTACTCAAGGTAACCTGGAAAAGAGCAGAAAGGCTCTGCTCCCCAGGGTCGGAGGGGTGGCCTGCCAGAGCCAAAGAACTTCAGCCTCCCGGAGGCAGCCCCACGGCGCTGGGAGTCACAGCTCACAGTAGCAGGGGGAGTCTCCTGAGCTGCACCCCGAGGAGCACCGGGCACAAAGTGGGGGAACAGTGGGGGACCTCTACCAGAACGAGCACATGGAGCCCAGCCCTCGGGGCACACAGCCAGCAGCTTGGTCTTTCTGCAGCCCAGAGCCGGAAACAGAAGCAGGCAGAGCCCGTAAGTAGGAGCCTCCAGGACATGAGCCCATGGAGCTGAGGGAGGGGAGTGAAGAGAAACTGAGAGCTCGGTCCTCTGCCCCTGGAACAGGACTCTGGGGCTCTGACCACATTCAAATCCTGATCGCAGTCTAGGCCCACCCCATAGAACAGCAGCCCCCCCCCCCCACCTCAGTCCCATGGCAGAGGGAGGTGCTTATGGTCATTCACAGACCAGGAGGGAGGACAGAGCCTCACACACTGAGACCCTTGTGGGAGTGCCCCAAAAGCTCAGGAAGCACCCCAAAACCAGGCCCAGGCTGGGAAAATGAGCAAGCAGAGAAACAAAAGGAAGACTATTGAGAAATATTTTGCAAATGAGCCCAAGAAGGATCAAAATACTCAGTCTGAAGAGGAGGTACAAGCTCCTGCATCTAAAGACTCCGAGAAAAACAGAAATTGGGCTCAGGCTATGACAGAGCTCAAAAAAGACTTTGAAAATCAAATGAGAGAGTTAGAAGAAAAACTGGGAAAAGAAAGGAGAGGGATGCAGGAAAAACATGAAAATGAAGTCAGCAGCTTAGTCAAGGAAATCCAAAAAAAAAAAAATGCTGAAGAAAATAGCATGCTAAAAACCAGCTTAGGTCAAATGGATAAAACAGTTCAAAAAAGTTATTGAGGAGAAGAATGCTTTAAAAAGCAAAATTGGCCAGATGGAAAAAGAGATAAGAAAACTCTCTGAGTAGAATAAATTCTTCAGACAAAGAATAGAATTCAGGAACATTGATGAATCTACCAAAAATCAGGAATCAATACTTCAAAACCAAAAAGATGAAAAATTAGAAGAAAATGTGAAATATCTCATTGAAAAAACAACTGATATGGAAAACAGACTTCGGAAAGATAATTTAAAAATTATTGGAATACCGGAAAGTCATGACCAGGAAAAGAGCCTTGACATCATTTTCAAAGAATTACTACAGGAAAATTGCCCTGATATTCTAGAAGCAGAGGGCAAAATAGAAATGGTGAGAATCCACCGATCCCCCCGAGAAAGAGATCCCAAAAAACCAACCCCTAGGAATATTATAAACAAGTTCCAGAACTCCCAAGTCAAAGAGAAAATATTACAAGCAGCCAGAAGGACACAGTTCAAATATTGTGGAGCTGCAGTCAGGATCACATAGGACTTAGCAGCATCTACATTGGAAGCTCGTAGGGCTTGGAATACAATATACAGGAAGGCAAAAGAGCTTAGAATGCAGCCAAGAATGAACTACCCAGCAAGGCTGAATGTCCTCTTCCAGGGAAAAAGATGGACTTTCAATGAACCAGGGGAATTTCAAAGGTTCCTTTTGGCATGGCCAGAGCTGAATAGAAGGTTTGATCTTCAGATACAGGACTCAGGTGAAGCATGAAGATTGGAGGAGAGGGGGGAAATATGAGGGACTTAATGAGGATGAACTGCATGTATTCCTGCATAGAAAAATGACACTGATAACATTCATATGAACCTTCTCAGTTAATAGAGCAGGTAGAGAGAGCTTTTATAGTTGAAGCACAGGAGAAAGCTGAATTCGAAGATAAAATATGGTGTAAAAATGGAGTCAATAGAAAAAAAGGGAAATGGAATGGGAGAAAGAAAAAGGAGAGGGGGAATAGTCCAAGATATTTCACATAAGATTTTTTTTATTACAATGAGCTATTGCAATGATATGAAAGGGGGGAGGCAAGGGGGAATGAGGGAACCTTTGCTCTCATCAGAGATGGCTAGGAGAGGAAACAGCATATATACTCAATGGGGTATAGACATCTGGATTAAGAAGGAGGAGGGAGCAGGGGGAAGGGGTGGGGATGTGAATAAAGGAGGAGAGGATGGACCATGGAGGGAGACTGGTCAGATATAACACATTTTCTTTCTTACTTCTTGCAAGGGGCTGGGATTGGAAGGCCTGCCCAGGACCATGGGGCCAGGTGGATGCTGGGCTTAAGGGGTGGTAGGGGGGCTCAGGGCTTCTTGGCCCCAGGACCAGGGATCTGTCTGCTGTGCCACTCAGCGACCCTACAGCAGAGTCAGAGTGAAAGGAGAGAGAAAATAGAGTACATGGTAGTGGAGAAATAAGAAAGGAGGGAGTTGTGATCAACAATGGCAACAGTGGAAAAATATGGAAGTAACTTTTGTGATGGACTTATCATAAAGAATGAGATCCACCCATGACAGAGTTGTTGGTGTTGGAACAAAGAAAAAAAAAAATAAAGTAAGCAGAATTTGGAAAATTTCACAATGATTAAAACAATATAAATGGAAATGTCAAAAAACCCCAAACTGAACTATGTAGTTAGAATGGTGATGTGTGGCACCAGAGGAGAGCTAAGAAAATACATCTCCCCAATTTCTTGATAGAAGTGAGATGCTATAGGTATGGAAAATTGTAACTCTTGACAGACATGGCTGATGTCATTTTGATTTTACTGAACTGACTTTTCTCTATTATCACTATCATCATTATCATCATTATTATTTTGGGGATGGCTTGTTAGGCAGGGAAAAGAAGGAACCTATTCAGAAAGGAAGATGATATAAAAGCAAAAAAAAAATCAGTGAAAATAAGATAACCAATAGAGATAACAATAAAAATAAAAGGTGTTCCCTAAATTTAGATGTAGATTTTTATTCCCTTTCAGAAACCTATCAATGTTTATCTAACACTATATAAATTTTCAAAGAAATGTTTCGATACAGTACTTTGATAACTGGATGTGTTAAGACTTTTGTAATTAGACTCTTTAAAATTAAAGTATAGTGTTTAAGCTTAAACCCAAAATTTAAATAGTCTAAATCACTCTGTGGGAAAAGAATGCATTTTAAGTAGGTCAAAAGAAGCTAATCCTTCTTAAATTATTTCTTTCCCTTCTAAAATGGAATCTATTCTTTTCAAAGCAATATGCTTACCCAAATATATTTTGAATGTTGGTAAGAAACTGAAATATTCAAGTAATGCAGACATATGAAAATTACCAGTTTACTAAAAACATACAAAAATTAAAGAAAAAACCCACCTGTTTTTGTCAAATGATGTTCTAGCCAAACGTGATTGCAAAATAGCTGTTATCTGTTAAAAATGTAAAATCATTTAAAATGAAAAGTACAGTTACAAATACCAAAATAATGATTATAATTATTATAATTAAACTCTTAGAGAAATCTTACCATGGCAGTTTGATCTCCCAGTTTATCAAGGCAAGATGCTCTGTGAAGCTAAAAAAATCATCAAATATGCAATTGGTTTTATAAAAGTGTTTTTAGTTTCCTTAGAAGAAAATGCTCAGATGTTTCTTAAAAAGCTTACCTGAAGGAGAGTTTCTACAACATCTTCTACTTTTCCTGCTATATCCAACTCAAAGACATACTGCATTTTTCCCTAACAAAAAATGGGGACAAGAAATAAGGTATCAGAAGGAGAAAACTAATGCAAGACTGTATGACTAGGATAACACTGAACATAGTGGGTACTGAATAAATTCACCTATCAGAGGAAATTATAATATGAAATCAAACAATGGAAAAATAATGGAATCCAAATTGCAATAGGCAATTCAGAGGACACTTGTGAATTCAGCAAAATCCAGGAAATTTCAATCAAGCTGAAATAATTTTAATTTAGAGTAAAAGCAGTATCAAGCTTCAGTATCAAGCTCATGCTGGCTAAGCTTTACTTTCCATATGCTTTGTGACTGACAATATTTTTAGACTGAAAATTTAGTCAACATGAAGTGTCTCATATCTTTGCTCAAATTATTTTCTCTTCATCTCAGTTTCTACTTTCCCTAATTTTATAATGGCCCTCTTACTTATATATTGCCCTTCAATAGAACTTACAGAGTATTTGACTTCAGAGTGCAGACTGAGAACTGGGTACAAATTGGTTCCTGAGATACAAGAAAAGAAGACTGGAGAGCGAGGGGTTACCTGGGGCAACATGAACTGACTGGGTTGTGAATTTCTGACTAATAAGAACATTGCATTTTCCCAACATGAAGTGAAGTAAAGCTTCTTCCCTTAGAAATCCTTACTTTCTGGTATGTATTTGCCCTTTAGTTTTGCCAAGCTCTTAGAGACCCTAAGAACACCATAGAATTCTTAGCAGGATTAAAAAAACTTGCCCTTGTATTTACTGACAATAATGCTATATAAGCAGAACTCAGTATGTTTTAAATTAAGTTTTCAGCAACAGAAGAGAAAAATAAATATTTAAACTGTTCATTTGTCTAATCTTGTCATTCTTTATAAAAGTATATTTACCCTTTCGATTTTATATGGTGCTACGATGTTATGTTCTTTAATGAAATATACCTAAAGGAGACAAATGAATAGTTAGAAAAGTTTGCCAATGCAAGAAACTGCTGCAGTTGGTAGGTGAATAACTAGATTTTAAAATCACTTTTGACATACAACTACGTCCCAATTAGTATGATTAATCCCCTGAAGTGGTTTCATTCTTCAAATTTATGCTACATTATTTCTATTGGGTTGGAAACAATTACCATATTTTACATTACAACTCTGAATACAAAGACTATGAACATATGCAACTACTCCAGGGCTTCTTTTGTGTACTAATAGAAACTAATTATAGCTATCATTTCTAAAATTAATATGCATCAATATTAGTATAGGTTTAAAGAGTGTTAATAAGACAACATATTTTTCAAATACAGTTTTATAAAAAAACAATATGGACAAATAAACAATGGAACTCCAGCTAACTAATATATTCAGATATTTTAAGTGCAAATAATCACATAAAACTAATAAAGGAAATCTTGGGGTAATACAAATAAGAGCTGAAAGAGATCTCAGAAATCCTATAATCTAGCCTCCTAGCTGTAAGAGTGCTGGACTTAGGAGTCAGAAAGAGCTTGGATCCAAGGCTTTCTCTGACATTTTCTAGAGAGAACTGATAACCTCTAAGGTTTCTTCTAATTCTAAATCTATAAACCTAGGAAACTGAAGTCCAAGGAGAGAAAGTTATTTCCTCTTTCTGTAGGTTAAAAAAAAGAAGCCTAACCTAAGTTTCAGTTCCTTACAAAACAAGAGGAAGTCACCAAACAAATGAAATAGAAACACAAATCATAAAAACTGGTCAGGTTTATATGGTAATTTCTAGTTTATCAAATACTTTCTTATAAAAGAAAATTCTATTTTAAGAATGGAAATAGTATTATGCTGTTTTTTCAACTGTGAGGTGACTTTTGCTTTCACTGAGAAGAAGCCATGATATA
Source organism: Macrotis lagotis (assembly GCF_037893015.1). Classification (NCBI taxonomy): domain Eukaryota; kingdom Metazoa; phylum Chordata; class Mammalia; order Peramelemorphia; family Peramelidae; genus Macrotis; species Macrotis lagotis. Next base: position 421,292,851 of record NC_133666.1, on the reverse strand, counting down.
TTATGATATACAGAGGTATATCAGAAATCAGTTTCATCAGAAGATACATCTGAAGGTCTGGGTTCAAGTCTCATCTCTGACACATACTCATTGTGTGACCTTGAGTAGTGAAATTTATGAAGGACACAGATGAAAGTTTCATAGAATAGGAAGTCATGAATGGAATTCCCTTTGTAATTCTGATCTTAATCTTAATTCTTTTCTAACTCTACTTCTGTTTTTAAACCTAAACCACATATCTGAGATAAGAGATTCATTTGAATCTCCAAGACTGCCAGCAGCAATGGTTTATAAAATTTTTACAATCCTTTAATATTCAAATATTTATTAAATGCATATTAGACTTTCAAAAACATTTATTTCACCTCCAAGTAAAAGATGGTAGAGAAAGGAGAATTAAAACTATGGAAGGTACCAGAAAGGAATTTGGAATTTATCTCATCTGTCAAATCTAGATACCTTAAAATAGCATTTTGAAGATAGTTTAAAGTCTGGAGGCTGACTTTAGTGGTAGCCTAACTTTGTAGAAGTCTAAAATAAAACCCCACCCTCAAATCATTAAGGGTAGGTAATTTTTTTATTTCTAAGTTTCTCTCCTCCCCCTCCTTTAAGTCCTACTATGATATTTCAAGGTGTTGTGAAAGTAAATCTTGTTTCTTAAGGGCTAGTCCACTTAAGTTTAAAATACTAGCCATTCTACATCAAATTGGAAAGGCCTTAAATACAGGATCAGAGATGGACCTCACATCTGTAATATAAGGAGCAATGAATCTAAGTTGCTCATCACTAGAAGTCTAGTTATCATTATGATGACTGTTTTGGCTACATGAGCTCATAAAGACTTACACTGGAGGAATATATGGTACTATGAACTGTTTCAATAATAGAAAAGATTCTTTTTCCATGAATTCAGAGATTCTTCAAGTGCCAAATTACTAAGAGCCTGGAGTAAAAAAATTACTCTATGTAAACTATGCTTACAAAAAAAAAACTTTTGAATGAACTAAAATTTTAAATCATGCAATTACTAGAGTCTTCAAGGTCAAGGCTATCTTACTGTAAGAGAAAATCAAGTAGGAGCTCTCTTTTAAAAAATTAACAAGACAGATCAGTTTTTCCATAAAGGCCAATTTAGAACAATGAAACATCTGAATGTGTGAACTTCTGCCTAATTTTAAATTCCTCTAACTTTGAATTTAAAGTAGGAACAATATAATTACCCTCAGGATACTGGCCTATTGGAATCATGTTGAAATTCCTAGCTTGCTAAATAGACAGAGTAATTATGGGTATTGGAGGAATAGTATTTTATCTGTTGGAATTTTGTTATATGCAAGGCTCCACATGAATGTGGGGAACTAAGCAACTAAACTGGCTGAATTCCTTCATTGGGAAGATGATTATAATTAAGTTAAAAATTATATAAGTTAAAAAGTAGTTAAGTCTATAGGTAGAATTTATGACAAAAGGACATAATATATAAGTAAATATACTTTAAGGTCACACATGCTAAGGAGTACTTTTTTTTTTTTTAGGATTTTGCAAGGCAAATGGGGTTAAGTGGCTTGCCCAAGGTCACACAGCTAGGTAATTATTAAGTGTCTTGAGCCCGGATTTGAACCCAGGTACTCCTGACTCCAGGGCTGGTGCTTTATCCACGGCACCACCTAGCTGCCCCTCTAAGGAGTACTTTCAATGGATTCAAATCTGATTTAAATCTGGTCCAAACCCTCCAAGGAACAGGGAAGGCTAAGGGAAAAAAAACCTTTGTCTCTCTAGCTCAAAGTGACTGGGGAAAAGTGTTCTTAAGGTCAGTTAAGGCCCAATCCTCTCATCAGAAACTCCATTGCCATAAAACATTGTATATACTAAAAGATTACTTGAATATTTGAGTTCTTCAATAGGAGCTGGTTGGTTATGTGTCAGGGACGCTATAAAACAGAACCACACTTTGAGTACAGACTGGATATTTTTCTAATTTTATTTATTTAAGGCAATGGGGTTTTTAAGTGACTTGCCCAAGGTTTCATAGCTAGGCAATTATTAAGTATCTGAGGTTAGATTTATTTATTTGTTTGTTTGTTTTTTTAGGTTTTTGGCAAGGCAAATGGGGTTAAGTGGTTTGCCCAAGGCCACACAGCTAGGTATTAAGTGTCTGAGACCAGATTTGAACCCAGGTACTCCTGACTCCAGGGGCAGTGCTCTATTCCACTACGCCACCTAGCCTCCCCTGAGGTTAGATTTAAACTCAGGTCCTCCTGACTCCAGGACCTATTGCACTCCTGCTGCTCCTACAGATTGGATTAAATGAATTTCAATCATTTTATAAGATGATTTCTTCCAAATTAACTTTCTAAAGCTGATGGTTATTTCTCATAATTGGTTGATATGTACATTTTGCAAACTAAAAATTGCCATTTATATAGAACTTTCCTAAGCACTTAGAATACATTAATATCATCTGGACTTTACAACAATCAAAGAAATCAGAGTTTTGGGCTTTTGTTTTTCTTATTTTGGTTTCTGTGAGACAGTAGGGTTAAGTGACTTGCCCAAAGTTATACAGTTGATAAGAATCAAGTGTCTGAGGTCAAATTTGAACTCAGGTCCTCCTGACTCCAGGGCCAGTGCTCTATCAAGCATGCCACCTAAGTTGCTCCGTTTTTTTTTTTTGGTGGGGCAATGGGGTTAAGTGCCTTGCCAAAAGTCACAGCTAGTAAGTATCAAGTGTCTGAAGTCAGGTATAAACTCAGGTCCTTCTGGCCTCAGATCTGGTGCTCTGTCCACTGTGCCATCTAGCTGACCTGGAAATCAAAGATTCTTTTTTTTTTTTTAGTTTTTTGCAAGGCAAATGGGGTTAAGTGGCTTGCCCAAGGCCACACAACTAGGTAACTGTTAAGTGTCTGAGGCCAGATTTGAACTCAGGTACTCCTGACTCCAGGGTCAGTGCTCTCTCTCCACTGTGCCACCTAGCTGCCCCTGCTACCCTGAAATCAAAGAGTCTTAAAGTACTAAATTACTACATAGGGGTATTCATTATTATTCTCATTGTACAGATGAGGAAACTGAGTTAACTAGGTAACTAAGATGGGACTGAAATCTGGGTTTTCCTGATTCAATGCTGCTTCTTATTTATATCTATTAAATGGTATTCACTGATAGCCTAAGGGGATGGAGGGGGGTTAAAAAACAACTCTTACCTGGCTGAAAACAAGAGAAATCCTTCCATGTTGTGTCCTAAAAAGCAGATAAGCAGATAAGAGTAAGTATCTATTAGTACATTGAATACTTTAAAGAATTCTGGAATCAAACATCTAGTGATGCAACAATACTTTGCAAAGAGGCTGTTTGCTCCACTGTCTTCTTGCTTTTCTATTTTTATACAGTCTCTCAAAGGAATCTATAGAAAATTGAAAAAGATTATAAGAAATATAAAAAAGGTATTCACAAAAAAGAAATTGAGTATAGTAATTGTAAAGTTTTTAAGTTTCTTTACCTTAATGATGGGTTGAAAGGTCTCATCAGGTTCAAATATCACCGATTTTGAACAGATTTTTAATGATCCCCTAATTTTCCTAGGAATCAAAACAGAAGAATTGTTTGAATATTATTTGTTATGAAAATACAATATATATTAGTACATTTAAAGCTCTGACTAGAATTTTTCAGTTGTGTTCAACTATTCATGACCTCACTTGAGGCTTTCTTGGCAAATTTACTTCTCTAGTCCTTTTCCATTTGAGAGAACTGAGAAATAGAGGGTTAAATGACTTGCCCACAGTTACACAGCCAGTGTGTCTGAGCTCAGATTTGAATGCAGAAAGGCTTCTTGACTTCCAGTCCAGTTTTCTATATTTGGCTGCCTCACAAATAGAATAACTTCAAGTAAATTATTACTAGAAATTGCATACAAAGTTCTAAGTATAAGATTTTTTTTGGTTTTTTTGTTTATTTATTTTTATATTATTACAATAATCTTGTTGTGAGAGTAATCATAAACCCCCTTCCCCCCCAAAAAGATGAGAAACCTCAAGAATAATGAGAGAAAAAAAAGTGTACTTCAGTCTGTGTTTAGATTCCAATGGCTCTGTCTCTGGGATGAGTTGTCTTCCCCATCATAGCCACCAGAGAAGTTGCTTCACTATTTTTCCCAGCTATCTCTAGCTGTATTTCTCTCCACTCTATTCTCGGGTGTAAACCAAAATCTTTTACCTTCTCCTGATAATAATACATGGTTAAAAATCTTGGAACCCCATTGAGAGAAGTGTAGTGGATTGTAAATAGGATGCCACATATTTCCAACAATCACATGAAAAATATATGATAGGAAAAGGAGTAAAAGTCAAAAGATAACAAAGAGACTATCAGAGTGCTACCCAGGTAACTATAGCATATATAAAAAGACTTCTGAGTATTGATCCTAGAAGAATGGAGAATGCTAATTGGATGCAATTCTCTGTGGAGCCTTTGTAGCATCTAAGAGAACATATAAAAGAAAAGCAAAGATGAGAAGGCCTGGATTGGTCTAGATCTGCCCTAATGGAGGATATAATATATCACGAAGGCTACAGATCACAAATCAACACAGGTACCTAAGTATAATATATTATAAGGGTTTAGAACAAGGAACTTGGCTACTGTTATCCATGGACTCACCAATTTTAGAAATCCCTTTCATCCTCTACTGAATTGGTTTCACCTTATTGCTGCTCAAAATTTTATACTTGATCCTTGATGAAAAACTGAAAAGAAATTTGGTCTGATAGCAATATGAATTTATAGTATCCCTCTCAATTCTGGAATCAAACAAAGATCCATCTCAGGTTTTCTGAAGTTCATTTTTCATTTCTTTGCATCTTTACCTGATCACTGGGTAGGTTCTACAAATATCTTATCAGAGGAAGTTAAAAGCACATGCAAATCAGAATACATAACATGCATAGACAGAATTTCATTTGATGATGTGCTTTAAGACACAATCCCCAAGAATAAATCAAATCCAAAAAAGGGGACCAGTCTATGTTACTTTTTTATTTAAAAAATTCTAAAAATCACCTTTAGAGGCATCTGAAATATAGGATATTGGGGTTTATTTTATCTTCCCAGTTGAAGACTCTAAATTTCCTGTTAATGTAATTAAGCCTTACTACTCAAGTAACTCCTTTAGGCAATGGAAACATTCACAAAGGACATAAATAGGTTACAAGATATTAACAATAATGACAAACATGTGAAAGATAGCATAAAATATATTTCTGAGGATACATGACAAAAAAAGTAATTCAGTACTGAGAATCACAAGATGGTCAGTCTAAGTACAGCACTATTATTCATTCATAAAATATTAAAAGAACCCAAAATGGGCAAGTCCATTAATTGAAAATAGATGGGAAAAACTATGGCACATATTAATGTTGTGAAATATTACTGTGCAGTAAGAAATAATAAGAGGAATTCTGAGAAACATTAAAAAAATTGTATGGAAGGTCTCTAGTATTCTGATTAGGTCCTTTTTGATGCAATTTTAAATATTTTTCTAGTAATAATTTCTAATGATTGTTATTTATTTTTAAAAGAAATTCTTTGAAACCTGTTAAGTGGAATAAGAAAATATCAAAGTCAGAACTACTTATTTGGGTCATCAAAAAGCAGTCAAATTTCCCAAGGTTTGCAAAAAAAATGTTTTCCTAATATTTTCCACCCATGTTGTACTGATCCTTCTGGCTTATGCCTAATCTTATGACTACTAAAGGATCATGTATTCAACCCACTATTTTCTACTCTGTTGATATTTTAACAGTAAGCATATCGTAGATGATTTAAAAAAACAAACAAAAAAATAACTGCATAAGATGGAAAAAGTTTTTAAGTGGCATAACTGAGTTCTGAGGAAAGATGGTAGAAAAAGATAGCCAGTTGAAATCAACTGCCCTAAAAGTGAAAAAAAAATTATATATAAAACATAAAATTTTAAAATTCAAACTGGGAGAGGGTTTTATTTTTAAAAAAGTGAAAAAAAACCAGCATTATGTATTATATATATGTATGTGTTTATATGTATATAATATACTGCCAAGAACTACTTAAATTTATTACTGTGGGCCTATTCATGATATCAGTGAATGTTTGGTGTGTATCCCTCCCACAGTCTCCCATTGTTAGAAGCTAAGGGATTCTCACATCAAGAATTCTAAATTCTCATGGGCATCTTTGAAGGTTCAATTTGACCTGACCAAATTTACCAACTGACAAACAGCAAGGTCACTGTTAAGTTTGGCATTTATTAAAAAAAAACCCTGAGGCTGAAAATTGAAATTCTCATGAAAATGACTTTTACCACATCAAGTAATCAAACAAGTCCCTTTAAGTGGCCCTGCAACAATTAAAGTAATCTACCCAAAAGAAACTTTAGACATCTTCATCAGAAAATACTTTTACCTTTAGTTAATTGCAAGTTGGTGCTTTATTGTTTTATTTCTTCACATCCTTAAAAAGCTATGAAAAAAGTATACACACTCATCTTCAAAATGTCCTGTTGTAGCTTCTTCTACTCTTGTAGAAAGTACTTATAAATTGTTATTTTAAATAGCACTGTTATCCAAAGCAGAGAGAGTTCAGCAAGTTCAAGTAATAGAGATAGAGAGAAAATGAAAGAGAGCAAATATTCTTGGGCATTAAACTATGATGCACCAACCTTCATCATTTTTTTTTTTACTAAGAGGAAAGAAAGAAAACTCTAGAACATCACAATTTTGAATTGCGCTAAGGACAAACTTTAATTTCACAAAATCATCTGTCAAGTTGGAAATATTTGTTAAGCATATTTACATTAGAAACTATTCCCTACCTTTCATTTTGGCGGCCCTCGCAGGGAATATGATTAGCTGTGTGTTGTTCAAAATAATACTCCTCCAAGTTAAGCAGCAACAAAGAAAACCTAAAATTTAAAAAGAAGGTAAAATGGTAGTAAAGCTTGGGACTTTAAAAAGTAGAGGAAAATTGGGACTCAATTCATGTGAAAAATGAATCCCCTGAGTTTACATTCTTCAAATCTGCAGTGTATTACTTCCATAGGCTGTAAACAACTGTCATTATTTTCTATGATGACTGAATAGTTTGAATATGAATATATGAACTACTTCAGAGTCTTCATTACTTGTATTAATTGGGATGTGGCTATATCTAAAAGTAATTTCTAAAAGTAATATGAATTATTAATATTAGGATAAGTTCAAATTGTGCTTTGTTAGGACAACTTTAAAAATAAGTTTTCTACATAATAATAATAAAGACAAAAATTAAACAAACACCAGATTACTAAAATAGTCAGAGGAAAACATTTTATAATACATTTAACCTTTAAAATATGCCCTCTCAAAGACAAGAACAAAACTTAGACTCTTTCCCAAAAGTTCAACTTTATCTTGACTTCTCTTCATAACTACTCCATCAAGGTCGGCGATTTTATTAGTCCCTTTGCCCAGGAAACCCCCTTGTTTATTTACTCCAATCATGCCTTTGCTCATGCTGCACTTAGGTTAAAAATATCAAGTACAATTGTATAGGTCTGAGGCAAAAGGTTACGATAGGGGGAAAAAATACAATACACGAACAATCATTTATCACCAACTCCAAAGTTTAGATATACAAGTAAAGCTCAGGTCTGTCTCACTTGAATTGTTTGAAATCTCTGTTTCCCCAATTTCTCCCCCTCCCAACCCAAGCAGCAACAACAATATACTGATTTCAAGTTTTCAAGAGTTGACACAGCACATGCAGATCACCTGGAGCAAATTTTTAATTCTAAACCTGTATTTTCTGGGTTTAATCCTAAACTCAAATGTAATCTGTGTACTTGGGCAATATAAATTTTGCTATCAGTTTTTATGTGGGATAATGAGTAATCATTAGTAACCAGAATATCTAAGTTTTGTTGTGCCAGAATTTGGATACTGCTTTGAATAGGTATTCCATTTAGTTAGGTTTAGGAAATCTTTTGTTATCCAGATTTTCCTTGTATTGATCTTAAAAACACAATTTGTTTCAAAATCAGATTTTTAAAAAGACCTAGTTATTCACTGTTATGTATTTTTTATTAAAAGTCAAATTTAATGAGTTAAAATTTAAGCAGCAGGATAAGTGGCTACAGAGAAAGATTTATATCTTTAAAGGAGTAAGGAAGATCTGACATATTCATCTCTAATAATATCTATGTGAACACAGGCAAGTTTCTCAGAGCCTCAGTTTCTTCATCTGTCAAAGGGATGGATAATAACACCTGTTTTACCTACTTAAAATGGAATCTGTGAAGTTTGAATGAGATAATGTATATGAAGAAATTTAAAACAGTACATAAATATCAGGCATTATTATTAAAATTAATACCTGTGCATAAATACTCCAAACTTAAGTTAAGAAAAGTGACTGGAGGGGCAGCTAGGTGGCACAGTGGATAGAACACCGGCCCTGGAGTCAGGAGTACCTGGGTTCAAATCCGGTCTCAGACACTTAATAATTACCTAGCTGTGTGGCCTTGGGCAAGTCGATTAGCCTGCAAAAAACAAAGTGACCACACCTGTGATGTCACTGGTGTAGAGAACTTTGGGTAAACAACTTCTGCCAATGCAGCTCCCCTCAGAAATTGTTTCAAACATCTTCCTTACTCAAACTTAATCCCCCTCTTTCTCTTACTAAGAAAACTGAGATTACTAAAGGATCTTTCTTCCATTTTCTTTATCTCAAAAATTCCCTGAAGTTATTTCCCACTTCCTCCTCCTTATGCGTACTTGGACAAAACCCCTCTAACAGAAACATCTCACCCACTTAGGTCTCCCCATTAGATTTCATCCTCAATCATCACCCCCATCCCCCACTTTCAACCTCTTCCTATCAACTGATTTCTTCACTTCCTTCAAAAATATCCACATCCCCCCTCCCCAAATAAAATCATGAGTACACTGAACCTTCCCCTTAAAACTATTTATTGTTTCTCCTCCCTTTCTCAGTCAAACTCTCAGAAAGTCATCATTCTCACTGTCTCTTTTTCTCATTCATTTCTCATTCTCTTCTCATCCTTTGCCATTTAGATGACTTCATCACTCAGTTGAAACTATCCTCTTCAAAATTACCAGTGACCCCCCAACTTATTATGTCACATAAAAACTGCCATCAAAATTTGTATTGCCAAGTACAGAGATTATAGGCTAGAAAAAGTGGTTTTAAGATTAAAAATTCATTACAGGTGAGCTCATATGTTGTAACAACCCTTGAAAGCTTATAATCAGTCTACTGTTGTTGCTGCTTGGGTTGAGAAGAGAAAGGGAATTGGGGCAACAGTAGAAATGATCTTGTTCTAGTAGGGTGTGAATAATCTGATAGTTTTTTTTTTTCTTGGGACCTAATCCTGTCTGTTCCTGTTGACACTTAACATGCTGAATAGTCTTTCTAGGTACTTTCTCTCCTCTGGGATTTTATGATCTCTTTCCTAGTTTACCTTCTTACCTGTCTATCTGCTTCTCAGTGTCCTCTATGGATCATCAGCCATATCAAGTCGCCTAAAAATGGATATTTCTCATGCATTTGTACAAGGCCCTTTACAGGTTCTTCACCTCTAGGATCCCTAGATATTTATAACAAACCCACTGAGCTTCAGATACACATCACTGATTGTTTACTGGATATTTTAAATTTGAGTGTTGAGTAGACATGTTAAATTCAACATATTTTCTCCTCAGCCTTTCCCTCTTCCAAATATAGTTCTGTCAAAGATGCCACCACTGTCAGTTTCCTTTATCCTTTACCCCTACAAAATTCAGCTTGTCCTCCTTAATCCTTCCCCTCTCTGAAACTCCCCTATTCTAATTAAATGAATTATTATTTTCCCAGTCTACTAAGTATTCATTTGAAGCAATCATTAACTCTTTCCTTTCTTATATCTACCACAGTTGCCTGGAGTCTACTTTCACAGAATCTCCTGAATCTGTCCCTTTCATTCCATTTACACTATCATCACCCTAGTTCAACCCCTTCATTGCTACTTCCCTAGAGCATCCTAATTCCTAGTCTTCCAGTGTCCTCTCCCTATTTCATCTCCAAAAACCATCAATGACTTCCTATTACCTCTAGGATAAGACAAACTCATGAAACTGAAAAACAAAACTGGCTTAAGATTCTCTACTTACTCCAATCTGTTGTTTATCTCTTATTTCACATAAGTTCCCATCCCACATTGTACATTCTAGACAAACTGGCTTGTCAGGTCTTAAAAATCAACATGATTATGTTCCACTTCTGTATATTTGTACAGACACTTATTAGATGTGAGCTCATATACAAATTATTTAATATCTCTAAGTCTCAGTTTCTCAAGACTTTGTAAAAAGGGAGATCATGTCTCTAGTACTTCTATCCTAGGCCTTAAAAGAAGCTGTATGTATGTATTCAACATCTGTTATTAAAATTAAGAGTATCCCTTGCACCTAGAATGTACTCTCTACTCATCTTTACCTTTCATAATCTTTCTCTTTTTTCAAGATTCAGCTCGGGTTCCACATCCTCCAGTCTTCTCTGATCAGTCCAATTGAAATGATCATTACTTTCCTCAAATCTTCTCAGAGCCTTTACCAGATTACCTATTTGGTTCCCCTAAACTTCCTACCTATAATCATGTTATAGCTCTTCTCATTCTGCCCCACAGAATGTAAGCTACTTAATAGCAAGGATTTTTTTTTATTTTGTTACTATTCCCAGTATCTAGCTCAATAGTCATTCAATAAATGTTTGTTCAATTAAAATGCTATTTTGAAAAACACTGTTTACATACAAGACAGATAACTTTCCAGCTAAAGGAAATATTTTGAGAGTTTACTAATAGCAACAGAATAGTTCATTCATTCAACAGATTATCCAGAAAGCAAGTTATCCCTTAGAAAATAGTGATTTAATAAAACTTCCACTCCAAGTAAGTTTTAATCAAATTACAAACAATTATTTCACATCATAGTTCTATCTTTGACTTCTCTTCCCATATTCATAACCTGACTAGCAAGCCCACAAACAATTTTACCTCTGAAATATCTCTTGCATCCTTCCTATGCTTTCTAAAGATATAATACTGAGGGATTATGGGTGACTCGAACAACTGAAAGGAAAACATACAAGTCCAGTCCCATTCTAGGCTCACATTTCCACCTACCTCCCTACCAATGCACTTCTATCACAACCACAGACAAGTTCCAAACTGAATTCTTCACTTTCCAACTAAAACCTGTTTCTCTTCCTGACTTACCACTTCTAAAGGACATTTTTGCCTTGTACTATTAATTATTTATATATTTCTATGCCCCTACTCTTAGGGAAGGAGTCTCATTTTATATTGGTCATCTTCCATTGTCTAACAAAATATCTTACACAATATTGGTACCCAAAAAATATCTCCTGAATGAATACTGATTGTAGAGATCAAAAGTTAAGCCATCATGTAGATGACAGAAATCTCCACATGAATAAACTGAAACTTTTACACACGAACTCATGTTATGAACAAAGTACTTAGAAGACTGGGAAATTCTTATAAAACAAATGATTCATCACATAAAAAACTCTAATATGCAGTTGCCTCATATATAATTCAAGATCACTGATGTTTCAGCTTGGAATATGACAGCATTGAGTTCAAAGCAACAACCAAATAATCAGACTTGTGATATTACAAAGAAAATAATAGCTTATATTTGCATAGCACTTTATGTTTCCATAGCATTTTACATACATTAATCTCATTTGATCTTTTGAAGTAGGTAGTATAATATTATGTTGACTTTATAGATCAGGAAACTGTTTGATTAAAAAAGTTAACAAGTCACACAAATATCAAGTGGCAAAACTGAAACAAATCTAGGTCTTTCTAAGTCAAGTGCACTTTTTCACAGGTAGATCATATTGTATACTTGAAAAAAAAAAGCAAGTCTTTTATTTTTTTCCACTAACATGTAAAGATAGTTTTCAACATTCATTTTTTTTTAGGTTTTTTGTACGGCAAACGGGATTAAGTGGCTTGCCCAAGGCCACACAGCTAGGTAATTATTAAGTGTCTGAGAACGGATTTGAACCCAGGTACTCCTGACTTCAGGGCCGGTGCTTTATCCACTACGCCACCTAGCCGCTCCTCAACATTCATTTTTATAAGATTTTGAATTCCAAATTTTTCTGCCTTCCTCCCATATTTCCTTCCCAAGAAAACAAGCAATCTGATATAGGTTACAAATTGTACATTGTACTACACTGCCAAATCTCTATTACTTAAACTTTTGTGAAAGTTTATAATTTTTCCAAGGTGAAAAGAGATAGAACTCAGGCAAGGTCCTTCATCAGCATCTCTCTTCTTTTAATATTACTTTTTTATTCTCAACTTAAATCACCAAAAAAGAGTATTTCACATACCTAACAAAATGCAAAAGAGGAATCTATATGTAACTGTGAATTTTCAAAAATAAGATCCTACACTTTACTTTCAGGACTATCTTGTTTCCTTCTGTACAAGTTAAAAAAAAGTTTCAATGGTCCTCTTTTTTTGGTAATCACTATTGTCAACCCTCCCTTTCTCCTCCCAAGCTCCCATATAATTAAAAACAAAAAAGAACCCTTGTAGCAAATGAGCAGAGTCAAGCAAAAATAAATCTACATAATATCCACCAATAAATCAAAAAGTATTTATTGTGTCAAATGTGTTCCCATGCACTGTTGCACAATATAGACAAAAATTAGAGAATGAAACAATTCCTATCTGTAAGGTGTTTACATTATAATGGAGGAGGATAAGAGGAACATATAAAAACATATACAATTTAAATTAAATACAAGGTAATTGGAGTAAAAGCAACAAGAAAAATCATGTAGAAGATGGTGCCTGAACTTTCTCATAAAGGAAGGAAGTCCATGAGATGAAGGTAAGGCAGTACTATATTCTAGTAGTAGAAAGGAAACAAGTGGGCGGCTAGATGGCACAGTGGATAAAGCACCAGCCCTGGTGTCAGGAGTACCTGTTCAAATCCAGTCTCAGACACTTAATAATTACCTGTGTAAGCCACTTAACCCCGTTTGCCTTGCAAAAACCTTACAAAAACAAAAACAAAAAAAAAAAAACCAATGAGATGGAGTGAGTGTCCTATATGCAGAACACAAGAAGTTTGGCAAAAAAGGTAAATTTAAATTTATATTTTATCCTAGCAGTCATTCCATCTCCTTTGTCCATATATGGATAACATGATTCATCATATGTTATCTGGAGATTAGCTGTCCTTCAAAGTTCAGGGTTTTTTTTTTTAGTGTTGTCCTTGTATAACTTGTTTTCATATTTGTGTTCAATTCAGTCTTTACATGTAAGTGAAAGTTCATACTACTCAGGATTCTCTGAAATCACCTGCCATTTCTTACAACCATTTCTTACATTCCATTACACTGATTATACCCACAATTTGATCAACTATTCTCTGAATTACACTCAACTCTTTAGATCCTAGTTCATTTTTCTTTTTCTCCACCTTGGAGTACTTTGTTCTCTACCCTCTTTCCCTGCCTGTTTCATTGTTTCTCTACCCCTTAAAGATGGGGGTGGGTGAGGGCGTGGTGTGTGTTTTCAACCCTTCATTATCCATTTCAGATAACGGGAAACATCAGATGTCCACCTTTTGCCCTTTGTGTTTGTGTACTCTTCATAAGCCTACTTTTAAGAAACGAGATATTCTATTCTTTTGTTCTTCCTTTCTATACTACTATAATTGCTTTTACTGTCCTTTTTTCCTTTCTCAAAACACACAAAACAGAATCAATTCATCCCAAAATCCTTTTTCTCTTATTTAATTCCTTTAATATCCTTTGAAGACACTAAGGTTCTAAAGGGATATCGATAGCACTACATTTAATTGCTTAAAGGAATATATAATCTATGAATTTTTAGACCCTTGTGACTGAATTTGAAAGTTTCTACTCAGCTCTGGTATTTTCATCAGAAATACTCAAAGGTTCATTTCTTCTTTTTCCCTATATATATTCCACTTTTCAAAGTTAAATTATTTTTGGCTATAAGGCTATCTTTTGCCCTCTGGAATACTGAATTTGAAGATCTCCTCTCAATTACAGTATATGTTGCTATGTCTTGTGTGGTCTTGACTGTGGTTCCTTGGTACTTGAACTGTTTTTCTTCTCATGTTTAGATGATAGTCATTTTTTTTTTCTTTGGAAGGGAAGTTCTAAATTTTGACTATTGAATTTCTAGAGCTTCTCCTTATGGGTTTTATCAGAAGATAAGTGGACTTTTTTCTCTATATACTTTTTTCTCTAAATCCATTAAATTTTCATTTGTGATTTCTTGAAATATAATACAACCAGGGTTTAAAAATACAAGTCCAATGATTCTTAATCTCTTTTTGTCTTATGTAGATCAGTGATTTTTTTATGTCACATCTCATTTTTTATTTTTTTTTTCAATCTTTTGATTGTGCTCTAATATTTTCTGCTGCCTCGTGGAGTTTTTATTTGGTCTATTTTAGTTTTCAAAGAGTTGGTAACTTGAGAAATGTTTATTACTTTCTCTTTTAAATTCTTTATTCTCAATCCAATTTTCTTTCCACCAAAATTTTTATCTCATTTCTTCTAGATAAGTTATGTGGTCCTTGTGGAAAATCTAATTTTTCCTTTTTTGATTCTGTGCTTGTAGTTGATTTAGTTACCTGATCTTTCTTTTGGAGAATCTGAGATATAAAACAATTTTTATGCAGATTGTAATTTCTTCGACATGCATACCTCTGCAGTTTTAGTTTCTAATCTGGAACTTTGTGCCAAGACCAAGGTTCACTCTCTCCACTTCCATTTTGGGTGGGATAGCTGGCCCTTACTGGTTTTGATGGCTTGGCTTCTATGATGCCCTCCTAGACTTAGGTACTCCTAGATCTTTAAAATTCAAAGCATTAGAACTTCAGGCATCTCAAGAGAAATGACTAGAGATCTCAGAGTCCCTGGGCTTGGGTAGTGCCAGTGTGAGGAGTGCCACACTGCTTTCATCGCTGCTACTTCAGTTTCCAGGGTGACCAAACTAGAGCTTTCTTAAATTTGTGTGACTTTCTCAAGGGGCTTTCTTCTCTTGTTACCTACATATACAGAGCCTTGATTACACATATTTTTTTGATTCTTCTTCCATTTCTCTGAAAATCTGCAAGTTTCTTTTTTGGTAAGGCAAACAGGGTTAAGTGGCTTGACCAAGGCCACACAGCTAGGTAATTAATAAGTGTCTGAGACCGGATTTGTACCCAGGTACTCCTGCTCCAGGGCCGGTGCTTTATCCACTATGGCACCTAGCCGCCCCCTAAAAATCTGCAAGTTTCATTTACTAAACTGATGCTGGATCTGTAGTCAGTCCCCTTTTCTACTGCCTGTGACCTTCTGGCTGAATTTATGTGCACTCCTTGTAGTTTCACATTAGATTTCTTGATCATTCTTCTGTGTGGGGCAAATTTCTGATTTCTGCTTAAGTAGGAAAATAAAGTTGGGCCTTACATTTAGGCAACCCTCTTGGCCAGACATAAAAATGTCATCCCTTTCTTCCATTCCCTTCCTCACTTTCTCTAGTCCTCCAATTTGAGAGGGATCAAGTATTATGTATAGGAGTAGTCTACAATGAAGTCTATGGCTAAAGAGTTACTACAGAGATAGCAATATATATTTTCAACAGAAATGCTAAAAAGTTTTTTGCCATTAAATTCCATCTTTTTCTCTGTAAGGAATATACTCCGTTTTTTGGAGTTAAGTTATTCTTGATTCCAAGATGATCTCTTTTGCCTTTTGATTCCTGCATTTCAAGATCTCCTCAAACATACAATATTATTGTGGAGGTTTGAAACTGATTCCTTTGTGTAATATGATTATCACTGATTCACAGGAAAAAAACAAACACACCTGTTCTTCTCTAAGGAAAAGACTGAAAAAGCCATATCCTTTAGAGTAAGTAATTTAGAGAATGTTATATTTGAAGTCAGCTACCCGGCCTCCCATCTCAGACCTGACATATATTGGCTGGGGGAACAATGCCAAGTCACTTAAACTCTCAGAATCTCAGTTTCCTCATCTGTAAAATAAAGAAGAATATAGTCTGTATTAGTTATTTTAAGGGGAGGGTTGGCGCAAAAGGAAAACACTTAAAGCTTTAAAATGCTATGTAAATGTATTTCTTTCTTTCCAGTTTTTCTAAGATCATATTTGCCTATGGCATTGTTACATTTGTCATTTAAATTTTATCAAGCAAACTCAATATAATTTTGAATACTTGCAATTTTACTATCTTGAAGAAATCTGACTTAAAGGGGGGAAAAAAATCCTGAAAGGATGCCTCTATTTTCCTTTGGAAATATGTATGGATAGAGAAGGGGGAAAATGGGATACAGAAAAGTTTTTACTTTATATAAAATAAGGAAAATAAAAGCACACATGTGCTGTTTATCATGTATAAAAACAAAATAAAACAGAGAGGTTTTCCTAAAATTTAGCCCTTTGTCCACAAAAACAATCTACATTCATGTAAGAGTTGAAACCAGCTACCTATCATTCTTGAGCCAAAATAATGTAATATGGGGAGACCCAAAAATAGTATGTATGTCTGTGCTATATGCATATATTATCTACATTTAATTTTTCTATTTTTAACAGGCTATAGAGGTCTCTCTTTAGAACTTTCTCCAAATATTCCCAGAAAAATCTAATGGAAAATTTATTTTAGAACCACTTTCCAATTTCTCTTAACCCAGTATTATGGCTTCATGACACTAAGCTGCATCCTCAGGGAGCTCACATCTTGAGAACTACATTCAACCAAAGCTCATTTAGGTTTTGGCTTATGTAAGTAACATTTTAATTTATAATAGCTTGCATTTACATAGCTAAAGGTTTTTGAGTGGCATACATACATTATCTCTGTACAAGCCAGTAAGACAGGACTGTTATTATACCTATTTTATAGGTAACTGAGACTAAGTACTCACAAATGTTAGCTACATTATCATTATCATCATCATCATCATTTATTGTTATTGTTAAGTGACTTGCCCAGGGTCAGGTGGTAAAAAATTATCTAATATAGAATTTGAATTCAGATCTTTCTAAAGCCACCTCCAACATTCTTTTAGTTATACCACTTGATTACTTAATTTCACAACTTAAATGTTTATTTTTTTAAAAAGACAATACATAAAAGTCTAAATATTATTTGAAAAATTTTTTTCAGTTCATCAATTCTCTTCCAACAACAAAATATCTCAAATATAAACTATCCTGGGGTGATATCAAGATTTAAGGCAGGGAGACAGCAAGGGGAATGATCTTGAACAACTGACACCTCCCATGCTAACAATGTTTCCTTAACTTTTAAGCCCTCCCAAACCTATGAGCACAAAACCTATCTTATTTTCCCCTTCTTTGTCATGTGATTTTGCAAATCCTTTTCTTAAACCACAACACATAAGCAAAATCAAAAATTTCCAACTAAAAATGCCAGTGAGAATTCAGGTCCAGGTACACTGGGCATGATTCTCATCGACAGGACCCTCAGGGCAGGCAGGCTCCTACATCATTGACCAGATGACACTTTGGGTGGCATTCCAGAGGCCTCAGGTGTGACATCTCAGCTGCCAGCTATTGCTGTTAGGAGTCTCTTTCGGCTGAATCTGTGTCCTGAATCATAAACATGAGACAGCATTTATTAAGTCGGCATTTGAAAGCTGAACTGTCAAAAAGCCTTGGTAACGTTTAAAAGACTTGAAGTTCAACAGGAATTTCTGGTAGAGGTGACAATGGCTCTAAATACAGAAGCACAAATTCAATCTTCTAAGAAATGAAATGTCAGAGTAGGGCTCTCTTATCTGACATTTATTTAGCACTTTAAGGTTTACATAGCTCTCCTTCACATATAGTGATCCTCCTGACAACTGTAAAAGGTAAGAAATGTAAATGCTATTATCCCCACTGTACAAATGAGGAAACCATATTGGCCCAAAGGAGAAGGGAATAAGCCTTTATATAAAACCTGTATCCTGGACCCTGTGCTAAACGCTTTACAAATATCTCATTTGATCCTTATAACTCTTCAAAGTAGGCCTGGTTATCATACCTATTTTATAGTAGAGGAAACCAAGGTGCAGTGACTTGTCCAGGGTCTCATGGCTAGTAAGAGTCTAAGCCCATATTTGAACTCAGGTCTTCCTGACTCCGACCTGACTCTATTCACTGCACCATCTAGCTGCATCTGAGAAGCGATATGATTCCTGTAAGTCACGGAGAGCTGTAAGAAGCAATGCTGGAACTCAACCACTGCAACAGACCTTGACATAAACACGAGAACAATTAGTTAAAATATCTGTAGCTTGCCTCACCTTCACATAGGTATGACAAATCATGTGGACACTGTGATGGTATGTTGCAAAATTGCACAAAGGTAAGCAATCTATTTATTCTCACATGTAAATTGATGGTGGATCTAAGGAAAGCAAAATTTACAGGCTATTGAAGAACTTAATTCAATAAGCATAGAGCCACTAGGGATTGTGCTGGAAATGAGGGTATAAAAAGAACACTGAGTCTCTGTCCTCAAGGAGTTTAAATCATACTGGGGAGAAACACGTACCAAATACACTCGAAGCAAAAATAAGACAATGGGGTGGGGTGAAATCGAACTACTGGAAACAAATTCAAGGGGTTCTTGAGCTAAGTTTTGATGGTGCTGGGGACTACTTAAGGGGAAGGAAGGGAACACTCTCTGGAAAGAGGAGATAAAGAAAATATGCATGTATGGGAGGAAGCAAGTAGGCCAGCTTGCATGGAAAGTGGTGTGCATAAGGGCGAGTAATGTGAAATTTGTCTGTAAAGAGGCTGGAGCCAGATGGCAAAAGGCTTTAAATGCCAAAGAGAATTTGTATCTTCCCAGTAGCAGCAAGGAGCCAATGAAGCTTTCTTAGGTGAATTCCACATGCTTTAGGAATATCAAGTTGGCAGTTATGTGGAGTATGGATTAGAACAGGAAGAGATCTTGGGAAGGGAGACTGATTCAGGATGCTACTGAACTAAACCAGGTAAGACATGAAGAGGGTCTAACTGGTTAATAGCCATGTGAGGACACAAAACTATGACAGATATGATGAAGATGAGTGATTCAGGTGAAAAACTTGGGAAGTTAGAGTAAAAGAGGGAGACAAACATTCTTCCTAAAGTATTTATTAGTGTCACAGAAGAGATCACGTTTCCCTATGATGGTAAGGTTCTCCTCACGTTCCTATTTGCAAATGACCCTCAATTACATTGAACTGCAGAGTATTACATAACCTCCATAGAAATGCTACAGAGATTGCGCTAGGTGTCAATAATGCAAAAATATAGTGGACTTTTAAAAAAATCCTATATTGCCTAAATTACAACATGCAGTTGGATAGAAACTCAATAGAGTTAGTCTATCAACAACTATTTCTCAGCTGGGCAATGAAAATGAACAATAAGCTTGATCCAGAATTGAGTAATCAGGCTAGAATACATTCAAGAAACCAGAAATTACATGTAAATATTTCAAAGTGCTCATTCCCACAATTGCATGCTTGGCAATTATAGTATGCAGATCTCCAGACAACTAACATTATTAGTAGCCCAAAGAATAATAAAAAGAAAGGATACATGGTGGACCTAAGTAACATGCTACCAAAAATTATTTCATATTTAAATAAAAGTATAGGAAAACTTTAAAATAGGATTAAGAATGAATCATTGGGGACGGCTAGGTGGTGAAGTGGATAGATCACTAGCCCTGGAGTCAGGAGTACCTGAGTTCAAATCCAGCCTCAGACACTTAATAATTGCCTAGCTGTGTGGCCTTGGGCAAGCCACTTAACCCCATTGCCTTGCAAAAACCTTTTAAAAAAAAAGAAGACAAAGAAGAAGAATGAATGATTGGGGCAGCCCTAACTCTAGCACTGTATAACCCTTGGAAAATCACTTTACCTCTCTAAGACTCAGTCTCTTCAATTGTACAGTGGAAATAATATTTGTTCTCTGTTTATATAGTTATCATAAGGAAAGTATTTTCAAATGCTAAAATATCAAAGTGAATGTTTTATTATTTCTATTGTGAAATGGAATGATTTCTGCATATCAAAATAGTTTCATAACTGAAGAAATGCCAAATAAATGCGCTATTATTTTCAAAGTAGTAAGAGAACCACCAAAATACTAAGTCAGATCATTAAAAATTATAGTAAATTAATTTAAAATACTACAGAGAAAATTTTAACATTCACTTCTTTGACACTGAATATCAGCAACTGAACAAGGAATATTCTAGCCATGACTTTTTCTAATAGGAAGCCATCAAATTCCAAGTGAAACTCCCCGCCAAAAAAGGGGCATCCAATCTTTACTTCTCCTTTCCCTACAGCTAGAAACAACAGTACAATTAAAGACTCAATTTTTTTATGATTAATGAGAACATATTACCTAAATTTAACAAAACAGCCTTTATTTGAAATTTTAAAATATTTTAAAATTAAATGTTAATTGTCTCTAAAGTCCTATCAATATGAGTGTCATTTATATATCTCATCAAAGAGAGTAGAAATTTCTTAAAATCTGTGAGGTGAAATTCTAGTGCTTACTCTCTTGAAGCCAAAGACACTTAAAAGTGCCTAGAAAGAACAAAGAAAAGGAACAGGTAAAAGTTTCAAGAGCTCTGCATTGAGCATAGTTGCCACATTATATTCTGAAAACTTTTATAATTATTTTTTTCTTTCACACACATAATGCTGCGTTGTTGGCCTCTCTTGATCAGAGAAAGGCATGTGATTAGCCAACAGTATGGTGCTCACAAGAGCATCATCTTGTAAAATGATCTCTCTCATGTTTCCTGTTAACCCTTCACAAGACTGACTTTTTAAGCAAAACCTGCAAAGATTTTTCTCTCTACAGAGACACACATACAGAGCATTAATACACCTACTTGGCCAAGAAATTTTTTTTTACAGGAGAACAAAGGTCAAAATGAGTCTAGCACAGAAGGAATTGAAAACAACAATAACAACAAAACTTATTGAGGATTGAAAGAATCAGCAGATGAAGTATAGGGATTAGGATCAAAACCTGAGACATAACTCTCAGTCTATTCTTCCTTGGCTGTGTGACTCAGGTAGGTCTTTCGAACCTAGGCCTCCCTACTGCAGTATCCCTGATGAGCATTGAAATGAGGATTACAATACTGACACCTGAACAAGGATGTGAGATGTCAGTGATAACTAATGGTCACATAGCTGCACAATGCTTTTAATGTATCAAATACTCCAAAAAGGTATTAATGATAGGTATAAAAAAATGGACTTGGAGTCAAAGTTGTAACTATATAACATGGGCAAATCTTAACTGTCTCTCTGAACCTCAATTTCCTCACTTGTACAACAGAGATAACATAATTTGTCCTACATATGGGGTGGAAAAACTTTACATATAATGATCTTATTTGATATGATTATCAATTATTATGATAATGTTTCAAAAAGAGAATTCATAGGGTTCAGAGAAAGGACAGGTAAAAAGATGCTATGGAAAGTGCTCAAAAGAGAAATTCTGAAGACATGAAGAGTGTAGAACAAAAACAATTTAAGAGCAAGGACTATTTTCCCTTTCTTTTCCTTTGTATTCTCAGCACCTGGCATACTGACTTAAAGGTTTTGCTGAGTGGTTCAATTTAATTTTGGCCTAAGCTGATACTGCTATAGAAGGGAACTGCCAGATATTTGTGATCCCAAACTCCTAAGAAATACTTGAAGTGAGGTCTACATAATCTGTATAATCTGTAATTCTAATCTCTTCTGTAAGGAACTTTCTATCTTCCTGCCTACTTCCCAAACACAGGAAAAAAAAGTTTAGCCTTGAGGTTTACCCTGGAAGAATGAGAAAGGGAAAACAAACAAAAATAGGGTACCAGGTAGTAATATAATCTAATGTTATTTAACCTCACCTAGGGGTTTCATTGATTTCAGTTAATTCTTCTACTCATCTTTAATCAACTCCTAATAAGATTTCCTATAGCTATTCTTCTAAATCTTTTCCCACTCCTCTAAAAATTTCCAGCTCCCAATTTCACTCTCAATTGATATGAACACTTCTATTTTCCTGAGGTGTTTGTTTTATTGAGGTCATCTGGCATAAGGTCCCTCCACTCCCTTCCTCCTCTCCTCAAAAGTTCTCCATATTGCTAATTCTTAGAATTTAAAATATACAAAGTGCTTCCCCTGCCCCCCATCACCTTGTGAGCTAGAGTCCTATTACACTCATTCATGAGGAAATTAAGACTAAGAGGGTAAGTGATTTATCCAAAGTAACAAATAACTGAGTTTAGGATTAGGTTCAGAGCCCTTCCTCACTTCACTACTGCTCACCTTCCCTTCTGTCTCAAAGTAAAGTCTTCCTTTCCAGAGTCACCCTCTCTTCCTGGGCCCTTAATTCAGTACTGCTCCCCTTTCCTCATTTCCCTCTTTAGTCTCACTACCTCCATTTCAGGAGCACAAGAACTTGTTTAGAACTGGCTTCCTTGGTCATCCTATTTTATTGGACACATTTAGAAACATCAGAGAAAAGATTTAGCAGATGGCCTGAGAGATCCATGACACATAAACAAAATTAAAAACCCTGCTGTATTAGTTCTATACTTAGATCTCTTGAGTATTGGGGATGGAGAATTACCTGCCCTGACCCAGATGCCTCATTTGTCTGTCAAGACATTATACACTTCTGGTTATTTACCTACTTCTCCAATTTTTCTTCCTGTTTTTAATTTAGCTCCTCTTCTTGACTCCTTAAAGTAGGGTTAGTCCACAAAGCTGTACAAATTCTGTCTTTAACTCTTCTCTCTTCTCAAATGCTATAGAACATATGTAAAGCACCCTAAAAACTTTTAAACTCTCTATAAATGTCAGTTATTGATATTATTCTTTACTCTTCTACTGTCTTCCTTGGGGATTTCACCCATTCAACTATTTGCTATGCAGATGCTGTCCAAATCCAGACCTCCAACCCAAATTACTCTCCCATTCCTACTGAAATCATTATCTTCCTCCCAAATATGTCCCACTTCAGAAATTCCCTCTATTTCTGAAAAAAAAATTTATGCAGGGGAAAAAAAATCATTCATCTTTGATTCCTTTCTCCTCCTTTAATCTCCAATCTTTTCAACTCTACTTTTAGGCTATCTCTTCTCTCCATCTTCATCCCTACTTCCAGCTCTCATCTCTTCTGAAGACTATTGTAATAACTTCCTGATTCCTCTAACCTATATTCCCCTATGTGACCACAGTTCTGATCTCATTGTAACTCTTCAAGGACTCCTTACCTCCCAATGATGATCCAAACCCCTATGTGAATCTGAGTAAATCACTGAGCCTCAGTTTCTTCATTTGTAAAATGAAGAAGTTGGGATTACATGACTCTTCTGCTCCCTTTAATTGCAGTCCCTTTAAACCATGGGTTTTGAAAACTTGGCATATGGCAAGTATTTAAATAAATGGTTCTTCTTCCTTCATTAAATCTAGGACCTCATATTTACCTCGATATCCAAAGCCTCAAACCATTCTTGCTAATGTCATAGTGCTCCTGTTCAAAAATTCTCCACTTAAGCAAGTCTACTACACACCATAACCTGAATACATTCTCCTCTCCAGGTCTTTGCTCCCCAACAGACCCTAAAAATCCCTATCCTTATTCCTCAAAATACTATATATTTTAGGTATAGTTCAAAGGACTAAGTCTATGAAGTCCTCCCCAATATTAACTTTACCCTTACCACCAAATCTTGCCCTTCTCAGAGCAGATCAGGCTCTGATTCCATGATTGCCATGGAATGGTTCTTCTCTCTCTTGATCTCTCTGCAGCCTCTAATAGATCAGCCTCTGCTCTCTAGGTTATTGCTCTCTATCAGATATTGTTTCTTCCCAGTCTCATATGCTGGATCTTCACCCAAATCACATCTAACACTAGAAGTTTCCAAAGATTATGTCCTAGGGTCCTCTTCTTCATTCAAGATTATTTTGTTAGGTGACTCATCAACTCCCATTGATTCAAGTAGGATCTCTATGAAGATGATTTTCAGATCAATTTTCCAACCCTAACCTTTCTCTTGTGCTTCAATCTCAAATTTTCTTCTGCCATTTTTGAAACTGCCTACTGTACATCTTAAAATCAATGTCTAAAATTTCTGAAGTCATTCATTTTCCCCTCTTCCTAATTTCCCCAGTTCTGTTGAGAGGCCTTATTACTCTCCCAGTCAGCGTCCTAGGCTCACAACTGAGATAACATCTCACCCTATTCCATACCTCATGTTTAATTTGTTGCCGTATCTGTTGATTCTACATTCTAAAGATTTCTTGAATATACTTCTTTTCTCTTCTGACACTGCCCTGATACAGCTTCCCATGACTCCACATCAGAACCAATGCAATAACCTGCTGATTAAACTCACTTTTTTCAAGTCTCTCCCGTCTCCAGTCTATCTCCCACTCAACTATCAACTGATTTTCATAAAGTCCAGATCTGACCATGTCACCTGTTATTCACCTAATTACCTCCAGGATCAATGAAAAATCCTCTGGCTTTTAAAAAACCTTCCTAATTTGGACCCTTCCTACTTTCCTGTTTTCTTACATTAATTCCCCCTGATAATCTTTATCTAGCGGCACTGACCTCCTTTCTATTTCTTGAACACACAACACTTCATCTCCCTAATCTAGGCTGTACCCTGTAATGATTTCTCCCTAGTGATCCCACCTTTGTTCTTCCCTAGCTTCTTTTGAGTCTCAGCTAATATTCCATCTTCTTCTAAGAGGCCTGACTCAGTCTTTCCTTGATTTTTGTGCCTTACGTCTGAGGTTACCTCTGATTTATCCTGGATTCATGTCATAAGTACGTAGCTGTTTCCATATGGGCTCACCATTGGACTGTGAGCTAACTGAGCAGACTTTGTTCCGCTTCTTCTATGTTATCCCCAACTCTTAGCACAATGAATCCTTGTGGCCTTGGTGGGCATGAGAGCTAGATTTGGAGTCAGAGGTTTGGGGGGCGGGGGTCCCAATTCCATTTATTGCTCTGATTCTCCAGCAAATCATGTCACCTTTCTGGGACCCAGTTCTAAAATAAGGGACAGCTGGATGAGAAGTCTCTTCTGGCTTTAAAACCCAGGTTCCTACTATCTCCCTGGAGCATTTAGAAGGGTCTGCTCTGGGCTAAGGGGGCGCTCAGAGCTGACCCCTGCAGCTGGCTCTTCCCAAGGGCTTTAAACTGGGAGTCCAGTCTCGCTAGATGTTTAAAAACATCCCCCTCTGAACTCTGACCTGCTCGGGTCCCTTCACCCCCCTCTGAACTCTGACCTGCTCGGGTCCCTTCACCCCCCTCTGAACTCTGACCTGCTCGGGTCCCTTCAGCCCCCTCTGAACTCTGACCTGCTCGGGTCCCTTCAGCCCCCTCTGAACTCTGACCTGCTCGGGTCCCTTCACCCCCCTCTGAACTCTGACCTGCTCGGGGCCCTTCACCCCTCTCTGAACTCTGACCTGCTCGGGTCCCTTCAGCCCCCTCTGAACTCTGACCTGCTCGGGTCCCTTCACCCCGCAGGCCGGACCACTCACTCTGGTGGGGGGAGGCAAGGCCCGGGAAGCACGGGGCAGGGGCGGCCTCCGGGAGGGGGCGGCTGCGCAGTGGCTCCATTCGCTGAGCTCCCGCCAAAGTCCCCCGCCCCCAGGCAAGGCCTGCCCGCCGGGGGGAGGGGCGGCCGGAGCGAGCCCCCCCCCCCCCCCGCAGTTTTTCTTCCGGGTCCGGCGCCGCGTGCGGGCCGCTGGGCGGACGGGTCCAGCCGGGCCCAGCTCGGCCCCGGCCCCCGGCCCCCGGCCCGGCCCCGGCCCGGAAGGTCACTCACCGCTCCTTGGAGTAGAGCTGCAGCTGCTCCTCCCGCTGCTTCTTGCGGATGAAAGCCATGGCGCCGCGGGCCTGGGGCCCCCCAGGAGCGGCGGCAGAGGCGGATGCCGCAAGCCGGCCTCCCGCGGCGGGGGTGCGGACCCGGGGAGGGAGAAGAAGGTGGTGCTTCTAACTCCCTCCCCTCCCCCGACGCCTCGGCTCGCGCCCCGCCCCCGCGGCTGCCTGGCGCGCACGCGCGTAGCGTCGGGCGGCCGGCGCCGTCGGCTCCGCGGGAGGCTGCCCCCCCGCGCCGCTGTGCGCACGCGCGGCCCCCTCCTCGGCCGGCCGCCGAGCCCCGGTGACGTCACCGCCCCCGCCCTGCCGCAGGGCTGCTCCCGTCCCCGCACACCCCCTGCGAGGCCTTCGAGCCCTTGCCAATCTGTGGTGCCCGGGGGCTCCCCGGACAGTGCTTTTAAAGGCATCACGGGAGAGCGGACTGCCAGAAGGGAAAGCCGTCATTGACAGGAAGTTTTTAAAATAATCTTTAAAAAAGTTAATGGCGCCCCAGGTTAGAAAGCCGATGCTACAGTGGATAGTGGGGAAGTTTTAAAGCTATCAAAAATACCTTTAGGAGGTCACTTTATGCTCAAATAAATAAGCAAACATCCTAGAAGTCCAGTTAAGTAGGACTCTTGTTGGATTTCTGGGACATAAAACTGGATTAGTGCATGCATTGCAGTTAGACGAAAAGCCTACAGACAGTACAAATGGACAAGAAGTTGGATTCACAATTAAATAAGAAAGCAGGATGGGTTATAACTTTGGGAAATTGTGAAGTTCCTTAAAACTTTTCCCAGAAACAAACCACTTTTTTTTTTAGGTCTTTGCAAGGAAAATGGGGTTAAGTAGCTTGCCCAAGGCCACACAGCTAGGTAATTATTAAGTGTCTGAGGCCGGATTTGAACCCAGGTACTCCCGAATCCAGGGCTGGTGCTCTATCCACTACACCACCTAGCCACCCCCTACAAACCACTCTTTAAAAATATTTTTATTAATTTTTTTAAATATCATAGTTTCCCCAGTAACTTTCTACCTCCCTCTCCCAGAGGGTTCAGCTCATGTAACAATTGGTATTTTTTCAAAGAGGGAAAAAAAATGGAAAAAAGCCTGAAAATATGTGTAATGGGGAACATTTGTGGACCTCTCACCTCACCTCTTCTCTTGAGTCATGTTTGTTCATTATAATTATGTAAGATTCATTTTTAAATTTAGTGCGTGGTGGTTCTTTCCATTTCCATTTTAGTAATCATTGTTTATATTGTTTCCTTGTTTCTGCTTACTTTGTTCTACACTAGTTCATGTAATCTTTCTATACATTTCTTTATCACATTCATTTCTTATAGCACTGTAATATTTCATTACATTCACATACTACAATTTGTTTAGCCATTCTTCAATCGAAACATCTACTTTTCCCCTTTCTTTGCTATCACAAAGTGCTTCTATAAATATTTAGATAGATAGATAGATAGATAGATAGATAGATAGATAGATAGATAGATAGATAGATAGATAGATATGGGTACTTTCTTATCAATGGTCTCCCTGGAATATGAGGGCAGTCATGGAATCTCTGAGTCAAAAGGATATGGATATTTTAGTCACTTTGCATAATTCCAAATCCCTTTCCAAAATAGATTTCTTCCTTCACAGCCACACCAACAAAACACTAGTATGCCATTATTCCTACAATTCCTGCCATATTGACTAGTTCCATGTTTGTCCCCTTTGCCAATCTGCAGAGTTCTGAGATGCAACTTCAGGATTGTTTTGATTTTCAATTCTTACTAATGATTTGAAGCATTTTGTAGTTAATAGTTTATAATTCTTTAGAGAAGTTTGTTCCTATCTTTTGACCACTTATCTGTCTACATGAATACATATATATGTATATTTACATACATATTTTTTTTACAGAAAACCTGTGCAAAGATAGATGTGGGGGATATGATGAAAGACTTTGAAAGCCAAACAGGAATTGTTTTTTATCCTAGTGGCACCTGGGAGCCACTCAATATAGAATTTTTTTTGAACAGGGAAATAATATGGCCTTTGATCAAAATCAGAAAAATGAGAAAGTTTAATAATTAATCATGATTTACATGCAGATATTACATATCTGTATCTTGTAAATATATATATCTTGAATACCAATCCTTCAGAAAAAATTTACAAAATATTTTTCCCATTCGTTTTCCTTCTTATCCAAGATGCATTATTTTTGACTGTGCAGTGCAAAAAGCTTTACATGCAAAGTGATGTATTTTATTTTTTGCAGTTGAAGCTATCCCTTATTTGTTTAAAAATACCCGTGCTACTTACAGAACTGTAAGATATATATGATCTAGTTGTCTTCTAAAGTCATTACCATTTAGAATGCATTGTGGAAGATGGTATAAGGCATTGGTATAAGACTAACTTATGCAAAAATTCTTTCCAATTTTCCCAATAGGTTTTTATCAAAAGTAATTTATATTTGTAGGTTCATTGCTTGCTACATTATTGAATTCTATTGTTTCTAATTCTCCCTTGTTTACTCTGTTCCACTGATTTATCTCTATTTTTGGTATTGGTTAAATACCAGATTGTTTTGATGATTGCTGCTTTGTATTATTCTGAGATCTAGAAGTACAAA
Organism: Macrotis lagotis; assembly: GCF_037893015.1. Classification (NCBI taxonomy): domain Eukaryota; kingdom Metazoa; phylum Chordata; class Mammalia; order Peramelemorphia; family Peramelidae; genus Macrotis; species Macrotis lagotis. Next base: position 421,264,203 of record NC_133666.1, on the reverse strand, counting down.
TCCTCTGTTGTCATCTATATCTTTTCATAATCTTTCTTGATATTCTAATCTTTCCTTTTTAAAATGAATTTTTATTATTTTATCAACTTATAACTATACTTTTGATCATTTAATTGATATAGTATTAAAAATATAAATTAATTTTGGTAGTATTGTCATTTTTATTTTATTGATACAACACAACCATGAGTACTGAATATTCTTTCAGTAATCTAAATTGTTTTTTATTTCTTTAAAAAGTCCTTATTACTTTGTAGATTAATCCTTATATGTTTATGCATTTAGTAGTTATTTTCCATGAGAGTTCCCTTTTTATTATTGCCTCTTAGATTTTGTTATTATGTAGAAATGTGACTAATTTTTGAGGGTTTCATTTTGTTGCCTGTAATTTGGTAGAGAGTATTAAATATCTTGATTAGTATTTTTGCAAATCCTGTAGGATTTACAAGTAAAGCATCAAATCATCAGCAATTAGGTATAATTTCATCTCATCTTTACTCATCTTTGTACCTTTAATTTCTTTTTCTTATCCAATACTATTAGCAGCATTTCTAGAACTCTACCAAATAAAAGTGAGTAGAATAGGTATCCTTTAATATTGTATATATTTGGAAAAGGTTCTAGTGGTCTTCATTATGAAAATTGCTTTTTTTAAATTTAATTTTCATTTCTCTTTTCAAATCTCTTCTGCTCTTTCCATGCCTCCCAACCCATTGAGAAGGTAAGAAAAACAAAATCAAATATAAATAAATATAGTTTTGCAAAACAATGTCCACATTATTCCTAATCAAGAAGGAGGGAAAGAGAAGAAAAACATTCTGAGATGGGCTCAGTTTCCAGACTGCCAAAGGGGTCTATGACACAAGAAAGATTAATAGCCCCTAGACTATACCCTTGAACACAGGGTATTCATTTCCCTAAGGAACCCACCTGCTCAAGTGTGAATGCTTGTTGGGCATGTAGCCCAGAAAATATGTATCATCATACATTCAGCTTCTCCAAAGTTGATGGATACTTAATTGTCAGTTCTTTGCTACCCTTCCCTCCACCCAGTTTCTTCTAAGACTATTTTGATGAATTTTGAAACTTTGTTTCTATCTCTGACAAGAATTTTTTGAGCAGTTTGTAGAATTTAGCCATGTTTCTTAAAAATTCCAAACTGTTATTCAGAAAAACTGGATCAATTCACACTTTCACCATCATAAATACAGTATACCTGTCTTCTCATAACTTCTCTAAAAATTGAATATTCCCATGATTTTGATGACTTAAAGCCATCAGTAAAGCCTCAGTGAGGTTTTAATTTTCACTTTACATCTAAATTATTTAGAGCATTTTTTAAATGACCATAGTTTATAATTAATATTTTTGAAAACTTTTTATATTCTTTGACCATGTATCTATTGGAGAATGACTTTCAGTCATATATATTTGTGTTGAAGATCAGCAGAAAAGGAACCTCCTGTATAGGACTTAATTTAATCCTCTTAGTGGTTTGCATTTCCCTTATGCTCTACTGAAAAGGTTGTATATTCCCTTGGCATGTGTTTTGTATTTAACTTGGTACATATATTATTCTACATATTTAAAGTAAAATATAAGTGCTTTGAGATTTTTGTGCATTATGAAAGATTTAAGCATTACGAATACCTATTTATCCTATTGTAGATGTGACCTTATGCTCTCATTGGTCACACCAGGCAGACAAAAAAATTATGATGTTGGAAAGGCTGAGTGTGGACCTTGAAACAAGATGAGTCTGGTTAAATGACAAGCTTATTACCTCTTAGATGCCTATTAGTGATAGGCATCTTTGGCCAGAAGAACTTAGGGAATAAAAGAGAAGTAAGAACAGGCTTCCTATAGGAAGTAGCACTGGAGCTCATGTTTGAGGGAGATTAGGATTCTATGAGGTGGAGGTAAAAAGGTTATCTATTCAAGACACAGGAAAAAATCTGTACAAAAATAGATGTGGAATGTATGACGATGGGCTTTGAAAGCCAAACAGAAACTTTTTTATCCTAGTGGCACCTAGGAACCACTCGATCTAGAACTTTTTGAAGAGGGGAATAATCTGGTCTTTGGTCAAAATTGGGGAAATTGAGAAACTTTAGTAAGTAACGAATCATAGGCATTGTGAACTAAAAAAATACACAAATGTTACTCTGTTGGAAAGAGGCCACTACTAGGTATATAGAGGTAAAACAAGTTTTTTATATATATACATATATATATATGTTTACCTGATGTAAATTAAATATCACAATGGAGATAGAGGAAAGATTATCAGTGCCTAATACATATATAAATATATATGTATATATAAATGCTTACCTGATGTAAATCAAATATCATAATAAAGATATAAACAACCCCCCCCCACTAAAACTGCATTAATCAATAATGCTTGAGCTACTTGAATATAAATTGCTTGATAAAATATCATGGAAAAGTACAAAGGACAAATCTTAATGTAGTGGGTATCATCTATAAAAATTTTTATGACAAATTTTTTTCATCATTAAGGTCAATGGTGCAACCAAATTTGGACATCAGGGTCCAAATATGGTTTTATGTTTATAGTCATGTATATGTATATATAAGCATCTATAAAACACATATAAATGCATATATGTAGATATACAGAATATGTGTCTGCCAATACACATATACATACATCCACATATGTATGCTTATAAAGAAAGTGAAAATGGCAGTAAACAAACAAAAGATAGAACAGATTAGACCCGATCGTGAAAGAAAGGAGGAAGTTGGGATGGAAGTGATACAAATTTTAGTCCTTTATAAGACTGATTCTCAAGATATCTGAAGGGAAAGATATCATAAAAGATAGGTATAAAAAATCCCACCCAACTCTGAGATCTTATTATCACCAAAATTTTTAGCTATCCATATCAATAATTATTGACCTGCATGACTGCTTCCATGAAGAAAAGGATAACCAATGTCATAGAAAAAAATATTAACACTGATACTCCACTCTGGTTTAGACTGAAATCTAAAAGAAACAGTTTAATTTAATATTTATCTTTACCCAAGTCATTTATAGCTTATATTTGTATATGTAATCTATATCAGCATATGCACATATATATATAGGCATGTATTATAGATATAATTTTGTATACATGTTTGCATGTAGTCAGGAAGATGAATCTTCCTGACTTCAAATTCAGCTTCAGATCAAAGATGATGTCATTATGTCAACTGTACATCAACTAAAAAGGTGTTGAAAAAAATGAGGGGGATATTGTAGGGAGAAATACCATTTCTTGGAGACCTAGGCTTCCTAGGAAATGACAATATAAAGTCTGGAGCAAGTAAATAATAAATGATGCATTTACAAAGTCAAAGATGCAAATTACAGAGATCAAAAGGGGCCATTCCCCTTTGATTAAATAACCTATACAAACAAGAAGCACAAAAGGGAGAAGATAAAAAGTGGTATAAAATTCAGGTCCATTCTTTTCTTCCAGAGATATCTGAAGTTATTCTGCAGCCAGAAATACTACTGTGGACCAATTTCTTTTAACTACATTCAGGTTTACCTTTCTGGTAAAAGAAATATCCTCATATACATTTTATTAAAACATGTTTCCATTATTTAAAAAATGAAATTTATTAACTCTTAGATCATGAAAACTGCAATTTGATATGGCAGTCGTCACACAGGGAACTTGGTTATTTTTAAAATCCAGTTTTATACTTGGCATTATTCATTTATTCCCCCTCATTTGGAGAATGCTGTTCCACTAATAAAATAACTTCAATAATAATGATTCTACTTAAAACATTTTCCAAATTAACTTGTTTATAACACGCATTTGATAATCTTCTTACAACAGTGTGTATTTAATAAGTGATTTATTTTTGCCAATGTTTAAAAAGAATAAAAAACTCTTAGCTGAAAATTGATTTCTCTTTAAAAATTTTTTTTAATATACCACAGATCATCTTGAGATAGTAATGATAGAGAAACATATCCTAATCATCATATTTGCTTAAATATCCCCTTAGCATTTTGAAAAGCTAAAGGATTTTAATTCCCACAGGAACATGTAACTGACACCAAATACAAAAGCTATACATTGGCTAATAGAATTTAGACAGTTGTAAGCAAAAAAAATGGCATGAATTTTTGTACTTAACATGATTACAGAAATTTACCATAAAAACCAGGGACATAAGGAAGGAAAAAATTCCTTTTTTTTTTAAATTTAGATATCATTTTTCAGGTAAAGTTATATGGTTGGCCAAATGTCTTGAGTCAGACTTTAAAATATGACAGGTATGACATTTCAAATGTCAAGTTTTGGAAATCAAGTTAGGAAAACACAACTTCAAGACTTGTTAAACAGCTGTTCCCCCAACAGTTTCCCAAAGAGGCTTTCATACACAGTATACATGTTTAAATTTTAGAGGTTTTTTGGTCTTATAAATTATAAATTTCCTTATCAATTTCCTTGATATCTAGACTCAGACAGAAAGTCAATTAAATGTACCATATGGGCCTTCAATAGCAATTTTTGATAATTAAGGTGAATTTAGTTCTAAATGATTAAAAAAATGCCATGTTATGACTATAATATTAAAGTGGCAATAATAAAAGATCATCACAGAAAAATTCACAATTAATTCTATCAGTTGTATGTAAGAACTGTACTTAAAAATTAAATATAATAAAAACTTGGATTACAATAATCTCAAATTGCATTTAGAATCAGATTTTATAAAAAAGTATAGTAAATATATTTAGTTATTTATTCATCTTCAAATTGACATAAACACAAACCATTGTTTTTCGAATCCTTTTAAATAATTTGAACATCTTAGGTAACCGTAAAATAATTTCAACAGGTGTTTATAATTTTAAATGAAACAAAAAAGTTGTTAGAAAAAATCAGATTTCTGTAGCAGAGCCAATGTGGTGTAACAAGGGCAGGGAATCACCTGAGCTTTCACCCAAATCATTTCAAATAACTTTAAATAATGACTCAAAACAAATTCTAGAGTGGTAGAACCCACAAAAAGAATGAAACAATTTTCCAGCATAAGACAACTTGAAAGATTGGCAGGAAGGGTCTGTTGCACTGGGCACACAGTGCAGACCAGGCCATGCCAGAGCGAACTGGCCCCAATCTTTGAGAAATAGGCCATCTCAGCCCAGGATTGCCAAGGGCAATTTGCAAGGTCAGCAGGCAAATTCTGCCATACCAAGGTGAGATTGGAATACAATCTAGCATGAGTCTCAGCAGCACAGATCAGACCCTAGCAGACAGAATCAGGCCTCAGGACCTGATTCTCAGGACCCATTGAATCATCATCAGCAGTTTCTTCAGAGCTCTCAGCTGGAGATGGTAAGGGATCAGAAGGTGATTACAGGGGTCTTTTCACCATCACTGAGGCAGGACTCTGATACTTCACCCATACTCAGATCCAGGTCACAGTCTGAGGCCCCAGTCCCAGGAAAAGGAACAGACACACAACAGAACTTATGGCCTGAAGAAGGAGTGCTTAGAGTCACCCCCAGAGAGAACACAGTCCAGCAGAGCAGTCATAGCCTCTCATAAGGCCTTATAGGAAGTGAGAACTTGCAGTTCCCTAGAAGTATCTCTGAAAACAGCTGCAAAACCTCTCAGAAGCTTAGAACAATGTGTCCTCCACCCTGGAAGCAAAGCCCCACCTTAACAAAGAGTAAAAATCAATTCATAGACTGGGGGAATGAGCAAACAGCAAGAGAAAAAATTTCACTATAAACAATTACTATGGTTACTTAGAAAATCAAACTACACACTCAGAAGAAGCTAAGGAAATCAAAACTTTTACATCCAAATCCTCCAAGAAAAATATGAACTAGGTTCAGACCATGGAAGAGCTGAAAAAAATTTCAAAAATTTCAAGTAAGGAAGGTAGAGGAAAAAATTGAGAAGAGAAATGAGAGTGATGCAGGAAAATCATGAAAACAGTCAGAAGTTTAGTGAAGAAGAAGATAGCCAAAAAATACTTTAGAAAATAACATCTTAAAAACCATATTAGGCCAAATTGAAAAACAGGTCCAAAAAGTCAGTGAGGAGAAGAATGCCTTAAAAAGCAGAAAATTCACTGAAGAAAATAATTTCTCAAAATATAGAATGGAGCAAATGGAAACTGATGACTTTATGAAAAATCAAGAAACAATTGAACAAAACCAAAATAATGAAAAACTAGGAGAAAATGTGAAATATCTCACTGAAAAAAAAGAACTGACCTGGAAAACAGATCCAGAAGAGATAATTTTAAAATTATTGGATTACCTGAAAACCATGACCCCCCCCAAAAGAACCTAGATATCATTTTTCAAGAAATTATCAAAGAAAACTGTCCTATATTCTAGAAGCAAATAGTAAAATAGAAATTGAAAGAGTCCAGCAACCACCTACTAAAGGAGGTCCCAAAATGAAAACTATCAGGAATATTATAGCCAAATTTCAGAGCTTTGAATTCAAGGTGAAACAATTGCAAGTAACCAGAAAGAAATAACTCAAATATAGTGGAACCACAGTCAAGATTACACAATATAGAGCAGCTTCTACATTAAGAGATCATAGGGCTTAGAATATTATATTCTAGAGGGCAAAATAACTTGGATTACAACCAAGAATCAACTGCCCAGAAATACTGAACATACACTTTCAGGGGAAAAGATGGCCATTCAATGAAATAGGGGATTTTCAAACTTTCCTGATGAAATAACCAGAGCTGAACAGAAAGTTTGATCTTCAAATGTGAGACTCAAGTGAAACATAAATAGATAAAAATGAAAGGCAAATCAGAATGGACTTAATGATGTTGAACTCATTTTCTACCTACATAGGAGGATAAAACTGATAACTCATAGGAACTTTCTCATTTATTAGGGCAGTTAGAAGGAGATTTATTACAAGGTACAAGTGGGAGTTGAATTTGAAGGGATAGTATATTAAGAAGATGGAGTTAATGTGTCCTCCACCCTGAGAGAGGAATATATTGGGAGAACAGGAAAAGGAAAAGTAGAATGTGGTAATTTATTTCCACACAATAAAAGGCAAGAAAAAGATTTTGCAGTGGAGTTAGAGGGGGAAGGTGAGGGGGGGAGTGAGTGAGCCTTACTCTCATTGGAATTGGGGCAGAGAAGGAATAACATAATAATAACTCAACTGGGTATAGAAATCTATCTTACCCTAAAGGAAAGTAGAACAGGAAAGTTGGGGGGGGGGGAGTAGGTGCTAGAAGGAAGGAAGGGGAGGGGATAGTTGGATGCAAGACAGTTTTGAGGAGGGACAGGGTGAATGGCGAGAGAATACAATGAATGGGAGAGGGAGGAATAGGATGAAGGGAAACAGTAAGCAATAGTGTCTGTGGGGAAAAAATACTGAAACAAGTTTCTCTGTTAAAGACCTCATTTCTCAAATGTTGAGAACTAAGTCAAATTTATAAAAAATAAGAGCCATTTCCCAATTGATAAATGATTAAAAGATTTGAACAGTTTTCAGATGCTTTTTATTTAAATCACTTAAAAATATTCTCACTATTGAGAGAAATATGAATTGGAACAATTCTGAGATAGTACCTTATACCTATTGGATTGACTAATAGTACAGAAAGAGAAAATTACAGGTGTAGGAAGGATGTAGGGGAAAATAAGACATTAATGCATTATTGAAGAAGTTGTGGAATGATTCAACAATTCTGTAGAACAATTTGGAGCTATGCCCAAAGGGCTATAAAATCATGCTTATCCTTTGACCTAGTAGTGTCACTACCAGGTCTTTATTCCAGAAGAGATTTAAAAAAAAAAAAAAGGAAGACCAAGGTCCTATTTGTATAAGGATATTTATAGCAGCTCTTTTCTGACAAGGAAGTAGAAATTGAGGGGATGCCCATAAGATAGCGAATGCCTAAACAAATTGTGAATATATAATTATGATGGAATACTATTATTCTGTTATAAGAAATGAACAGGATGTTCTTAGTAAAAAACTTACATGAACAGATGCAATGGGATATGTACTATATAGAAAGTGACACCAATGTTTTAGAATGATCAGCAATACTGTGACCCAAGAGAACTCTGAAAGATTTATGATAAAGAATACTATCCATGCCAAAGACAGAACTGATGGTGTCTGAATACAGAATGAAAGAAAACAATCAGATTTCCAAGAAGCATGACACATGAATTATCACATTTCATTAAACATAATGTTTCCATACTACAATCTTATTTCTTAGAACAAAAGCAAACACAATATAAAGGTTTCTTAATTTTAACCTTAGAAACATAATGGATTTTACATCCTTTGTTTTTAAAGTTCTTTTACTTCTACCCAAATATAAAGAAAATGATATTCTTCAGGAATTGAACTTTATATCTGTGATAAATTCAACACATTAACATAATTCTTACCTATGCCATAGAATGGCAACAAATTCAGATCAAAATCAACAAAATCCTTTGTACTGACAGATTTAGTTGCATTTAATGGGGAAAATGCTTCAATATTGAAAATACTAAACTTACTTTTACTAACTTGAAAAATAGAAAATTTCTATGAGAGTTATAAGCAGGGACATAGCTAATTAAGTGGACAACATCTAGAAAATGAAACTCCAACATAAACTTTCAAAATTCCAGTGTTTCCCTTCATTATGTAGGTAATTTAGTTCAAAAGATTAATTCCAAGTTGTGTTTTGAGTCACATTCATTGAGAGTAGAAGGATCATTATTAACAATTTCAGCAAAGGCCCTCTTCCCTCCTGACCTAGGGTGTTTATCAGACATTCTAAAAGATCTCCACTAAATTTGTAGATAGAACTTATCATTTTGTCTGTGTACATATATGTATAAATATATATATATATATATATATATATATATATAGAGAGAGAGAGAGAGAGAGAGAGAGAGAGAGAGAGCTTCAGAATAAAAATCCATATCAAAATAGCAAAATCTATCAATATACAGGGTCCACAAGATCTCATTAATTAAAATATGTTGAACAAAATAGTTGTTAATATCAAAGTATTGTACTGAATTAGCTTACAGGCAAACACTGCAAATAAGGAACTTTTATAAATTTTTATCACAAAATTTCCAAATATCACCTTCCTTGAGACAAAAATGGATTTATAAAGGCTCAAGTCAGGAAAAAATTCTCAATTAAATTACCCTTCTCAAAAACTCAATACATATTTTAACTACTTCTAGAAATAATCTCACAGTAAACCTCCAAATTAACTCACATATGAATATATCCTTAATAATGCAGGTTTGTATATACAAATACATTGTTGGTTAAAAACAAACTTATGAAGTAGACCCTAATTTTATACCAAGATTTTTTTTCTTTACCAATAGAAATTCTACACCACAGAAAAATAAGCATTTAGGATTAGATGGTTCTAAAGATTTCTTATAAGATTACAAGAATTTCTTTGTATTTCTGTTAATAATATTAGGAATCTTATAAACATAACCAAAATAACTTTATATATTTCTTTTTGTATAGAAGTATAGACATTAGAATAGTGGTAGTTTTCCAATCCATGTAATGATGCTCCTTTTGATATTTAGGGGAATAATGCATGGTACAGAAAGCAAAGTCAGTTACATCTCCAAAGGTTTTTATCCCACATGCAAAATGTCTCAGATATAGTTAAATTTTAGTTACAATAGGCAATAAAGAAAAATTCATGAGATTTATTTCACTTAAAGTTTCTTAATTTCTTCATTCTGTTTATTGTTAATAGTACAATTTTAATCTCCCAATATTTAATTCATGAGATAATCTGTCCTTACTAATAATACTAGGGGTTACAATTATTCACCAATATTCTTTAATATTAGAACATTTAGAAACACGAAAATACCATGGTCACAATTATGCATTTTAAAAACTTGAAAATTTCTTAATTTAACTAAAATTTTTTTTTCAGAATCTTGCACAAAACATCAGCTCATATAACATTAAAGAGATTTTATGGCTTAATACCCTTCTTAAATAGACAATCCTGTTCATTTTCCCTTTGGGACTAAAATTTGGCCTAAAACAAACCAAATCTGGACTTACAAACAACTTTAATTTCTAATATATTTTCCTCCCTTCTTTATATTTATGCAGTAACTACAGTTCACAAACTACCTTTTCGGTCCTAGTTAAATTGTTTTGCTGCATCTCAAGGAGTGGCTAGTTCGAAAAGTTTCCTACAGATTTAATTTTGAACCTTTTCTCCTAAGTGTAAGCCTGCTTTTCTAATTGATTTCTAAAGGGAAAGCTTATCTTTTACAATTTCTCACAGAAGTCAAACCACTGTATTTTTCCTTAAAATGCTCTTAAGATGGAGCTAGGCCCTGAAATCTTAAAAATGCTGACATCCTAAATTAGATGATAATCTGTTACTGTTTATTAGTTTTAAATTAGTCTTTTAAACAATTGAATCTGACATTCAAACAAATTAAAGGAATATTTCACGTTTTCAAACTTTCATTTAATTAATATTGGAGCTACAAGTGAACTCAGATGCCCATGTTTTATATTTTTCCCAAGATATTAGCAAATGGAGTCTTAGATTAATAATTTAGTATGCTAAAATTATAATTTTTTAAAACTTAATATCAGAATAGGATTTACTGTTTCTATCTTTTATTCTGAAATCAAAGTCTTGATTACTCCTCTAAGAGCTCCTTAACTTAGTGCTATATGTGCTATTATGATGTTTTGATTTTTCATTTACCCCAGCTATGAAGACATCTTAAATTATTTCAGATCTAGGTTTTACACTGTCAGAAAGATTCCATATCTGTCTCTCTCTCTGTCTCTGTCTCTCTGTCTCTCTCTCTCTTTCCCCATATATATAATATATATATATATATATATATTATATGTGTGTGTGTGTGTAGATCTAAAATTTATCATTAAAATCAAATTATAAAAACTGTCATGATCCAATTGTAGTCAGATTTTGATAAATTACGGACAAAAAAGAGCAACATAATAGTTTCAAATTACTTTCTGTTTTGTATGGTGAGAAACAGGACATTAAAGTATAAGATGAAGAACAAGACTTAAAATTTAAAATATGGCAAAATAATTCCAATTTAATACATTTTAAATTAAACAATCCTTAATTTTAAATTAATCCTTTAAATAGCCAAACAGGTAGCTTTTTAATTTTTCAATCCATTTTTAAAAATTTAAAACAAAACACTTTGTGCTTTAGAATAGCAATTAACCTTTGTTATAATTCTATCTTTTGGATTTGCAAAGAAATAGAGATAGGGGAATGAGGAGAACATCCTCCAATGTGAATGAGGTAAGAGAAGCTGTGTTGCAGGTCCACCAGAGCAAATTTAAGAAACAAATGGGCCTTTTTGACCCAAATTAGAGTCAGGAATAGGAAAACAGACTTTCCTCCTTTAAAATTGCAGTGTATGGATAAAAATAGTCCAAGGTATATCAAAATTGCATATTTTGGAAGACAAATTCTATTTCCCTCACCCGCCCCACACCCATTTCCAGCTGAAAAGTCAACAAGGAAATGACAGGTGGCTAGAAGCCACTTCTCTGACAGGAGAGGAAAATGAAAAAGGGGAACAGAATTTTGGCCAATTAGGACACAGAAAATAGATAATTAACAGAACCAATCAAGGCACAGAGAAAACAAAAATAATCCAGACAAAGCTGCACTATAGCAAGAAGAATTTTAAAATCTCACCTTCCACCAGTCACCGCAGCTCTGAGAAAGAAGGGGCAGAGATCCTTGCAAACCTTCTTCCTAGGAGCACCCCCCCTTCCCCCCCCCCCCAATACAAAGGTTAGTGGCTAGAGCTGCTTCCATGGAAAGAAATTCCATCTCTGCATTGTCATTCTAAATATATATATATATATATATATATATATATATATATTAATACTAGTAAGATGACCCATAAAGAGACTACTGACCTAATTCTCATTAACATAAAAAATACTGGTATTAAGAAAAGCAACAAATAAATATTCAACACATACCAGAGGGCCCTTGAAACAATTCTAAAGGGCACCAGTTGCAAGACACCCAAACTGCAGGAGTTACCTAAGCAAAGTCTCATATTATCAGGTGCCAGAAGCACAGTCCCAAAATAAATAAAACATATACAAATGGTGGACACCTGAACAAAGTCTCACTATTGCACACAAGAGACAGAACACCAAAACAGTGAAATATACAACAAACAAGGGGGTCACCCAAAGTCTCACATCATTGGGTGCCAGAGGCAAGATCCACCAAAACAAAGAAACTTAAAAGAGCACACCTCAAAAAATTCTCACACCAGAGAGGCACCAGAGGCCATAGTGGTACCCAGAACAGAAAAAAAACAGAAAATTCCTACCAACAGAGGCAAGAATTTCCATTGAAATGGTAAATCATAGAGAACATTTTAACTTCAACTAAAACATGATTTTGAACTAGAGCAGGGAATTGAAAAATTACAGACCTCCTTCCTGCCAAGACTATGATTTTCTTCAGGCGACAATTTACTTGATTTGGTCCTTTGGGTGGCAGCTTTGGGAGGAAGAGGACTTGTTTGTCCTCAAATTCCCATATATATCTGCATGTCATGGCACAAAACTGTAAAATTTAATAATTTAAGGTTAAAATAAAATAGCAGAAATATAAGTTAGGGATGCTGAGCAAAATGAGCAGAACCAGAAAAACATTGTACACCCTAACAGCAACATGGCAGTAATGATCAACCTTGATGGACTTGCTCATCCCTTCAGTGCAACAACCAGGGACAATTTTGGACTGTCTGCAATGGAGAATACCATCTGTATCCAGAGAAAGAATTATGGACTTTGAACAAAGACCAAAGACTATTAATATCAAATTAGGAAAAAACCCCATTATATTATTATGTAATTTTACTATCTCATACTTTATTTTTCTTCCTTAAGGATATGATTTCTCTGTCATCACATTCAACTGAGATCAATGTATATAGCATGGAACCAATGTAAAGACTAATGGAATGCCTTCTGTGGGGAGTGGGGGGAGGCGGGCAAGAGTGGGGGAAAGTCTAGAACTCAAAATGGATAAAATCTTTCTTAAAAAAATTAAATTAAATTAAATTAAGTTAAAAAAATTTTAAAAAGAAATATGTTAGATATGGAATTTATTCTCCAAGACTTACCAAGAAACCTATAGGTGGAAGCTATTATGGTAATGAAGATACTAAGTAGAGGGAGACTGGGATATTTATGTATAAACTAAGATAAGGAAAATATTAAAGCTCCCCAGAAGCTATCTTGTAGGTCACACATTTTTAAGTTGCAATCATTCTTATACAATGTTATAACAAAGATTCAGTTACCTCTTTTCCTGATTAATGTATAGCAAGGGTAGGACAAGTTCTAGCTATTCTTATTATTTGCCCTTCAGAGTTTTAATTAACACTTGGGGAGATAGCATTGCATCTCTTATAACAGAAATAAATCATATTTTTTTAACAGTAATATAGGTTTGAAATACTTATTAAACTTTCTCAATACATACAAGCACATATATATCTCCATGATATAGTTCGCCATGTTCTCTGATATTATTTTCTGCCCCAGAAAGTTTTCAGAAATCTTGATTTTAAGGGGAAAAAAATTTAGACCAGTTGAACTATCAAATATACAGTCCAGTTTTACAGGACTTCAATCTTGGAGTAAATAAAAGATTTCCTCCCTTACAGGGATATCTTAATCCTTTCTCAAAGAAGGAGGAGTCCTATCAGGTGGGTGGGGAGGCTATAAATGATATATTTGAGACCAGAGTTACTCTTTGTTAGTTCCTTTTTCCTAAGTCCCTTAACTTTTGTTTTCCTAATTTTCCTAAAAGAAAGAGTCTATAAAGTGTTTTGTGTTAAAGAAATATTATTTCTTAGTATAAGATGTCCCCAAAATTTTGGTGCAGTTTTAAGCTTTAATAGCTATTATTATCTTATTATTAATCTATTAACTAAATTAATTATTATTTATCAAAATTAAATAAACTATTTATTGGCTTATTGTTATTTAGCTACTTAAGCTTGAATTTTACTTTTTAGAAATGGATGAACTATCCTGTTGGTAAACTGTGGAGTTCTCATTTTTCATTTGGCAGCTTCTGTATGTCCCCATTATTTTTATCAAACCAGTCTTGGTGTTTGCTAATGTTCTGGCCCAGATGAGCAAATACAGGGCTGTACACCAGATCTCTGAAAGTTGCCCGTTACCAAGTGTGTGTTGGCTCAGTTTTCCTTCCAAGTTAGCAACAAACTGTTCCAGCTCAGAGAAACATTCTAATCTCTTGACATTAATTCTTCTAACAATCATTTTACCTTGGGGTTGCTCCTTGGGGTTGGATAAGCAGACAATTATTAGAACACTATTTCCAGCCCCTTCCTAGCATTGCAGTTCGATTCTTAAACAGGCTGCTCAGTCACCCAGGGGACTGCGGAATCCCACTACTGCTTTCAGTGGAGAAATGACCTTATGAACCTGGACCACCTCTGTGCAGGGTACAGATCTGTGTGATTAATGGTTTTAGTTTGGATTCTCACCTACAGTAAGATACTCCAAAAGAGGAAAATCATGAAGTAGTTTATTATCGTTATTATTAAAACAAAGGTAAAATCAAAGGAAGCTTGCAACAGCAGTAACTAATGATTCCTAATAGTATTATAAGTATAACAAATGCAATTAAGATAATGAAAGAGATAGGAAACATTATCAAAGATAATCCAAAGACATAGAAAGTTTTATCAAAGATAATCAATCAAGTTACCAATCAGACAACCAAACAAGCAGGATCCCAGAAATGCCAACTCATGGAAGACACCTCAGACTGAGGAACCCCAGTTTTCAACAGCCCCTTCCATAGTCTGGATCAGAAGGGTCCCAGGCAGACAGTCCTCTCCATGGTTGAGATTCCAAAGGGATCTGAGTAAAGCTTGTGTAATTATAAGATTCTAAACAAAGAAGGCATAGTGCCAAGTATCTACCTGACCAAAAGATCCATCCTGAAACCCACCAAGTTTCAGGAGGGATCTTTCTTCTCCAGATAAGTGGGGAAGGGAGTGCATTTATAGGACTGGCCAAGTTCCAAGTAAATGCTCCCCTCCTTATTGGGGATTGGCTGGGTTCCCAATTATATGAGTGTTTTACTACAAGTTCATCATGCCTCTAACTTGTTTTACTATTTTTGTTCAGGTTATATTAGAGACATGGAAGAGCTTCACTGATTAATCATTCAAGCTTCCAGTGTTACTGCACCTGTTGCTTTGTCACTTGCCTGTCACAGGACTTTGAAGAATGGTTATGAGTGATGTCTTTTGCTGCATGCTATAAACTGGATTTAAGTGAGGTAGAGCTGCACAAAATCAACCACCTCACTCTCTCTTCCAAAGTCATGATCTGGCATAGCAAGACAGTCAAAACAACTGGTGATGGTTCTAGATGGGGTGGATGACTGTGACAACTTCTATGTCTAACCAAGTTCAAAGTGCTCTGCAGCACCTGCTTCAGTTGACTTCATGACCCTTGGAACTAATTGCTTTCCTCCACCCATTCTACCAGTGGGAGACTTCACATGCTTGGGGTAAACACCTCCCACTACTCACCGATTAGTTTGAGACTCCCTCAACCTGGTTTAGTCCACCTGCCAAAACAGTTTGCCTGAGTGTGGCTTCTGTGCATGCTACAGCTTCTTGGAGCCACAGGTAAGAGAGTTAGGTGACTCAAGTGGCCATCAAAGGTGGAAAGCAGGTTTGAAGAAGGGTCAGCCAAGCCCTTTCACAAGGTACTAGTCTTCCTTGAACCCGCCCTATACCCCAAGGCAATGGGGGGGGGGGTCAAGTGACTTGCCCAAGATCCTATAGCTAATTATTAACTGTCTGAGGCTGAATTTGAACTCAGGTCCTCCTGACTCCAGGGCCAGTCTCTATCCATTTTGCCACCTAGCTGCTTAGAGAGATGCAGGGCTTTTAGCTTAGTAAGAAGGCAAATGAAATTCAATTTTATGCAGACAGTAACAAACCACAATGCTTTTTATGATGTCCTGAAAGCTATTTATAGGCCAAAGACATATATATGCATCTCAACTACTCAGTGCTGATGAATCTGCATGAATTGACAATAGGGACATGATTCTAGAGATGGGTTGGACACTTCTATAGTGTTCTTAACAGACCATTATCAATCAATGCAGAAGCCAATGACAGTTTACCTCAAGTTGAAGTCAATCAAGTCCCTAGCTGAAGTTTCAACTAAAGAAGAGGTTTTGAATGCCATTAGGCTCCTTTCAAGTGGCAAAGGACCTGATCCTGATTCTATTACAGTTGAGATCTACAAGGTAATAGGTCCATTGCTCATCCAAAAACTGCCTGAAATTTTCTAGATTATATGGCATGAAGTGGTTATCCCCCAAGAATTCCAGGATGCCTCCATTGTCCATCTCTATAAAGGTAAAGGGAATAGAATGTCCTGTGACAATTATAGGGGATTTCTCTTTTAGTCGTTGCTGGTAAGATTCTTGCCAGGGTCCCTCTCAATAGACTTATCCTTCACCTGGAAGTTGATCACCTCCCTGAGAGCCAGTGTGGCTTCAGAAAGGGTAGAGGAACAGTTTATATAGTGTTTGCTGCCCAACAACTCCAGGAAAAATGCCAGGAATGGAACAGAGGTCTGTATGCAATATGTGAAGATCTGAACAAGGCCTTTGATACTGTCTGGAAAATTATGTCAAAAATTGGTTCCCAGAGAAGTTCATAAGTATTGAACATCAATTTTATGATGGCGAGCACACCTGGGTTCTGGATAGTGGACAATGCTCACGAGATTTCCCAGTTAACAATAGTACAAAGCAAGGATGTGTTCTTGTTTCCATACTTTTTAGCATGTTTTCAGCCATGTTATCAAATGCCCTCACTGAGAATGAACATGGCCTCAATGTCAGCTACCATACTGTTGGCTAATTCTTCAACTTGAAAAGGCTACAAGTCAAGACCAAAGAGGAAGGAGTGTTGGTGCACGATCTTCTGTTTGCAGATGACTGTGCACTCAATTCAGCCTCTGGAGCTGGGATGCAACAAAGAATAGATCAATTCTCTGCTGTTTGTGCTAATTTTGGTCTAACAATTAACAACAAGAAAACACAGGTCCTCCATCAGCCAGCACCACACCATCCACATGTGGAACCATTGATTTCAGCAATAGAGAAGTTTTGAGTACTATGGACAAGTTCACTTACCTTGGCAGTGTCCTTTCCAAGGAGGTGCACATTGATAATGAGGTTGACACACTGCCAGAGCTAGCTCAGTATTTGGGAGGCTCCAAAAGAAAGTGTGGGAGAGAAGAGGTATTAGACTGACTACCAAACTGAAAGTCTACAGAGCCATTGTGCTGACCTCATTGCTATATTCCCTGAAGGGGCTGGTGATTATCAGTGTTCTTGGCTCAAGGAGTAAAGTGGACTTGAGGGGGAAAAAAAGATCTTTCATCCCAAATAACTGTTTCTCTAAACTGAGTTAGATCTCCCTGGCCAGAAAATTGTCTAATTTGCAATAAGTAGCCAGCAATCTATAAAAACATTAGTCATTAGAAGATCAAGGATTAGTTTACCTGTCAGATCTATGGAAAGGGGAAGTTTATGACTAAGGAAGAGTTGGAGAACATCACCAAAAACCAATTAAGTGATTTCAATTACATTAAATTAAAAAGCTTTTGCACAGATAAAACCAATGTAACCAAGATCAAAAGAAATGTAGTAAATTGGGAAACAATCTTTTACAACTAATGATTTGACAAAGGACTCATTTTTAAAATATACAGAGAACTGAGTCATATTTTTTAAAACAAAAAGCCATTCCCCAATTGACAAATGGTCAAAGGATATGCAAAGGCAATTTACAGATGAGGAGATCAAAGCAATCCATAGCCATATGAAAAAATGCTCTAAATCATTAATTATTAGAGAAATGCAAATTAAAGCTTCTCTGAGGTACCACCTCCCACCTCTCAGATTGGCCAATGTGACCAGGAAGGATAATGATCATTGTTGGAAAGGTTGTGGGAAATCTGGGACACTATTACACTGTTGGTGGAGCTGTGAACTCATCCAACCCTTCTGGAGAGCTATTTGGAATTATGCCCAAAGGGCAACAAAAATGTGCATACCCTTTGACCCAGCAATACCACTACTGGGTCTATACCCTGAAGAGATGAGGAAAAAGGGTAAAAACATTACTTGTACAAAAATATATATAGCAGCCCTGTTTGTGGTGGCAAAGAATTGGAAATCAAGTAAATGTCCTTCAATTGGGGAATGGCCTAGCAAACTGTGGTATATGTATGTCATGGAACACTATTGTTCTATTAGAAACCAGGAGGGATGGGATTTCAGGGAAGTCTGGAGGGATTTGCATGAACTGATGCTGAGTGAGGTGAGCAGAACCAGAAAAACACTGTACACCCTAACAGCAACATGGGAGTGATGTTCAACCTTGAAGGACTTGCTCATTCCATCAGTGCAACAATC
Source organism: Macrotis lagotis (assembly GCF_037893015.1). Lineage (NCBI taxonomy): Eukaryota > Metazoa > Chordata > Mammalia > Peramelemorphia > Peramelidae > Macrotis > Macrotis lagotis. The sequence continues at coordinate 421,245,621 of NC_133666.1, read as the reverse complement.
AGGAACAATTTTGGGCTGTCTGCAAAGGAGAGTGCCATCTGTATCCAGATAAGGAGCTGTGGAGTTTGAACAAAGTTCAAGGACTATTCCCTTTAATTTAGAAAAAAACAGATATCTTATTGTCTGATCTTGTTACCTCTTAGACTTCTCTTCTTTAAGGATATGATTTCCCTCTCATCACACTCAATTTGGATCAAGGTACAACATGGAAACAAAGTAAAGACTGACAGAGTACTTTCTGTGGGGGGGGGGGTAGGGGGAGGAAAGCAAGATGGGGGGGGAAATCGTAAAACTCAAATAATAACTTTAATAAGAATTGATTTAGAAAAGAAGTAAAAAAAATTAGTCATAATAGCAAATTCTTGACTAAATATGTTTGCTTTTCCTAGCCACTACAATACAAGTTACATGGGGCTTAGATTCTAGCTTGTAAAAATCTGAATATTTTAGGTGTAGCTCCAGTAACCAATACGTTGTTTGAGCTGAAAAATAAGGCTGAATTTAGTGACTGGAATAAATTTGTCCTTGAAAATGAGGTGGGGTCCTCACTGAGTTTTGGTCTGTTGAAAATAAATGTGTTAACATTCCCAGAGTTTGTCCTAATCAGGAACAAATGTTACCAGAGTTTTGGCCTTAAGAGCAAAACAGAATTAGGTTAACAAGCATATTAAAAGATATTTCTCTAAGTGAAAGATTACATAGGCAAGTGTTGGGGGGGGGGTCTGGGTAGAGAACCAACCCCCCCAAAATGGAGCCTTAGGGTTAGCTTTGGTCATCAGAAGGTGGGATCTGAAACTCACCTCTGGCTAGTCCCTTGGATGGGGTGAGGGCAATTCAGATTGAGGGTAAAACTGTTCACACTGGAAACCTTTATCTTAATTTGCTTTGAGCAATGGTTTGAGGATCTTTTAATATTTTGAAACTCTTGTTCAGGAAAATATCATTTTTATTTCATCCTTCAAATACCTAAATTTTTTAAAGAGGAAAAAATTTCTTATGAAGTAGAAATTTACTTAATAGAAATTTAAATTGAAATGGCACACAAATAGCTTCAGTAAAACCCAGATATAAGATTAATGTTAGTACTTCTTGTGTTTTCTGTTCTCCTCCAAAGTCAGATTCCCACAGACTATGAGATGTAAAATAACATGCTTTCAAGATTGCTCCAGTAATGCCTCATCAAAGAAATGTATGTCATCCAACATTAACTGGGTTCAACAAGGATATCAATTAAAAAACAATTTCTCATCTTCTTCAAAACCAGAGGGCACAAGAGAGTTGGGCTGGCATGTTTGCTCTTCAGTTGTGCTCTATTGGTCCTTATTAAATACTACTGGACACTTCCAGGGGCAACAATACTGGGGCATATAGTTGTGACATTTTTCTTCTTCTTTTTCTTTTTTTTTTGAACACAAAAATTTTTATTAGCATAAAAAATACATATCTAGTATCCAACATTAAAACCAGGTCATATATATGTATGTAGATTTTTTTTTTTGCATCAACTACTGAATGCTCTTATCTCTCAGCTATGCATTAAAGAATTTGCACTTATGTAAACAAATCTTAACTTACCAAAGAAAGGGAACTTGCAGATGTAGTAGTTAGTGTATAGTACACCAAGAAGTTAAGAGTGGGAAATTACTATTACAGCTTACTACATTGAATATTTCTGTAAGAACCTTAAAATAACAGAAAATGTGGCCAAAATATTTCAATTGAAATGAGGTAAGTCATATGAAAGTGTTTTTAGAAGCAAATAATACTAATGTTGAATGTTGAGATGAGAATATTAACAGAATTCCTGGAAAATTCCCTTTGATGTTTGCATAGTTTAGCTTATCTTAAAAAAAAGAAATAAAAAATTAGCCAAAACACCATTATAAAAAAGAGGCAATTATCTGGTACCAGTTAAAATCTGAGTACTTAAGTATTTTTCTTACTTAGAAAAAAAAGTGACATATATATATATATATATATATATATAATACTACTTAACAGAGAAAAAGAAGAATGTTAAATTCAGGGCTATCATTTGAAAGCTGCCTTTTGGGTAGAACATTAAACAGAGGTAGATGGTTAAACATTAGTGGCCAAGTTATTCTAGCAGCTAACCTTTGTCTTGAAACACATTCTGTCAAGTGTTCACAAAGTGTTTCAAAAAGTCAGCCCAAAGACTAAGCAATTAAGTTTTTTTTTTCTTTTATATGGAAAGAGAGTGAGAATAGACTGTTAAGAATATGATGGCTTAAAGCACTATATACCTAGCTCATGCATTTATTTTAGCAGTAAAATGAAGCGTATACCTAAGCTTCCTAGGCTTATTTCAATCTAAGCAGCTACCACCACTCATCAGGCCAATTCTAGTCAAAGTACGATTGCAGGGTGCCATGCCAACGGACATCACAGGTCCAACAATGGAAACCTCCTCCCAGTGAATTGGCATTACGAATATTAACTTTAATTGTTGAAATACCTAGTTTTTCGAACATTTTTTGAGTTGGAATTTCATTGGCATCTACCATAAAACGTTTTTCATCCAGCATTAAGACATTCATGGAGAGCCATTTGGATGACATCCAGAGTGGGTGGCCATCTGGGCTGATTGGAGTTGGAGGAGTAACTATAGTCCATCCTGCTTTCTTGAAAAGTTCAATCTGATGACACTGCCGGTCAGGGTTGGAAAGCACAAGCCCAAGTCCAATGATATTGAAGGTGGCATCAATATGCATTGGATTGGGATCTTTAAAGGAGATGATATGCACCCTGTAGTCTGGAGCAAGATGCCTACGCATCCACTCGATGCCCAGGTAATTTGTTACCTGGCTTCTCCGTGCAAAAATATCTCTTCCAGCTCGAATGAAGTCAGCAGCATCAAAACACGGCTCATATTCAGTCGTCACAAATTTTCCCTGAGCAGCCAATTTGTGTCTGTCTTCTACGGAATAGATAGGATAATCCTGATCATAAAGCTCATTGGCCATTGTGGGTTTAGGAGCAGTTGTCCGCTTAGCCCCACGATGGAAATAATCTTTGATAACTGATCTGCATGCTCGATACTCAAAGAAGCGTGCGCGCCATGCCATGGGAGCTTCAATGATTTCATTTCCAACTACTATCAGAATGTCTCTGGGCATTGCACCATACAAACCTGTAGACTCAAAATCTGGTGTTTTGTACTTTAAAGATCAATCAATGGGATCCGGTCTCTTAACAGTAACTCCTTCCATTTTCAAAATATTGCACATTTCTTCAATTTCAGCAACAGCCTTTTTCAAATGCTCCTTGGGAAAGTACTGGCCTCCATGCTGCTGATAAAACGGCCAATACTTTTCATATGTGTTGGCCTTGACTTCCACGGTGAAGGGGGGCACGCAGGCATTTTCAGCCCTTCCTACAATCACCTCCTCCAGCGGGTCCCACTCGTTATAGGAGGAGCCGGGGCAGTCCTTCGTGGCGGGCTCCGTGGCCTTGTCCTCAGCAGCAAGGGGCTTCCTGGAGGCTGCTGCACCCATCCTGTGAGGGCTCTCCCCAGCCGAGACCCGATGTGATGCACCGCCTCGGCCCCCCGGCTCCCGCCGCGGGCAGCGGACCCGCGGCATGTCCCCGGCCGCAGCCTCTGGTCTCCCGCGGCGGGCAGCCCGGCTCTGTCCGCAGGACACGCGGCCACACGCGTCCGACACTTTCCTCTGCTTCCAGATGATGGCTTCTTTTGGAGTCAATAGATGAGGTGTATCTTCGCTATTTTGGATTGAAATTGTAATGCTGGGGCGGCTAGGTGGTGCAGTGGATAAAGCACCGGTCCTGGAGTCAGGAGTACCTGGGTTCAAATGCTTAATAATTACCTAGCTGTGTGGCCTTGGGCAAGCCACTTAACCCCGTTTGCCTTGCAAAAACCTAAAAAAAAAATTGTAACTTTCCTAGTTATAGTTACAGCTCTTTTACTGTAGATCTATGGATGAATTTCAGGGAGTCATAAAATCCTTGAATTTAGATGGGGAAAATATTTAGATATTTATTTCAATGAAATTAAATTCTTTTGAAATATTATGTAATTTATTTCATGCATTTAAAAATATTGTTCTGAGAAGGGTTACATGATTCAAACACAAAAAGATTAGGAATCTTTGCTTTAGAATAAAGGACAGAAACTCTTAACACACTTGTGAGTCTTAAGTCATCTCTCTGTCTACCAGCCTATTTCTCTGAAGATTCAGGCTTTAATAGATTTTGCTCAGTCTTTTCCTCAGGCACCACACTCTTTTGAAGACCTTGATAGAAAACTACCAGTTAATTAGTGCCCTTAGCCTTAATTCTGTATATTCAAACCATACTTCCTGGTCAATGAGTCTTAGTTCATGTCAGACTTCTCTCATTAGTTTAGGGTCAGAAAATCTATGTGACTACCAATCTAATTTCCAGTAATTAAACTACACTTAGTTATCCTTCATGTAAAGGCTGCACTGAAATCCTCCAGGTTCCTAATTCCCATACTCTTTTACTTGCTCATGTAAATGAATGGGGGAGGGAAAAAAAGAAATGGAATAAAACTAAGTTCAGGGGACAAAGATATGATTTTTTCCTCTACCTGGGCTAGGACATCACCTATGTAATATATGTGAATCACAAAAACTTCCCAGACTTTGAGCTCACTCATCCATATTATTAAATGATAATAGTCTTCTCTCCCTAAGTCTGTGAACTTATCTTTTTCCTCCTTTTTAATAACTACTTTAATATAATTGATTTCCTTCATTAATCTATATATTTTATTTTATGCAATTGAAAATTTCAACTTGAGAGGGGGTTCATTGGCTTCACCATGATACCAAAAAGGTTAAGAATTATTGACTTTCATGGAAGCTTGAAGATCTTTAGCATCTTTTAAAAACAAGTGTTGCAGGGCAGCTAGGTGGTACAGTGGATAGAGCACTGGTCCTGGAGTCAGGAGTACATAAGTTCAAATCCAGCCTCAGACACTTAATAATTACCTAGCTGTGTGGCCTTGGGCAAGTCACTTAACTGCATTGCCTTGCAAAAAAAAACCAAACCTAAAAAAAAGTGTTGTTAATTCCACAAATATAAAACAAGCAGTTGACATGGAGTTGAGAGAGAGATGTGCAACAAAATAGATTCTGTAGGAAGGAACTCAGGATTATAAAAAAGAAACAACATCAGGAATTCTTGTACAACAAATTCATCAAATTATGGTTTTTCAAAAAACGGAACTACATTTATTGAATGAGAACAATTTTCCTTTTCATCACCTGAATTTATACTGTTTGGTCCTTCTTTTATGTCTTTTCTGCTTTTTTTAATGCAAAGAGAATGGTGGGATTTGTATGAATCAAACTGACTCTGTTTTTGAGACATAAATTTCCTCTAAACTCCACTTGTTAATCTTAGGCAATGAATGACATCCTGTTTCACAACCAGAAAAGTTCACTTGCTTACCCACCCCTCTCCCAGCTCTTGAAATTCACTCATGCCCCTTGTAACTTGGAAAAATTCCCTAATCTTCCCTTCAATTAGAAATTGGATTACCTAATCTTGCATCCTGTTGTTTGCCTTCATGAATAAAAATCTGTCTCCTATATTCAGGGTCAAACACCAAGTTGAAGTGACCTGTTCCCAATTTGTAATCCACTTGCCATGTATAGCTTAATAAACTGATATGCTTGAAAGCACAAACCTTTGCTTCCTCAGTCATTTCAGATTTCATCTGTCACAATGTGTCTATTATACTAAAATGTTGTAAAACTACAAATAATCCTGTTCTGCAGAACAGAAAAAAGATAAAAGCCCCTTTCCATTTATTATAATAAACAATCTTGTTTTGTGCTTAACAAAAGAGATTTGAGTCAAGAGTTAGCAAATATGTGCTAACATGCTAACATGCATTATGGGTAATTGTAAATCAGACTGAATTTGCATTGGTAGTTGGTTTCCAATTATTGCTGCATTGTGACTGGCTGGTATTGCTATATATTGAAAAGCTAATGAAGAGGTGGGCTAATCTTATCAAGATGCAAAATTTGCAATAAAGAGAAACTGAGACACAAAGATTCAAGCATAATCAATTTATTAGCAATGCTAGCTATTGCCAATAAAAGGAACTCAAATCTCCTCAAGGCTAGGTGGCGCAGTGGATAAAGCACCAGCCCTGGAGTCAGGAGTACCTGGGTTCAAATCTGGTCTCAGACACTTAATAATTACCTAGCTGTGTGGCCTTGGGCAAGCCACTTAACCCCATTTGCCTTGCAAAAAACCTAAAAAAAAAAAGATCTGACTGATAGAGCATTTGAATGGAGAATACAAAAGTCCAAATAATGTATAGGAGACTTTAACAACATGGGACTTCAGAGATGGGAAATGAGTTATGATTGGTTAGTGTCAGAGACAGGGACTGTGCTACGATTAGCTGGAGACACCAAAATCAGTTTTCTTACTAGCTGGACCAATGTTCTATGACACACTCTCAGGAACGTCGTGCAGTGGGCAAACATCCTAAAGCAGATCAGATTGATTCACATCCCCTGGAAGGTCCACTAGATGGTCACTTTCTAAGGAGGACAGGAGGTTTGTATGCTACTGATTTCAATAAATTAGGAATCTTTTGGTTGAATAAGTCCTATAAAAAAGGGAACATAAAAGAAGTTATTGTTTCTGTTTGCAAGGGGGCTTTCAGTATGTGAGTGGCAAACTACCAGGGTGAGGCAGGGAACTGAAGTTACAGGTTTAAGGGAGTTCAGACTCACATGGGGGGTAAAACAATACACAGCAGATTGATCCATTAACGCAAAATAAATTGACAAAGGAGAGTGGAATATCAATTTTCATTTCTACAATTCATTTCTACAATTTCAATTTCTACAATCATTTCTACAAGACAAAGCCATGTTGGCTATAGAGACAGTCATTGGCATTTGATTATTAGTTTTTGGTCTTATGTTCCTGGGGAGAATTAGGGTAATTACCTGAGGCTTTATTCTCAGCTGTGAATGAACTTGGGTGAGTCCATGGAACACTGACTTTTTACACTAACGCTGAGGAGGCTGAGATGTTTTAACATCAACAGGGTCACTGTAACTCTGTGTAGTAAACAGACAAAACTGGTATTTAAGATTGACAAGCACACTGGTTGAATTCTATATTCAATAGTAATAGTTCTTATAGAAATGAACATCCATACTATTTAGTATCCTTGCATACTGTAAACACAATAATGCTTATTGGATTGGACTACATTTTAGTTTCTTGACCTTATCATCAAATAGTTATCCAAATAACAGTCTCTGTATGCTTGCTTTTATTTTATTTTATATAGTACTTTGTGATTTACAATGTAATATCCTTACCTCAACACTGAGTTAGGTAGCATTACTATCTTTGTCTTCCAAATGAAGATACCAAAGCTCAGAAAGGTGAAGAAATTTACCTGAAGTTATGTGACTGGTCTAACCAAAGAACCAGCACTCAAATTCATGTCTCCTTACCCAGGCCCACCATTCTTTCATTTTACTGTCTTGCCTTTCTTATTCCAGCTATCCTACTACCTCTAAAATAATTCACTGTCTAGATCCACCCCCCCCCCAAATTCTAATATCTAAGTTGTTGACTTTCCAGGTTATTTGAAAACAAGACAGTACTCTGAACCAGAGATGTAGTATACTTTATGAAGATTTATCTTTGGGTTTTTCTTATTATGTTTTTGGCATATATTTTTATTACCAGTTGGGGTAAAGGAAATATACCACAACACCTGTAATGAGCAAAGAGGAACTACTTGAAACAGGTTTTGAGGAATAGTCTTTTTAAATAAATTACTTAAATTTCAGAGAACCATATTAACATAGCTTTAAAGTAATTCACCGCAGAGCACATTTTGATTATTTTAAGTAATTTGTGATGAATTGTTTTCCATAATGATTTGGCTAAAAAATAACTTTCCTAATTTTGAGACATCATAAATTCTGTAATTTTGCCTTAAAAATTTTCCACACCATCACATACTAATTTCCTAATGATCTTTTAATTAACCTATAAACTAAATTCATTTTATATAAAGTCAGAAAACTGTTCAACTCATAGATGTTTTTCTTTAGTGCAGTAGAGGACAGGCCTTAAATCAGGAACACATGGATTCAAGTCCTCCCTCAATTATGTGACTTTAGGCAAGTGACTTAACTTTGAAGTTAAGTCCAGACAACTTTGTAAGACAATAAATTACAGATATGCTCTTTATCTAAACTATGCACAAATATGGGGGGGGGAGTTTGTATCTCAGAATTTCTTTATCATAATATAATGACAGTTCTGGACTAGGGAGAAAAAAACATACAAGAATTCCCATGGTTAGGAACCTACCTACTAATTTTGCAGGAGGAGGAGAGGTCAACAAAATAACTGATGAAAGGTGAAATCACCTGGAAAAAAATGCTAAAATGGTCCCCTGGAGAAATAAGTCACTTTATCAGAATAAGGCCTCAAAGAGATACATGTGCCCTCATGCTGACCTCTAAGTCATATTTATTCAGTTTACAACTCAAAATTTGTTTTTTTTCTCTCTCAGAAATGCAGGATGAGCTTAATCTGAAAATATCTATTTATATTTTTTCTGATACCTGCACCATCACCAATGACCAATCAATCCTCACATTAAAAAAATCAGTTTGTTATGCATGATGATATAGGACTATAAAATAACTTAATTTTCTTAAGCAAACTGCAACCCCGGTAGCGATTTAAAAAATACCTGTTTAGGTTAATAAAGTGAAAAAATTCAACAATGATATTAAGAATGAAGCTGCATATGTATACTGACTGTTGGAGAAAATTGCAAAGTATATGCTAAAGTAGAAGCAGCTGATGGAATAGTGGATAAAGTTCTGAGCCAGGAATCAGGAAGATCTGAATTCAAATATGACCTCATATAACCCTGGACAAACCACTTGGCCTCAATTTTCAAAACTATAAAAAATGGAGTCAGTAATTTGACCTACCTTAGAGGGTTGTTATGAAGATCAAATGAGATAATACTTGTAAAGTAATCAGCACAGTGTCAGGTACTCAGAAGGTGGTAAATAAATGTTTCTCTTCCCTTCACTGCTTACTCTTGAGATATGAAAGACCATATCCAAGAACTGTTAAAAAATCATATAAATATCATAGCAGAAAAACATTTAAATCTAAGTATTTCTACAAATTTCCATATCTAGGATGACTGTTTTAATTGTGACATGTTTCTCTGTATCTTATCAATATTAAAACAGCCTCTTTAAATGAGGACAAATTTTTTTAAAAGCTGAGTTATGAAAATGAAAGCTGTAATTGTTTTTTAATCCTATAAGGACCTTGGGATCAAAGAGTCATTTTATGAAATCTAATTGCTAATAAGGTCTTTTTTCTAAATGCTTTAAAATTTTCCCACCTATTTTATTAACAGAAAATTTAAAACTATAACCATTTGATTAGTATTTGGTTAGTTTGATTTATATTTTATAAGTCAATTCTTTTTTATATATTAGTCTCAAAAATTTATTATATTTCTGCTTTAATTTTTTTGATTAATATTTGATTAGTCACTTCTTTTTTATAATTTGTCTCAAAAATTTATTTTATTTGTGCCTTTAAATTGTTTTAATTTTGTTTTTTCCCCTATTACATGTAAAAAAAATTTACATTCATTTTTAAAATTTTGAGTTCTAAATTCTCTCCCTTCCTTCCTCTCCATGCTCCTGCTTGAGAAGGAAGCAACTTGATATAGGTTATACATTTGTAGTCATTTAAAACATATTTCCATTATTAGTCATATTGTAAAAGAAAACAGATTAAAAAAAACTCAAGAAAAATAAAGTAAAAAAAAAGTATACATTGATCTGCCTTGAGATTCCATCAGTTCTTTCTCTAGTGATGGGTAGCATTTTTCATCATAAGCAATTTGTTTAGTCATTCCCCAAATGATGGGCATCTATTTAATTTCCAATTCTTTGCCAACAGAAAAGAGCTGTTATATTTTTGAACATATAAGTCTTTTTCCTTTTTATTTTTTTATCTCTTTTGGGTTACAGACTAGTAGTGGTATGGATAAAGCAACAGAATCCTACCCCAGTGCCAGGAAAGAGACCCCTTGTAATCCTTCTTCTGACTATTGGCTTGTGGGCTAAGAGTTGCAGAAGCAGATGTTGCTAGTCAGTGGCTCCCAAGGTCTGCCCCTGGTTTGCTGGGGCCTAGTCTGCACTGGCAAAGTCTGTACTGAACTGGGCCCCACTCTCAACCCAATGGGACAGACCTTTCTTTCTCACCTTCTAAATTGCCTTTGACTGGAAAACTATTTCACCCCATCCTTTTGTGGGTTTTGCCAGAATTTGTTTAGGGCATGATTTAAAGACATTGAGAGGAGTTTTGGAGACAGATCAGTCTATGCCTGCCTTTAGTCACTTCTAACATAAAAAAAATTAATTGGGGTTTATATAATATTAATAATAATAAGTAGAATTTACAACTAGCATATATGTATATATCAATATATATACATACTAGTGCTTTAAGGTTTACAAAATGCTTAATAAATATTATTTTATTCTCAAAATAGTCTGGGAAATAACTGCTATGGTATTATTATCACCCCCATTTTACAGATAAGAAAACCAAGGCAAACAAAGGTTAAGTGACTTGCCCAGTGTCTCATAACAAGTGTCTGAGGTTAAATTTGAACTCAGATCTTTCCATCTACAGATCTGACACACCATCCATTGCACCATCCATAAGTATTTGTGACTAACCACTGAATTCCATTTCACACATGAAAGAGAGGATAACGTAGTGTAAATGGTAACTTTAAAACAAGTTGTATTTTTCTATTAAAATTTAATTTACATAATGCTTTCCAATTGTTTTTTACTCTCAAAAGGAGAGGACATAAAACACTTTATCTATTGTCAATATACATGAGGTGAATATAATTGAAAAGCTTTCTATTATACTTCTCTGGAGCATAAATCACTTCATTATAGAAGTGCCTTTTACCAGTTAACAAAATATATGTATATATTTACATATATACTGTACATGAAATAAACATTTATATTATACCTTCTTTGTGACAGGTTCTGTATTAAGTGCTCTTTACAAATGCCTCATTTAATCCTCATGACAACTCTACAAGATAGCTGCTATTGATATCACACTTTTACAGGTGAGGAAACTGAGGCAAACAGATTAAGTTACCTGCCCAAGATTATATAGCTAGGAAGTGTCTGAGGACATATGTGGGTGTCTATATATAATCTCACACACCTAAGCTTTATTATTTAGATGTACTTACTCAATCAGCCCACAAAGTGGGATTTTATAACAACTTTTATTTCGACATTGTTGTCACAAGTAATTTAAGTAAATAAATTTGACTAAAAGAACCCAATTCATAATTGAATCATAATAGCAATAAGTAATTCAGGAGACTCCAGATGCACTACCTTAAAGTTTATTTTTATTTTTTTAGTTCAGAGAATTGCTGAATTTCATGCACATTTTTAACTCTCCTCAAATGGCAAATATAAATTAAGTTTCTCCTTCCCTGGAGAAAGCTAGGAGGCATATTAGACAACGTTCAGGACCTGAAATCAGGAAGAATCGTGGTGGCTTTAGACACTTATTAGTTGTGTGGCCTTGGGTAAGTCATTTAACCCTGTTTACCTCAGTTTCATGAATTGTAAAATGGGCCAACCATTCTACTATCTCTGCCAAGAAAATCCCAAATAGGGTCATGAAGTGTCAGATAGGATTGAAATGACTAAAATACAACTAAAGACTTCTTGTCTCAAAAATAACCACATGAATTGACAAAAGAGCCTTCTCCTTTATTACTATTAGGTTTTTACAAGGCAATGGGGTTAAATGACTTGCCCAAGGCCACACAGCTAGACAATTCTTAAGAGTCTAAGGCTGGACTTGAACTCAGATCCCCTTGACTCTAGGACTGCTACTCTATCCATTGCACCACCTTGTTGCCCCTAGCCTTCTCCTTAAATTTACTGGGTTTTACTAGTTATTCTAGATATAAATGGGGTCAGCATAATTGAAAATGTTTCCATTATGCTTCATGACTCTTTGATTATTAATTATCCCTCTCTTTGGACGACTCTTTATCTTCTTTCTCCCCAAAAGGATACTTCTTAGTCCCATTTTCAGTTTTCTTTTTGCTATTCTTTCTTTTGACAATCTCATAGATTCACAGAATCTCAGAGTTGGAAGGGTTTTCAGAAGTTATCTTGCCCATTGCATATTGGAACAGGCTCACTTCCCAACCATCCTGACAGGAGTCCATCCTGATTCCCTTCAAACCTCCAATGAAGAGAAGCCTATGACCTTTCTTTTTAAAATTATTTTAATTAATATTTTACTTAGTTTCCAATGACATACAATAGTAGCTTCCAACTATCATTTTCTGTAAGGTTTTGAATTTTATAAATTTTCCTCCACCTTCCCTCCCCCACCCATAGAAGATAGTCTGATAATCTTTATATTGTTTCCATGCTATACATCGATCAAAATTGAATGTGTCAAGAGAGAAATTATATCCTTGAGGAGAAAATAAAATATTAAAGATAACAAAATTCGATTTTGTCATCATCTGAGTATGTGTTTTGATTTTCCATGAGACTAAAGCAATTCTCTATGGTCAGATTCTTCTTTTTCTGTTGTTTACTCATTTCCTCAGCCCAAGACTAATTTACAGCACTTCCAAAGCTTTGAGATTTTTTTGGGACACCCCACTGGGACCTTTATTCCTCCAAGGTCTTATGCTCTCTTGCCTGTGCTTTGATATGTGAATGACCAACTCACTTCCCTCTGCCCTGGAGCTATAAGGAGGGGTCCTGCTTGGCTATCTTAGTATGGCAGCCCAAACTGCAACCTGAATCTGAGTATGGTCAAACAGCAGAATCCTACCCAGAGAGAGAACAGAGAAATTTTTGCAATCTTCCCTGGCTGTACTCTGGGGGTGCAGACTGCTTTCTCCAGATTATCACTGCAGGTTCTGCGCTGATACCCCTCACTCCACACTCATGCTTGTGTAGCAGAATCCTCTCCCCACCCCTTCAAGCTGTTCCAGTGCTGTGCTGCAACCAATGCTTTTTCCAGCTCCTGGTCCTGGTGAAACACACCTTTCCTGAGGAACTTCTAAGTTATCTTGGACTGGGAAAATGTATCATTCAGACTTTCTGTAGGTCCTGCCCCTCTAAATTTTGGCTAGAGTCATAATTTGTTGGCTTTTGGAGTTTTGGGGGGAAAGGAGTTCCTGGGAAATGCTGCCTTCATGCCACCATCTTGGCTTCACCTCCAGTGATGCCCCCTTTCCACTCTAGACTCCTCCCAGTCTTCTTAAATCCACCTGGGCCACTGCCCTGAGGACCTTAGAGAGCTTCTCTTCTCCTATTCCTAATGCACCCCACTTCCCTTTGTCTGAGATTCAGACCCTCCTCCTGCTCAGTAGAAAGAATGCCATGAAACCCTATGGAAAGCAGACTAAGGAGAGGGCCCTAAAGTTTCAGGGAAAAATGAGATTCACTATGATACTATTTTATATTTCTAAATCCAGATTAGATGGGGCTGAGTTTGTCCTAAACTGAGCCATAATGGGCTATCATTTTTAGTCACATATTCTTGTTTAGTAGAATAATTCTGATGTTTGACCTTGTTTGGGGAGGTCAGACCTTAATACAAAATATTTAAAATTTGATAAGTGTTGGATCCAGGCCTGAATTTCATTGTTGCCTGGTAAAGTCCCATTGAGAATCCTTTCCTAAGGACATGAACCTTAACCTCCATAGAAACTCCAAACAAAGCCTAATCTCACCTTGGTGAACCCCCAAACAAAACAAATCCTCCAAGGAAACTCCAATGGCTCCTAGTCCTTATAAAAACCTTATAGAAACCACCGTGCCTTCTATAACCAATAACCTATAAGAAGACTTGCTCTCCCCATTACTCACTGCTGGACTCTGCTTGGACCAAGTACACCATTCCTTCCACCAATAAACAGCTTTACATTCCCTTCCATTTATGTTGCCATCTTCCTTTTTTAGCAAGGTTTCACTTTTTGACCTTTCAATAAGAAAGTGATATGATGATCCATGGAGATTAGGTTCCACACATTCTCCAGCATGACCTCTCTGTACAACTTCTGAGGATGGTCCAAGAGGCCCCATTCCTCCTGGGTGAAATCCATAGTCACATCCTTGAAAGTCACCAACTCCTGGGTTGGGGGGCTGGGTGCCTGGGGGCCATTCCCTCTAGACTCCCTGCTTGGTCCAGGTCTTGGTCATCTGCAGGCTAGGCCCTGCCAGCACTGCTTGGGCCCTGGGGGACAACTACTTTCATTTAGAAGAAGCCTCATATCCAAGGCACTATATGATTAACTGTTATTGTGACAGATTATGGCTAGGTTCAGACTTTGATAGCAATTTAAAAAACAAAAGTAGACATTTGCTACGACCACTTGCCTCATCTGAAAACAAAATCCTGAATTAAACCCCACTTTTCTGGAAATAAATATTTATGCTTCACAAACCTAAGTAGAGTAGAAAGAACTCTCCATCTTAATGAAGTATGATCTATATGGGGGGGTTGTCAGTTTTATTGATTTTTTTTCATACCAGATCAACTTCCTGGCAATTTATGACATACTCTTAGGCTTCTTTCTTCCATAATTTAGTTGGTGAATACACAGGTAAATAATGAATAATTATTCATCTAGCAGCACACAGGTTGCAACTATAGACAGTCTTGGTAGCTGGAAACTGGGTTTGGAGTCATGGCAATCTAGGAAAAAGTTCTAGAGTGAATGAATGAGGCCACCTCATTCATTTTACTAGTTGTGTCAGTCTGAGTGAATGACTTAAGCTCTCTATGCTTTAGATGAGTAAGAGTATCAAATGCAAATAGCAAATTATCAGTGTGAACTAACTACATATTATCTTTTTATATTGTATTTTTTGGTAAACATTTTCAAATTATTTTTTGATCTGGTTCCAATCTTAGGAGTTTTACAAGGCTCCTGGAATTTGACACTTTAGACACACCCTAGAACTTGAAGTCACAGACCCTTCAATGGAAAAAAATTTATCTTATTTTCCAAAGCAAAGTAGGATAGTTTAAATTGAAGTTCTAAGTCAATTATACAATGCATCAGTAAATATTACTTAAGTGCCTACTATCTGCCAGGCTAAGCCCTGGGGGGATACAAAAAGAGGCAAAATGGAGAGGCAACAGGCAATTATTATAGTGAGCTAAATATGGAATAAATAAGAAGTCATTAATAGAGAATTATGAGGCATTGGGAGACAGAATTTTAGATTGGGACTCACAGAAATGGATCACTCAACACGGTGAAATAGTGAAAGTGAAACTGTTATTGCAGTTACATGGCCTGTGCATGCCCCCTAGTTCTGGGACTGATAGACTGCTCAGATGACCTGGAGCTAAGGCAACTTCCAACTCCAAATCTGCCATTCCTCTATCGATTACCTTTTATTGTGGTGTCAAATTCTCAAATGTTGCCTCTGTGACCTAAATTATTACAGAATAGCAGGGTCATTTTACCAGATAGCACCTTCACAGCTCCCTCAAATGAATTCATCTCTTTTTTGACTGATTTAAAGCTATCTTCTCAGAATTCTGACATCTTGGATATAACTTGTATCAGGGTCAAAACCTGAACCTAGATTTTGTGACTCCAAGTTGAGTGCTCTTCTCAAAACACCATCTTGCATTACTGAAGTAAGACCAATATTTTTTAGTTCCCTTTATTGTAAGATCTGAGGGTTAGGTAATCCACCTTAATTACCTAAACTTAATTTTGGACTTCAGTTCGATACATGTTCACCAATGGGTCTCAGAGAAGCTATCAGATATATCAAAATTTGTTCTTGAAAATTACACCAAAAATATATTTGAAAGATATCTTCTTTAAAATTCATTTAACTCTATGGTATGAATAATATATTCTTATTTTTGAATGTGTGACCAGGTATATTTTTAAGCAAAACTTAGGTCAAAATAGATAAGGACCTATCTATTTAAAAACACAAAGAAAGAAGTATTAAGATTTTAGTATGAAGATTTTAAAACATATGATAACTGCTAGGTTAGACCTCCTTTTCCTTTCCTGGCAATGGAAATGAAGAAATTCCTAAATCTAGAGGTTAAAATGTAAGTTGTCCTCCAGATGACAAGGAATCAAGGTCTAGTAAGGCACAAAAGGTTTAATTATTTATATCCTTACACCTAGTCTAATCCTTTTTCTAATATATTTTCTAGACCAGAAATGTTACAAGTTCAACTAATTTCCCCTTTTTATCAGTCTATGACTTATTTCTCATCTTTTCATTCAACAGAGCCCCATTTTTACATTTATGTTTTTCTACCCTGTCTTGGGAAGGTTCAGTTACTTATGAAGCATTTAAAAATTATGTAGTTAATGTTATGTTCATAGTTTTTTCACTGATAAAAACTTAAAAGTTCATTATATGGATTTCAGCACACTTAAAAATCTTCAGATTCCAGGAATCTGATATTAATTTGCACAAATTATTAAACAATTCATTTGCTAAATTTCTCATTTTAGCTTAGTTTTTAAAAAAACATAAAATATATGAATTTTGGTTAGACCACTTCTAATATGTAGAAACCAAGTAAAAATTCCAGGCAAAACATTAATACTAGAAGTCCCTAACACTGACTAAGCCTTTACTTTCAAAACAAATGTCCTTAAATTTGTTCTGAGTTGCTCTTTGAATATTATTATATCTCAGAATTGCAACCTACAGTGCAGTGCAATTTGTATAAATGCTTGAAATCATTATTGCTGCATTTAAGAAACTGAATACTTTTTAACAGTTTACACTAACATTCTCTACTCTTTGGCAGTAGGATTTTTGCTGAAAGTATTATTTATGTACAGCTGTCAATTGTATGTATACACATTGAAAAAGAGGGGTACACATCCACTCCCAGCTTGGAAAAAAAACAACTTGATGTTATGTATGAGTGGCTAGATATGCAACATAAACTTGCAGGTAGTCCATCATCATATCAATCAGTTAGTAAACATGTTTTAAGCATCTTCTCAACACATCCCTGTTGTGAGTGTTGGGGAACACATTAAAAAAAAGACAAAAGACAGTCTCTGCATTAGAGTGGCTTGCAATCCAAGGAAGGGGGAGACAACTTGCAAATATATATATATATATATATATATATATATATATATATATATATATATATATATATATATATAGTACAAGCCATATACAGGACAAATAGTAAATCATCAACAGAGGAGAGTATCAAATGCAAATAGCAAATTATCAGTGTGAACTAACTACATATTAACTAACATATTAACAAAATCAAGAGATTTTGGGGAAGGTTTCCCATATAGATGATGGGATTTTAGTTGGGACTTAAAGAAAGTAGTCAGAGTGAAAGAGAGCATTCCAAGTGTAGGGGATAGCCAGATAAAATGTTCCCTAAAAAACTATTTTACAGAGAACTCACAAAAGGTAAGTGTTCACAAGGATGTCAGAAGAAGTGATACAAGGACATGCTCAAGGGTCTCTTTGAAGAACTCTGGATTCAGTTGTGAGATATAGAGTTGGAGTGTTTTGTTTGAGGAACAGCCAGTTTAGTGTCACTAGATCAAAGAGTACAGGTCAGGGTCATTAGTGACCCTTTGTGCTTGAAGAGGACCACGATGACATCACTATGTCAGTGTCAAGGACAATGTGTCCAACTAACTAATCAAACCAACATGAGCTTGGGAGGCTCTACCACAGATCAGGCATGAATAGTCCATATGAACATTTGGAGTGGAGATCTCACATCTGAGCTCTCTTTCAAATTATCACAGTCCTACCTTGCTCTTAGAACACAGTGCCTTCTTTGATGTGAGCATACCATTCTGAGTGGTCCTACACCAAAATTGCTTATATCTCACAATTGAATCCAGAGTTCTTCAAAGAGACCTTGAGCGTGTCCTTGTATCACTTCTTCTGACCTCCTTGTGAATATTTACCTTGTGTGAGTTCTCTGTAAAATAGTCTTTTAATGCTTAACACTTCAGCTCAAGAAAAGACTTCATTGTCCATACTTTGATAGTTCAAATGAAAGCAGCTCAATTTTCTGGCATGGCCTTGGAGGAGACTTTCTAGATTTCCCAGGCATACAAACAATGAGGTCAAGAACAATGGCTGTGTAGCTCTTCAGTTTGGGAGGTAGTCTCTCTTCTCCCACACTTTAGGAGTTCTCAAATATGGAATTAGCTCTGGCAATGTGTGTATCAACTTTATCACCTATGTGGATATCCCTGGAAAGTATACTGCCAACATAAGTGAACTTATTCACAGAATTAGATATTTCTCCATTTGCTATAATAAGTATGGATGGTGTAGGACTGATTGGTGGAGAACTTCTGTGTCTTGGTGTTATTTATCAGATCATAATTAGTGCCAGAGAATGGATCTGTTGCATCTCATTCTCAGAATCTACCTTAACTGCATAATCATTTGCAAATAAAAAGTCATACATCAACCTTTACTCCTGTTTGGTCTTGGTTTGTGGCTTTTTCAAGTTAAATAATTTACCCTTAATGCAATCTTTACCTTTATGCCATTCTCATCCTCATTGAAGGTGTCTGACAACATTGCTGAAAATATCTTGCTAAAAAGCTTAGGAGCAAACACACAGTCAAGCCCAGGAGCATCGTCCTTTATCCAAAAGCCATTCAAGCCTGCCATCTTTCAACTGATGTACAATACTAATGAACTTCTCTAGGCAACCAGATTTTCCCACCTTCTACAAACCCTTACAACTGATAGTATCAGATACCATAGTCAGATCAAGAAATGAATACAGACCTCTGTTTTGCTCTTGGCATTTCTCCTGGACTTCTCTGACAAAAAATACCGCATTGGCTCTTGAGTGGATGCCCATCATTCAGGAGAAAGATCAGACTGTTAAGGACTCTGGAAAGAATCTTGCCAATAATGACTAAGAGAAAGACTTCCCTCTATAATTGTCACTGGAAGCCTATATCTTTTTTCTTTGTATTTATATGTGTGTGGGTGTGCATGTGTCTGTGATTACACACATATATACCTGAATATAGGCATAATTTAAAAATAATCAATGTCCTTACAATGATCTAGCATACACACAAGTAGCTGTAGTACAAGCTACAGTGAAAAAATAGAATGAGGAGTTAATAGAGCTTTGATGGGTCAGAGAAAAGCATCACCTCTAGATAGGAAGCACAGGGAAATCTTCACCAATGAGTTATCAAGCTCAACCTTGAAGAATAAGAATTTTATAAGAAGTAGAATGATATGTTCAAAAAACAACAGAACAGGAGCAGCTATATGGCATAGTAGAAGAGCACTGGCCCTGGAGGTAGAAGACCTGAGTTCAAATATGACCTCAGATGTTTGACTCTTACTAGCTTGTGACCTGGGTAACTCACTTAACCTTGATTGCCTCAAAAAAAAGAAAACAAAGAATAGGCCAGTATAGCTGCCCTGTTGTGTTCATTAAAGGGAATTTAGGAAGAAAATTTTAAAGAATAAAACTAAAGTCACAGAGGACTTTGAATGACAGCTGAAGGAGTTTGGTTTATTCACTAACAAGACCATAATCGGAATTTGTTTAGGGTCCAAAGAAGAGGAAACCTGAATGATTAGAAAGGTTGCAATGCCATTGACAAAAACTGGGAATTCAGGAACAAAGGCATGTTTAGGGACAAGTTCTGCTTGTGTTATCCCGAGTTTGAAACAGTGGTGGAGCATCCACATGGATGTATAATTAGTCATTTAGAAATGATTCAAAACACAGGGGAGAGGTCAGGGCTTAAAAAATAAAGGTTTGGTAATCATCTGCATAAGAGGTGGTAATAGAAGCTCTATTCTGCTTTTTTAAAGGAATAGTAGAAATTGGATTAGTCTCATTTTGCTTGACCAAAGATACTGAACTGGGAATATCAGACAGAAATTGTGGAGCCTTTACTCTATCAAACAATTTAGGTCATTCAAAAGTGGGATGGACTGTCTTGAAAGATCATGGGCTAAGGGGGCAGCTAGGTGGCACAGTGTATAGAGCACCAACCCTGGAGTCAGGAGTACCTGAGTTCAAATCCAGCCTCAGATACTTAATAATTACCTAGCTGTGTGGCCTTGGGCAAGCCACTTAACCCCATTGCCTTGCAAAAACAAAAAACAAGAAAGATCATGGGCTTCAACATGGGTAATGCTAATTCCATCAATGCAATAATCAGGGACAATTTTAGAGGAGCTATGACAGTGAATACCATCTGTATCCAGAGAAAGAACTATGGAGTTTAAACAAAGACCAAAGTCTATTACCTTCAATTTAAAAACAATGTCTTATGTACTACATAATTTTGTTATCTTTAATATTTTATTTACAGCCTTCAGAGTCCTGATCAGGAAAGCCCCAGGCAGAGCTTCCTCTCCATGGGTGAAACTCCAATTAGGCTAAAGTCCAATTAGATTTTATATAGCTTGAGAACAAAAAAAAAAGGCTTCTTGTCAATTTTTTGTGGAATAAAACCATATTTTCCAGGTTGTCGGAGGAGGGAGCCACCCCTCCCTAAACCCCAAGAATTTGGCGTTTACATTCAGGAATGGCTAGTTCCTGAAGAGATAGGCAATGTTAATCAAGAATGGCCTTGAGAGTCTGGCCAAGACCAGTCAAGGATGTCCAATGGTTCTTTTAAATACTCAAACAGTTTTAAATATATACATAGGATCAATCCTGCTCATCTACCCTCCCAGTATATCAGTGAATTGGGAGTCAGTAATTCTCTGTACACCAGAGGTAAATTGAGGATCAGTAATTCTCTGTAGTTAAACTATACGGCCTTACTATGGAAAGTCTTATATCTAATGTATTAACTATACAATCTTCAGTTTGATAGTCAGTTTAAAATCTCTTCTCTCCCATACTTTCTTTCAGAGCCTCCCAAATACTGAGCTAGTTCTGGCAATGTGAGTATCAACCTCATTGCCAGTATGTATCTCCTTAGAAAGACACTGCCAAGGTAAGTGAACTTGTCCACAGTACTCAAAACTGAAACTTTTTTTGGTTTAACTGATGGTTCCACATATGGATGGTATGGTTTTGGCTGATGGAACACCTGTGTTTTCTTGATGTTGATTGTTAGACCAAAATTAGCACAAGCAGCATAGAACTGATCCATTCTTTTTTTGCATCTCAGCTTCAGAGGCTGCATTGAGTGCACAATCCTCAAACAGAAGATCATGTATCAACACTCCCTCTACTTTGGTCTTGTCTTGTAGCCTTTTCAAGTTAAAGAATTTGCCATCAGTGGGGTAACTGACCTTGAGGCCATGGTCATCCTCAGTGAAGGTATTTGATAACATAGCTGAAAACATCATGCTAAAAAGTATGGGAGCAAGGACACATTCTTGTTTTATTCCACTGGTGACTAGAAATATCAAGAGCATTGTCCACTATCTAGAATCTGGGCTTGCACACCATCATGGAACTGACGTATAATATTGATGAACTTCTCCAGGTAACTAAATTTTTACATAATTTTCCATAAACCTTCACAACTGACGATATCAAAGGCCTTGGTCAGAAATAGAAATATTGGGGCAGTTAGGTGGCCCAGTGGATAGAGCATTGGCCCTGGAGTCAGGAGGACCTGAGTTCAAATTCAGCCTCAATTACTTTGGCAAGTCACTTGACCTTAAATATATAAAATTAAAAAAAAAGAAGTACAGATGTTGTATACAGACCTCTGTTCTGTCCCAGTTATTTTCGTGGAGTTGCTGGACACCAAATACCATATCAACTGTTCCTCTACCCTTTCTGAAGCCACACTGGCTCCCAAGAAAGTGACCAACTTCCAGGCGAAGGATCAGTCTATTGAGGAGGATTCTGGCAAAAATCTTACCAGCAATGACTAATAGAGAAATAATTCTCTGATTGTCACAAGACAATCTATTCCCTTTATATTTATAGAGATGGACAGTGGAGGTATCCTAGAATTCTTGGGGGTAACCTTATCACACCATATCATCTGGAACATTTCAGTCAGTTTTTGGATGAATATGGACCCCCCCCCCACACACACACCTTGTAGAACGCAGTTGGAATAGAATCAACACCTTGTGCTTTGCCACTTGAAAGATGCCTAATGGCATTCAAAACCTCTTCAATTAGAACTTCAGCTAGGGACTGATTGACTTCAAATTGAGGTAAATTGTCATTGGTTCTGCATTGATTGATGATGGTCTGTTAAGAACATTTTGGAAGTGTTCAGCCCACCTCTCTAGGATCAAGTCTCTCTTTAATCAACGTGGATCCATCAGCCCTGAGTAGTTGAGATGCACCATATATATTTGGCCCATAAATAGCCTTCAGGGCATCATAAAATAATTTTGTTTTGTTACTATCTGCATAAAATTGAATATCATCTGCCAGAGTCCTGCATCTTTCTAAGATTCACTAGGACTTTACTTTTGATGGAATGAAATGCTGCCTTCTTAGAAATGGATGAACTATCCTGTTGAATTCCCTGTGGAGTTCTCATTTTTCATTTAGTAACTTCTGTTTTTCCTCACCA
The DNA here is from genome assembly GCF_037893015.1 of Macrotis lagotis. Taxonomy (NCBI): domain Eukaryota; kingdom Metazoa; phylum Chordata; class Mammalia; order Peramelemorphia; family Peramelidae; genus Macrotis; species Macrotis lagotis. The sequence continues at coordinate 421,222,955 of NC_133666.1, read as the reverse complement.
TTTTCATCAAATTAGTCTTGTTGTTTGTGAGTTTTCTGACCTACATGAACAAATGCAATGCTATACACAAGATCTCTGAAAGCTGCCCACTCCTTTTTTGCTCCACTGTTGCCAACTGTGTGTTGGCTCAGTTTTCCCCTCCAAGTTAGGAACAAACTGTTCCTGATAATCTCTTGACATCAACTCTTCTAGTATTCATTTTGCCTTGGACTGCTGCTTTGGTTAAATTTGAATATTTTTCTTAGAGAGGATCTGTGGTCAGTCCAGCATTCTGGACCACAAATTGCCTATGTCACTCTCACATCTTGTCTATCTCTTCTTACAATCACATAATCTAATAGATGCCAAAGTTTGCTTCCAGGGTGTATCCAGGAAGTTTATTGAGTTTAGGTAAATGGAAGACAGTGTTTGTGATAAGAAGGTCATGATATACACATCTTCAGTAGAAGGTGACCATTGCTATTACTGTTTCCAACTCCATTCCTCCCAAGGACTCCCTGCCATGACTGGTAATCTGAGTCTAATTTAGCATTAAAGTCACCCAGAATTATATAACTGTCCTCTTTTGGTTCATTGATGATAAGAGTCTCCAGGTCTTCATAAAATTTTTTAACTTCATCACTGTTCATCATGGTAGGAGTATAGGCACTGATGATGGTGGCATGGCATTTTCCTGGAAGTGGCAATCTGATTTATGAGCCTGTCATTCACTCCTTTTGGTAAGCATTCAAGAATGTTGACTAGATTAGTTTTGATTTCAAACCCTACCCCAGCTTCACAGTGTTCCTTTTACTGCTACCATTCTAGCAAAATGTGTTATTTGGCACCCACTTCAGTAAGCTTGCCTTTATTTGCCAGACTTGTTTCACTCCAGGCTGCTATTTGGATACCATACCTGCTGAGTTCTCTTGCAACAAGAGCTGCTTCGTCTTTCAGGTCTATTGGATCTTAAACCAGGTAATTTTAATGGGAAGGCCAAGAGAAGTCCATGTGTGAACTCTAGACTATAACAGGCTTTTATGTAATATAAATGCCAGTGACATAAATCTGTGTTCCACTAACTGATAAAGGCTAAATGGCATCATTTATCTCATGGGAATTTGAGCACTAAAAAGGAAAAGTTCAATTTATTTTACTTTATAACTGGCTATACTGATTTGATATTGTAATTTATTCTGTATCTACATTAATCTCCTTTATATAACCTTGAGTTGAGTTCAGGAATTTAGCTTTTCTGATGAACTAGTTTAAAGTTATAATTAAAAGAAAAGTTGCTAGTTCCAGGACATCTATTTGTTATCTTTAAACCAAACAAGTTAACTTGGTTTCATTCCCAAAAAGACAAATCATCTATTCTTTCCTGTCTTTTTTAATTCAGGGAATTTTTATCTTTTCCCAGACAAGGAATCTTGTATTTTGGATTCCTCTAGCAAAAACTTCCAAGATGAAGATGAGGTACCATAAAACAATGAACATTACTTAACTGTGAGAGAGGCAGTGATTAGCCTCACATCAGAGGCAACCCATCTTTTTTAGTTCAGCCAAGCATAATGTTCCTGACCTGACCCCACAACGTATCATTTTTTCTTCATACCTATCAAGACCCATTATTTGCTGTAATACAGTAAAGAGGATCCTCCTCTTTTCACTGGGATTCATTGACTTTACTGAGGCTGCTAGTCTGACTTGCTTTGTTAACAGTTATACATGTTACTATTAATCAATTTATTTTACTTGAATCTATGATCCCCACACCTCTTTGAGCACTTACCAGTGAAATTTTTTTCACCTGCAAGGAGGGGTGGGAGAGGAGTGACTTTTCTTGGAGTAATATAAAAAGATTTGGTCAGTCTACAATTTTTACCCCAAACCAGAAGTACCCCTTTTGGGAAAAGTTATGACTTTTGCTATCTATGTAGCATGATAACTTTAACAATAATTTTCAATATAAAGCCTGACAAAATTCCTTAAGGACAATCCTGTGAAGGAATATTTTTCCTCAAGGACAACCCTTGATCAAGGTCAGGGGTTGATTAGAGAGAGAGAACACTAATTGATGGTCTTCAGAGCCTATGAAACCCTTGTTTGGTGAAACCTTGTCTTTCTAGTCAGAGAAGAAAATAATTTAAATTAAAAAGTAGCTTAAAGTTCAATATTAACCTAAAAAAGGATTTTAAAATGTGTACACATTGATTTTCTTAGGTTTTCCGTTACCAATATTTAATATCATTTTTGTTAGCTCACTTGTGCAAATAAAACGAATTTTCTTCCCAGGACCAGATGGAGAATGCTGTCCAAGTGAAAGGTAAATGGACATGATAGCATGGTCTCTGGAGACATCTTGTGGTAAACTTGGGAATAGCATTACACTTCTTGATAATGTAAGTTTTATCATTAGTGTTGATATTTGCTATATGACAACATCCCTTTGATTCATTTAAGAAGAGAGACAGACTTTCCTCTATCAGTTCATAAACTGGCTTCCCAGACAAAAGACATTGTCCACCTTTTGGCAGCCTCATGTAAGCCAGAGAAATATGGTACTATGAATCCATATGGGGAAAGAAAGGGTTAGTAGGGAAATCTGAGTCCTTCCAGGAAGGATAAATTTATGACATAATGCATCAATTAGCCATTTTCTTAGCCATTATACAACTGACCATTCTGGCACTAAATAAGTCTGTTTATTTGTGTGCACGTGTGACTTGGAAAGTTTTCTTTGACTCAGATCTAAGATGAGAAGTTTTCTAAATCTTTAAGAGTGACAGAGTTTCTGCCCCCTGACTTTAGACAAGTTAGAAAATAGACAATAGAGGTGGCTAGGTGGTGCAGTGGATAGAACACTGGCCCTGGAGTCAGGAGTATTTGAGTTTAAACCAGGCCTCAAACACTTAATAATTACCTAGCTGTGTGGCCTTGGGCAAGTCACTTAACCCCATTTGCCTTGTAAAAACATAAAAAATAAATAAACAAACAAAAAGAAAATAGACACTAGATAGAAATAAGAAATAGTCTACAGGGAATCTAAATCTTCAGGGAATTTGGCTTCATAAACCAATTAGATACTAATCAGAGACTCAAATGCAATATTTCTATTTTGAATTACCAAGTTACTGTTTGAATGCTTTTAGAATTGATAAAATATCTGAGTTTCAGGGAATCATTTTGTAGAAATTTTTTTAAAGAAAAAGTAAGAAGAGCAGATAAATGGATCAGAAAAGCAATGGATATCTTTCTCTACCTCCTCCTTTCTCTTCCCTCCTCCATTCCAGAAGGACTAGGTAGGATTTAGGGTTAAATCTGCTTAAACCATGTGAGGTAGAAATTACCAATTTTACTTTGTAACTCAGTTCATGTTAGAGATTAAATGGTATTTGAATATTTTCTGTCTTAAATGGCACATGAAGGATATAGAGGGACCACGTCCATCCAGAAAGACAGTGAGTCTTCTCATTTATTTTATGTTAGACTTTACAACAGTGGTAAGAAGTATTTTTACAAGCACTGCCTGGGGGGGCAATGAGCAATATTTTTTATGTTCTCACTTGATATGTGACATAAGGAAAATATATTTAGGAATTAAATCATTAGATTTCTATATAAGATATAATTGAATCACGGCAGCGAGGTGGCAAAGTGGATAGAGCACCAGCCCTGGAGTCAGCCCTGAGTTTGGATCTGACTTCTAACACTTAATAATTGCCCAGCTGTGTGACCTTGGGCAAGTCACTCTTAACCCCATTGCCTTAAATTAAAAAAAAAAGATATAATTGAATCAAGAATACGTGGTCATTGTAGAGTGTTAAAAACTAATGGTCGATATAATTTAACAATTGGCTAACTGATTGATATGTTTCTAAATTTTTCTTTACCATAAAAGGATATTGTATCTGGGATATTAATAGATTATGAATTGAGGAATTAAAGAAAGGGTGTGTTTAGACTGGTTAAGTCCTATTGATAATTTAATAGGGCATAAGAGTGATGCCATTAAATATAGTTGATTCCAAATAAAATATTGTAAAATTGTTATCCAGAATGCTTATAAGGTTGCCAGATATTCATTTGGATATATTTTTTAAATAGATAATTACTTACTTCAGTACAGTCAGGTAAATTTGTTACTTGACAAGTCATGCACTTTGACTCTCACTGTGCAGAAAAACTTTTCGTTAAAATTTTTTGTTAAAGATTTTATCAGTATTACTTGATCACTTGATCACTTCTGAAAATTACTAAAGTGTTATTAACAAATTAGGCTGAATAAGACACAAATGAAAAGTTTACTGTGGCCAGCATTCTTCTCTAGTTTTGAGTCACCCATCAGACATTCTCTGTTATGTAAAACCCACAGCATTTAAAATATTTCTAGTTGGGAGTATTTACCCAAATTTGATTCAAATAGAGTTATATCTTTAACTGTAGACTGAATTTAAAAGAGGTACCTGATATGTTTTATAATAAGATTTATTTAGAGAAGTTATAACTACCTAGTTATAGAGGAATATAGTTATTATGTTTTAGAAACTTGTAATTTGAGCAATGTATTAAAATAACATTAAAATAGTTAAGAAAAATTGGGTATCTTTAACCACCCTAAAAGGTGTATAAAAGTTAAAGTTAGATATTTTAATAGTATGGGTCTTACTTTGACATATTAATAGTCTCATAGAGTTTATATCCTCATATGTGAAATGGATGAGATAATGGTTTTAAGTGATAATTATTATTTAAAATGTTTTGACAAACCTTTATAGGTTTTATTTTAATTAAAACTACTACTGTCATTCAGATTACTGTATAAATGTCAGCAAAAATCACAATCAAGTTAAGTGTTTCACTTAGTTTATCTAATTGGAGATTTTCCCATTTGCTTGACTCCTAGTTTTCTAAGATATATATTAAATGAAAAACGATTGTGTATCTTCAGTATATACTTAGGATTAAAACTTAAATTGTTTTGTATGAAAATTTAGAAGATTTAACCATGAATCACATAATTTGGTGGAATTTCCATTTTAATGCTGTAAATTTTACACTTTGATGAATTGTAACAATGTGAAGTTTAGAAATAGCTGGGTTTTTTGATGTAACTCTAAGCAAACCAACTAAGAAATGAAAAATAAATGATATAAAACTTTAATGATCCTTGAGGGGAATTTTTTTTCAAGTTTTAAATGTTGCCACTAGTGATTAAAAATCCAAATTTAATTTGAGGAAAGTTTTGTTCTAATTAGAATAACTAAATAGAATAACTGCATTAAATCAGAATCTATTACTGCTATTTAGTTTTAAGCTATTTATCAGCCATCTGTCCTCAAGAAAATTACCTTACCTTTCTTCATCTCTCTTCAGTAATCTGTAAAGGGGATTAAAAAACACAGGATTGTTTTGAGAAGCACAAAAGTTGGAATACTGTAAGCACTACATAAATATTAATTATTGTTATTTCTTTAACTTAATGCTGTACTGGGTTTTTAGTGTGATTAATATAAAATATCAAAGGTGATAAGATGAATGGTTTTCTATGTAAGATAACTGAGAAATGCATTTAAATGATTTTATGCCATTTGACTAGTAATAAGTTTTGTTTGAAGTTTTAAAATCATGCTATTGTGAATGTTAATATTATGTTTCTATATTTTCTTATATTGTAAATTCTAGGAAACCATTGTATAAGAAATGCTATAAAGAGGATTTATTGAATGGTTTTATTATTGGAGAATTTCACTCCTTTTGACATGGATACTAGTTGTAGAATTGTTAGAAACTATTTGTCATCATGTTAAAACTTATGAAACGTTTAATTAGATATATTTTTAAAAGGAAGAATGATAATTACTTACTTTGTGGAAAAGGAAAAGAGAGGAGAGAAATCTTGAAAAATAATTTCCTCATTTGTAAACCTGACAGGTTTCTTGGGATGACCCGCTTGAGCAAGGTCATAAAATTTTATCTGTCCTGTTAAAGAACTTATGAATTTATTTACTGAGAAAATGGGATTCCTTTTTTTGGATTACAAACACTCTTTGAATAAGGGGGGGAGGACATATAAAGTTGTTTATAGTATAGCAAAGATTTATGTGATTTGTGATTATGAAAATTATGAAATTGAACCTGTAATAGTATGTTGTTATCAGTTGAAACAATTTATGTTGTTATCAGTTGAAACCAACTTAGTCTCAAAAGACACTAGTCTTATATATTTAATTTTGTTTAAGGGGTTAATATGTCTGGAGATTTACAATAATTAGCCAGTGTATTTCTTTCTTTTAAAAAATGATCATATTTTTGCTATGTAAAATTACAGAATGTCATAATTTTCTTAATTCTAATAGTTTTGATATGAGAATGAGTTTAAAATAAGAGATAAGGAAAAAAGGAAGTGAGTAAAATTTTTTAGGTATTTGTAAGGTCTGGTATATTTATTTTGCTATTATTGCAGCAATATAATAATAGCTATATGTTAAGGCATGATTAGTGAAACTGCTATTTGAAGTGAAATTTCATGGGACTATAATCTGGTTTGTTCTGAGTTTTTAATTTGGGTATAAAATTATGAATAATCATTAAGTCAGCCATCTACCATTCAAGGGAAATGCCACTAGCTGCTCAAAAGTGGATGTCTATGCCTAGGAAATATTGAGAGGACAACCTTGGAGTAGTTTCTTGACTTAGTTTACCCATTGTGCTATTTACATTTGAACTGGAATGCTTCCCACTTGAGTCATCCTATACCTGACTATGATACCCTATGAATGAAGTGGTACTTTGCTGTAAGATTAGTTGTTCCAAAGAATAAAATCTGACAAAAGTAAGGCTGTTTTACTCTATTATATCTGTGTTGTCTTTCTGTGCCCTTAGACTTAAGTCTGGAGCACCAGTTTTGATGCAATTAAAATCATGACTCTGCTTATTTCTTTCACATACTATCTCTTTAGCCAGAGCAGGTAAAGCTGTAATTTTTTAAAAAAATATAAATCTTTTTATACCAATTTCCCATCACCTCTGAGATAATATAATAGGATGCAATTACAAAAGAGCCTATTGTTTTTACACTAAATTTATAGTAAAATTCCATATTGTATAAAACCAAATAAATCAGTTTTTGTGCCTTCATCTACCTATTAATAGTTATATATATCATATCATATTATATCATATTTCTCCATGTATAAGATGCACCCTTTTTCAAAGAATTTGGGGTCTAAAAACTAGGAGTGTTTTATACAGTGGGTGTACATTTCTTTTACTTGCATTTCCTGCTTTTTGGTATTTGTTGTCTTTGCACTGATTGCTTCACATTTGTTACTGGTATATTAGGTTACGTTTTGCCACAATCTGCCCAGAAATGGCTCAGAAAAGATTTCTGTACAGTGCTGGTTTCAAGTTCAAATTGATCCAGTTTGCAAAAGTGAATGGAAATTGTGCTGCTGAAGATCAGTTTGTTCTTCCTCCGACTGAGAAAACAATCTGAGACTGACCATGGGAAGAAGAAACTCTATTGGAAATACCCTGGCAGAAGAAGGCCAGGAGAGGCAAGTCAGCCAAATGGCCTGATCTAGAGAGGGAATTGTAGTGATGGATTGAAGAGCAAAGGGTAATTGGAATTCCTGTGTCCACAAAGATGGTTTGAAGAATTGTTGAGGAAAAAATAAGTGACTGATTTCAGAGGAAGACACCATTGGTGCTTCAGGTTCATGAAATGGAATGAACTAAGCATGTGTCCAAGCACAGACTTGCCCAGGGAGAGCTTGTGGTCAACCCCAGACCAGAGTACAGGCAGGAGAGCAGTGAGAGCCTCTCCTGAGACAGTGATTCATCATCAAACACAAATGAGGACAAGCTAATGGAAGGGAGTTTTGATGGTGATGAGGAGGTGTATGAATTTTATGATGAATAAAACTTGAATTTAGTAACTTTATGCAATATAATTTTTTTTTCAAATTTCAGGCCCCCAAATTAAGGTGAGTCTTATACATGGAAGTGTTTTATACATGTGGATATATGGCAAATGGACATTAAACAGCTCTAGCAAAATTCCTATGCTGAAGAGAAGAAAAATGTTCAGAGTAAACTGTAAAAAAAGTACTTGATCTTTTAATGCAGAAATGGCAATTCCAAGATAAGGCAAGATAAGGTTCTGGACAATGAGGTCCTTTCTCAATCTAAACTGCCAAACATTCAAACTCTACTGCAGAGAGCACAACTTTGATGGACTGGCCACATTTTTTGAATGCCAAATGTTTCCTTGCCTAAAAAAATATTTTATGGAGAACTCACACAAGGCAAACCTCATACACTGGTCAGAAGAAGCAGTGCAAGGACATTCTCAGGGTCTATCTGAAGAACTGTGGAATTGGTTGTGAAACATGGAAGACAATAGCACAGGAGCATAGGATTGTCCAGCATGACATGTCTACATTAAAGAAGGTGCTGTGCTCAGTGAGCAAAGCAGAATTGCATAGTTCAAAAGGAGCATGAGATGTGCAAATTTAGAGACATCTTCCTCCCAAATGGTCATCCAGACTATTTGTGCCTGCCCTGTGATGAAGCCTTTCAAGATCTTATTGGTATGATTAGCCACAAACAAACTGTAGACTGACATCAACATCACGATGTCATTTTAGTCCTTTTTGAGCATGAAGTATAATTCATGTATAAGATAAGATCCTTGAAATTTCTCAGAATGGGTTATTAGACAAAAATAAAGAAGTTTGTGGACACAGATGTAAATCTATTAGTAAGGTTAAAATCAGAAATATCTTCTGTTTGGTAATAAGGAAAATTATTTCAGTGCAATTAATTATCAATGAAGGGAGTGACTTAAGAAACATCTTTTGTTACCTCAAAGGAAAAATCTGATTTTTATTAGGCTTATTATTTACTTTTGGATTAACATTTGTGTGGAACATGTCCAAAAATGTAAGCAATTTACATGTAGATGACTTTGAGATATACACTGCTGTCTGTATACAAATCTGAGATTAAGTACTGTATATTTACACATCCCATTCCAAGTGTTTTCTGGTCTGTTATAACTTAAGTTAAATAAGCATCTATCACTTACAAAGAGTGCTGATAGCTATATATATATATATATATATATATATATATATATATATATATATATATTCATGCTTAGGATTAGATTCCTATTGTTTCTTATTCTCTTGATGGAGGAATTGGTTGCTTGGCTGAAGTGGAAAATTTTGAGAAAGCATTATGATCAAATGATTATAGGTCAAATGTAAATGAGTATATAATGGAATCTAAAACCTTTGAGTATGTTCTAATAATGAGTTCTAAAAACTGGGTTCATGGCTTTAGATGGATAGATCTATATCTAAAGTATGTATATGGATAAATAGATATCATATATATATATATATGTATATATATAGTGTGTGTTAGTATATATATGTGCGTATGTATAGTTCTGTTCACCCTCTACAAAAAAAGACATTTTCTGTTTTGTTTTGTTTTTTTGTTTTAAACCCCCCCCACTAAATTTAAAGATTTTTCAGAGGTCTACCTTCTGTGGTATTTTAAAATGCTTAGTCTTTGATTTCTCAGATGTTCTTTACATTTCTTAAATATATCAACATAACAATTTGCTAATTTATATAATAGGAAATTTATAAGTTAATAAAATTGAAGTTTTCCATTTCTGAGGCTTTAATATAAAATCAAGGACAAAATAAATGAAAGCCAGTTTTAAAAAGGTAAATGAAAATAAAGTCAATGACAATTTAAAAAAGAACTTTAGTTTATATATTTACTTTGGTAAATATTAAATTCTCAACAAGAAGGACTCATTTTACAAGTGAGATCCTCAAATAATCTTAAGATTCTTCCTTCAGCATGTTGTTGGCAGCATCTGCATCAGGTACACAGTTTGGATAAAGATAAAAACATCAAGTAAAAACTTAAATTCTCTGAAGTTTTAAATGAACTATAGGTTCCTGATTTGATATTCTTATAAATCTATTTGTTAATAAGATTAGAATCATAAGGTTTGAGCTGGTTTTCATGACATGAACCAGTTACTAGAAAAATGAAATTTTAAAGGCAGTACTAAATTATATTGTCTAGTTATTAGCAGAAACATCTAAGAATCTCTATAAGTAACCTGAACCAGAGTAACTGAGCTTCCACAAGACATGCTCTGAGAAAGATCCATTCTAGAATGCCCAAGTTGTTTTCAGAACCATCTGAGCCCTAAGATATGATGTGCTAATGAAATAGCAATTGGGAATGGGTTACTAGGAAAGAAACTGCATGTTCACCCTTCCCTGTTGATCCTTCAACAATGAGTCACTGTCTCTGTAAGGCCTAGTTACAAAACAGGACTGTCCCCAATGTAGCCCATGAATGTTTCAGTCACAAGTGGTTTCAAAGACCAAGATGATTATGGTCTGGGGTGGGGATATTCCTCTCAAATTAGACCCATTTAGGTAGAATATTGGGGATAAAATTTCTTTAGCCCTTCTTCCCATATTGGTGTTACAGCATTAGAACAAGCAGTTAGAAATCTCAACAGAGATACTGGTCCACACTATTGTTCTTTTTTTTTTTTAAATAATTGCTTTACAAAACATTGTTATATTTTGATTTGTAACTTTAATTAGACTAAATGATTTATGAAAGGCATGACCTCCAAAGGATCAAAAAAGGGACTAAGAAATAAAGATTATTTTTACTATATATTTAATTCTATATTGTATTGATTTCATATTGTAATTGATTCTTTATCTGCTTAATTTCCCTTTCTATTGGGGGAGTTGACCTCAGGAATTTGCTTTTTTTCTTTCTGACCTAGTTTAAAGCTATAATTAAAAAAAAGTTGTTCTTTCTCATAGCAGGAGGCTCTGGGACACTTTCAGGACATCTGTTTGCTATCTTTATGTACCATGAATTAACTTGATACCATCCCCAAAGGTATCAATCCTTTCCTATCTTGTAAAATTAGGAGAGTTTTTATTTCTTCCGAGGAGCAGAAAGTCTAGTAGTTCTGATTCCATGGCAAAGATGAAAAGATGAAAATAGGTTCCCTAAAACAATTACAATTCTAATTAGCAGAGAAAAGGGGTGATTAGCCCACCAATTATAATGTTCCTGCTAATCCTGCAAAATATTACTTTTCTCTCCATACCGATGAAGACCCCTTCTTTGTGTCAATAAAGAGGATTCCTTCCTTCTCATTGGGTTTCAGTGTCTTTACTAAAGTTGCCAGTGTGACCTGTTTTGTTAACAGTTATACACATAGATCTTAATAAACTGATTTTGCTTGGAGCAATGTACTTCAGTGTACCTTTATTAATATTATTTGCCACAGAAGCAAATGATTTGATTTTCTCAGCTTAGAGGCTGTCAGCTGCCTCATAAGTATAATTCTAGTTCTTCATATCCATGCTGCTTCTAATTTAACAGGATAGGTTCATAATTGCAGCAAATTAACTATTTACACTTGTCACTTCTACCATTGGAAGAGGACACATCAGCAGGAAAGAATGACTACCAAATTTTATTCTTTCCATTTGTTTCAGATCTGTCCTTATATAAACAAATTAACAAGCATTTCATGTGGCATCAAATATAAAAATAAATACATGAGAGAAAATAATGAGATGTTGCTAGTGAGTTGAACCTCTATAACTAAAATTGATAGACATAAATCATGTAGCTTGAAACAAGGTATGTATGTATTATAGTACTCAAATAATTGCCTTGCAAGAGCCTGATGATTATTACATTCTGGAGTCCAAGAGTTCAAGGTAAAGCTATCTTTCTTTTCCACTACCCCCCTCCCCCCAGCTGTCTGTCTGTCTGTCTGTCTGTCTCTCCCTCCATTTTTTTATTAGCATAACAGCATGTTTATTTAGTTCTTTGAAGCTTTAAAGCCATTTAATGTAATGTAAACAAGAACATTTTGTTTGTAATTTGCTAAATGTATTACAGCCTTACTGTGTCTCCAATTAGGAATTTAGATTCATTTAGGACATTTACATCTGGTTCTGATTTAAAGTGACTTTCCTTTTCCATTTAATAGCTGCTTTGACTTGTCTAGAAATGACCCGAACATCCTCTAGAGCTATTTGGACCACTCCTGTCTGCTTGAAAGCCAGTGAGACTCTTATTTAATAGGCTTAGTTTGAGCTTCACAGTAACCAGTGCACATGGGACCATATTGAGATGAACAGTAGAAAAGAATTCAAGAATACTCAGACGGAAGATTTAACTGGAACCTCATTTTAAACAAAGGATGCTGAGGATTGTTGGAAATCCAATGAGACTAATACAAAAGATGGGACATAGTTGAGTTTCTCTTTTTCCCTCTATAGTTTCTAGTCAGTGAAAAAAAAGTGGCAAAGAACAACATCACACTGATAACTTGTTTTATTTTACTTTCCCCATCTGGTGCCTTATTAAAAAAAAAAAAGACAATATACCAGCTTACTGAAATGAGCTCTATTTATGGTCTTACAATTCATTAGCATTTAAAACTTCCAGTTGGAATCCTCAGTACAATTCTATTCCCACTCCAGAGTCAGCACCATTTTCTAAAGTATTAAAATGAAGATATTTCTGATAGGTACACTTTTAAAAGTGGCTTTAGGAAGAGTTGTATATCTTCATGGATGCATGTAAATGCGTGGTTTTGTGTCCCTCAGAAAATTTGATCTCTTCTTTCTGCTTTCCTTTGAATTCCTTCTTTATACAGATCTTCACAGGGCCCCAAGTCAATATTCATGTATATAAATACACATGGATATACATGTATAGGTGTGTGCATATGTACATAAAAACAATACTTACATCCTGTATATAATGATGTATATGTATGCACACATATACATCCATTATACATGTGTGTATGGAAAAACAACTATAATGTGTACATGTATGAATCCATTTGGGTTGTATGTAGATGTATAAATATACACATATACATATACTATATGCACATGTGAATACCCACATATGGGGAGGAAGAGAGACAGAGAGAGAAAGACAGACAGACAGACAGAGACAAACAGAGAGAGAGAGAGAGAGAGAGAGTCAGAGACAGAGAGAGAGTGATCTTCACTCATCATGGAGACTGAAAATAAAATCTGCCATTCTCCATGGTTTTTTTTCCCCCTCCCATACTCCCCAATGAAGGAACATGTGATATGAACACATGGCAATTCTATTAGCCATGCTCTCCAGTGCAGTCAAGAAAATGTTTAAGTACAATCTCCCTAATAGCTAGTTTTTCTTAAATATTGTAATTTTCTTAAGTCATCAATAATTTTGTACATTTTCCCCAGTTTCTGTTTTTATTTGTAGCTGTTCATAATTGTACTATTAGGACAAAAGGAGTTTTGCACAATTGTGGTCTATGTAATCCTAGCCTCCCATTTGAATCAGCTGCCTGCATGAAGCCAAATGTTTTCTAAAATACACATTTGTCCTAAATTTTGGAGCTTAACAGACACTCTAATCTGCTCCAGAGAAATTCCTTTGAAAATAAATAAGTGTATATATATGTTCTCCAATTTGAATATTAAATGAGGGTGAAGTAGAATTAATTTAGTTTGAAATACAGATATTACATTATGTTAGCACAGTGAGTCAACATAAAAGGAATGAATAGGTGGTAGGTAATACACCAATAATAACTCTTACTGATATCTGGCTAAAATTTTCATGACACTGAAATGTAAAAACTAGACAAAATACCTTTAACCTGTTGGGAGTCCTTTCAAATTCCAGGAGGGCTGTCTCCTGTGAAGAGAACTCTGGACCTTCACATGCAGGATACTGCTTCTAGGAATTATAAGTTATTTTCATCTCCCTAAACTCATTCTGTCTCCCAATATGGGCTGGGTCTATTTGTAGTGTTTTCTATAGTTGTAGAAAAGACAGTCTTTGTGCCCTTTGATTTCTTGTTAGGCAAATCTCATCATCCCCCTTCTAGCATGTCCCTCTTCGAAGAGGAGGAAAAGGGAATATTCAGTCATTTTAATGAAGACAAATAAATAAAAACAATATGAAAGTGCTTGTCATAGGAACTCTCATTTGTCTGGTGTTTTAAAATTCACACTTTAATCCCCAAGTGAGAGGTAGGCAATACACAAAAATAGTTTTTTATTTGGAGGTAGGGATTAGAGTTTCTGCTAATCCCTTGTTAGGACTCATATCTTAGAATGCTTTTCAAAGAGGGAATAATAAGCATAAAAATGCCCATTTATCATATCAATTTCCCTCTCCATGCAACCCTCTACACCCATTTACCAACTGGACTCTAGGAAAGGCTTTTGCTTCACAATATCTAATGTGTTTTATGTCATCTATGTAATAAGATATTTCATTTATTTTTAAGCTGGATGCTCCAAAGCAAGTTCTAATAAGAGACAAAAGGCAATCTAATTATATGTAACTTATAAATGAATCAGACGGTAAATGCAAGAAAGAATGTAGAGCAAGCTATGTCATCACATATGTATGAAAACAATGTAAAATCTTTCAAACTTCCCTCTAGGATCCTGTGATGATTTTATGAAGAATCCTTTAACTTTAGTCTGTCTTTGTTATTTACTAAATCTACATTAAGAAGGGTAAACTTCCTTCTTGAAAGCTGATGTAACTGTGACTTCTTTTGAATATAAAAGTACAGATAGAACATAGTAATAGAAAATCTTTTGGTTTATGAAGCTCTTATGGAAAAATGATTTTCTGCAGGTCACTTGACACCCCTTTTCCTCTTCTTCCCATTCCAAAAAAAAAAAAAAGAAAAAAGAGAAAAGGTAAAAAAGCCCTGCCAAAATTGAAAATGGCAATTGGTATTAGAAAGAGAAGATTAGCAAGCCCGTGAGTTTTTTAGCTTATGTTTTAATTTTCAAAGTGACCACTTCCTGACAGAAACAGAAGATGAGAATTTAAGATTGGAACAAATTTTGGAAATCATCTCAAGTCCAACCTCTTAATTTTACAGCTAAGAAAACAGGTTTAGAGAGGTTAAATAACTTGCCCCTGGTGACAGTGTCAGATGGTATTTTGAACTAAAGGCTTCTTGTTTCAAAGTCTAGCATTCTATCTATTAAACCATTATTTAATTACATACATCAATTCCATTGGAAAACAGCCTAAGGAGGCTCTTTGAAGACACTTTCAACACTATTGGTCTATAGGTATCCTGATTTCTGCCAGTAAGGATAGAAATTTAGTCAGAAATTAGAGCAATATTTTGGAGAATGTCAAGGAAACCCATGTATTTAGCTTATTCAATTAATTATTTCTATTTTTTAAAATAATTTCTGCATTGCCTTTGAATTCGGCTTAAGTTATATGCTTGGAAGGTTTGTCTCAGGGAATATTTTCCTCTCCTTTAATAAGTGGTGACTTTATTTTAGCTTTTGACTTAATGACAAAACTTTTCCTTTGCCATCAAAAATATCCATTGAAAGGATCCCCTTTTTGCTGGATATCTCTTTGGGTGGTTCAATCAACATTTGCAGTTCCTACATCTCTAAAACACAAAAGTGGTTTGGTGGTGGAGATTTTCTGTGATTCCTCAACAGCAGGTCCTACTTTAAGGAAACCACAACTGAGTTAATTTTCACAATACACAGACATTTATAGACTCTAAGAGGAGGAGGCAGGGCACAGATTCTCTGTTTCTTCTGGCATGATTTTAAGAATCTGATAATAAAAAGATTAGAAGTTTATAAATAAAACCAGAAGAAAGACACCAAATGTAGGAATAACTCATCATTAAGGAGATGTTCATATTCCCCAAATCTTCAAGCTACAGATTTTAAGCATTTCAATGGTCAGTTTGGACCCCTTTATTGTAAATAAATCTCCTGTCAGCTGCTGTGCTGTTAAAATAAGAATGCCAATTTGTCTGGTTGTTGAAGGAGCACAGTAAATGTACTCAAAGTTTAGAAAAATGGGCAAAACTAGGTCACAATTAAGGAGGGGAGTAATTCCAATGACCACTTCACTAACTGATTCCCCACTATCCCCCACCAAGGACATGGCTGAGAAGCAATCTCCCCCTTTGTCTTCTCCTAGTACCTTATTCAATGATACCACAGGGATATATTCAACAAAGAAATAAATTGCATATATATTACCACTTAACCTAATATGAACTATGCTGTGGTCTTTACCTGGGTGATCTTTAGAGAGTGGATGAAAGGAGCAGAGCTTAAGCTTTAGGTTAATTTAACAAAGAGCAAAACTGGATTTAGCTGACAAATAAGCAAACAGTAAGTGCTGAACAGAGATGTGTTTTCAAAACACCCTGAGGATTTTTTAGTCTTTACAATCATAGCATTAACTTTAGGGAATGATATCATCCTGGCTAAGGCATGTAAAATCCCTCTCAAAAGTAATTGTATTATATAAACCTTGAAGCAAAGATAGTAACATACAGTAGAGCTATAGAGTGGTATAAAATTATATGAAAATCTCCTAAAGTGTGGTTCTGATGGAGCCATTTTCTGTCATTCATTACAGCTGCTGAAGAAGTCGTCCAAAGCACTTAGATTTTACTTTTTTTTGCAGCTTTACCCAATTTCTATAATCAAGTTAATTCGCTCCCTTTTATAACACTTCTTACCTATCTTTGCTTGTCTCTTAAAACATCCCACACTGAAGTCACAATTTTGGAGACTTCATCAAAAATAGCATTTGGATTTTTGGCCTTTGATGGCTGTCTGGGTATTTCAGAAGAATGATGCCTAGAATAATACAGGTTTCTTGGGCTCATTAAGATCCTTCTTTTTCTGACTTTTTCCATTACCATTTATCTAGAAGAGAATTGCATTAGAATTATAGAGGAACCTACTAAAGAAAGGGCCAAACCAAATTGCTGTTTCTCATTTAGGTTAAAACACACACACACACACACACACACACACACACACACACACACTCTCCTAAGTAGCATTGTCATTTGTGTTCAGGGTTCATAAATATTTGATCTATCATGGAAATTATAGTTCTGTCCCTCACAAACTTAGACAAATTTTTAAAAATAATTTTTTATTATCTTTGTACCCTGCTAATATTGACTCCACTATCCTTCTTTTCTCCTTTTTGTGAGTTTATAGTGATAGTGAAAGCTGCATGATGATTGAATCAAGTACATTTTAATGGCACTGATTTATGGAGACGCTCACATGTACTGTTTTTATTTAATGAATCTACTTTATTCTTTAATCAAGGAGTTTCTAATTTTCTGAACTATGGATACTCTCTAAGATCCCTTGAATCTCTAATATTCTATACATGTACATTTTAGGGGAAAATACATGGAGACCAATAGGGACACCATAAGCACAAAGTCATCTAAAAATAAAAAGCTGAATGGATATTTGATACAAATTTGTAATATCTCTAAATAAAACAAGAAAAAATAATAATTAAATTTATCTAGGTAAAATCTTAAACTGGAAGCTTTCTGAACAGTTAACAGTTTCTTAATTTTCAGAAAAAAATTCTCATGTTTATCCTTCCATTCCCATGCCTTCTAATTCTTCACCAGGATGTAAAAAGAACTGCATTTTTGAAGGCAAAGCTAACAGAATGAAGATTCTGTCAATTTCAATGAAGCTAGATAGTATAAGTATTAGAAATGGATTACAGGTTTGATGTTTTTGGATCAGCCTAATGTTCAATAGGCTGATATTAGGCATTATGAGATGGATTTTGGGAGTTTGGGAGGAGAGCAGAGCAGTTCATGAAACTATGTACTAAGACAAGAGGGGAACAGCCACATAATTGCAATCACCTATCCTTAAAGTGTTGAAACTTTACATTTATAATAAGTAAAACAAACTTTCATTTAAACAATGAACCCCTCACTTGTTGAGACTGGTAGCATTATACTGAAATAATGAAAAGTTAATAAATATATGAAATCAACTAGAGAAACAATGGAAAAAAACATCCTATGATGATAGTGAAAAAAATTTTCCTCAATAATGAAACATTTATAGCAAAAAGCCTTTAAAGAATCATTTGGTTTAGAGTTGCTGAGGCTACTAGGATGAATTAAGAGATCATTGCTATAGAATTATTGGCAGACAAGGTTATATAGGTCAATTGCCAATTTTATAGATGAGGAAGATGATGAGGTACACCATATACAGAGTGGTAAAAGTAGCTATAGCAAATGCTTACATCATAAAGTATTCAATTTACTCAGGATTCCACTATCAGGGGAAAACTAACAGAGCAAAGAATGTCAACTTCCAAATTAATAAAGAGGTTGGATGTGCTAGATCCAAGAATGCTAATCATATAGGGTTTACTTAATTGATAAAAGGAGATAAAAACTCAAAGATATCCACTGTAAAGGATTTAAGTGAAAATAATGTAGGATTGCTAAATTAAACAAATGCCTTTCATTTAACAGTCAGCAGAACCCATACAGTTTCTTTAGTGCTCTTATTTGTACAAAGAGATTTAAGAGGAAAATTGGAAACTACAGACTACTGAGTTCTTACTGAATGGGTGAGTAGAATTTCTCATGTAGGTAAGAATCTCTGAACATGACCTAGAATGTGTATGGTGAAATTAGGCCTTATCTCCACTCTTCCTGACTGGACCCAGTCTTGCCACAGATGGATCTGGAGGAGAAAGTGAGCCTGGTGACTTTGTATAGTCCTCTCTTATTTAAATTCAATTCATTTGCAAGTCATGACATTACTTTCCTGATGACTTGGTTCTCTTTGAGAATAAAGGACAAGAAGGGGTGGCTAGGTGGTGTAGTGGATAAAGCACCAGCCTTGGAGTCAGGAGTCCCTGGGTTCAAATCTGGTCTCAGACACTTAATAATTACCTAGCTGTGTGGCCTTGGGCAAGCCACTTAACCCCATCTGCCTTGCAAAAAAAAAAGAGAATAAGGGACAAGAAGGAGAGGACAAATTACAACTAATTTATTGTACTTCTCTCAGGGATCAACAAAGCAATAAAGAAGAGAAAAATAGGATATGATTTTTTTAAACTTTCAAAGACCTTTTTAAATTAAAAATTAAATTAAATTAATTAAAAGCAATTAAAAAAGGAGTAACTATGGTATTTAGGATTTTTTTTAATGGAAAGTAAGTTGACCAACAAAAAGGAAGTAAAGAAAAAAGCAAAATATTGATATTCCATGTATGTAGTAGTACTGGATCTAGTCTTATAAAATAATTTCAGAAATCTCTCCCAGCCTACCAACATAGGCACTTCATAAATATCTATTTAATTGAACTAAAGGAATTACATTCTTAAATCAATGCAAATTCATTCTCTCCATGTTCTTTAAGGAGACTCTTAAGCATCTTACACCTCATCAATTCCCAATGAAGAATGCTATGGCTTTTAAAAAATGTTTTTTGAATTATACAAGCTTTCACACTAATTTAATTGTTGAGGTACAAAGAATAAGAAAATATTAAAGGTTCACATTTTGGCAAAAGTAAAGTAACTTTACTAACATCTTAAGATGATTTCATGAAATATTTTAAGAGTTTGTATATATTTATGTGGTTCTTTAAAAATGTAAGCTCTTGGAGCCATGCAATAACCCTACTGTTCTGGAAAGTAATTTAGAACTATACCTCCAAAGTTACTAAGCTATGCATACCACTTGATCAATGATACTATTAATGGAAATTTATAACAAAGAGGATGCTGAGAAATAATGTAAATATATATATGCATATATACACACATAAATATATCTGTATGCATGAACATACACATATTCATATATATCAGCACCTTTTGTTTCAAAAAAACTGGAAACAAATGGGGCAATGCATCAACTGAGGAATGACTGAAAAAATAGGTATAAGAATGTAATGGAATATTATTAGTCCCTCAAAAATGATGAAAAGAATCAATTCAAATAAACCTGAGATGACTTATAAACTGATACAAAGGAAGCAGAATAAGGAGAAGTGTTTATTATGATTATTACAATTATAATTATAAACTTTGGAGAGACAACTTTCTGTCAAGAGAAGAGTTCAGAAGCCAGAATGCAAAGGTTTGAGAAATGAATGAGTAGAGGAAGCAGAAAAATGAGTATAAACAGCTTTTTTTCTAGTTCAGTTGTAAAAAGGAAAAGAGAGATAGGATGAAACCCTGAGAACACAGTAGGGTCAAATAATGTATTTTTTCATTGATTTAATTTCTTTTTGTTAACAAAGGATAGGATAGACTTGAATTTGTAGGCAGAAAGGGAGAAAAAGAACAAGATAGGGAAGATGGGTAGAATATATTTGGAACCACAAACAAATGAAAAACTCATAAATGAAGATATAAATGTCTATGAAATTATAAATGTCAATGAAAATGTGATTCTAAATTTATAGAACTTCCTTTTTACTTAATTTTTAATAGTATTTTTGTCATTAACAATTTGTGAAAATTTTAGCATTCATTAACAAGATTTTGAATTTCAGACTTTTTCCTCTAACCTCCCCTCTACTCCCATGAAAATGGTTGATAATTTGATATAGTTTATACATGTGTTAACATGTAAAATATACTTCCATATTAATCTTAATTGTAGAAGAAAAGACAGATCAAAAGAAAAATAACCATGAGAAAGAATTGAAAAATAATTGAAAAAATATATTCCAATTTGCAATCAATTCTTTATTTGGATATGTATGGATAGTATTTTCCTTTTTGAGTCCTTTATATTTGTCTTGAATTATTGTATTGAGGAAAAGACTTGGATTGGTGATAGGTAATCACACAATGTTGCTGATATTATACATATTGTTTTAATGATTCTGCTCATTTCCATTTCCATCAGTTTGTACAAGTCATTCCAGTTTTTTCATTTCTTATTGCACAGTAATATACCATTACATTCATATAGCAGTTTGTTGAATCATTTCCTAAGTGATGGGTATCCTCTTAATTTCTAATATTTTACCACCACAAACAATAGATGCTATAAATATTCTGGCACTTTTCCTTTTTTTTGATGACTTCTTTGGGATATAGACTTAGTAGTGGTATTGCTGGATCAAAGGGTATGCATAGTTTGATTGTCCTTTGGGCATAGTTCCAAATTGTTCCCCAGAATGGTGGGATCAGTTTACAATTCCACCAACAGCACATTAGTGTCCCAATTTTCCCATACTCTCTCCAACATTTATCATTTTGCTTTTTTTTTTATTATATTAATTAATCTATTAGGTGTAAGGTGGAACTTTTTTTTAAACATAAACGAAGACTCGCAGAATCCTAGATTTGAAGCTGAAAGGGACCTTAAGAATTATTGACTACAACCCTTCTTACAGGTGAACATTCTGAGGCCTTAAAGTCTTTAAATGACTTGCCTAGGTTACAGACCTACTAAGTGAATGAGATAGGATTGGAAGCCAGTTTTTTCCTCACTCCAAGTCCAGTGTTCTATTGACTTTTCCACAGATTCTTTATCAGGCACCATCTCTTGAGCATGAATCAGATTATATATATGTACCTTTAAATTTAAAGGAGCAGGAAGGTGGGTCACTGATAAAAAAATAGGATATAACTTCAATTGTTTGTATTTTGGTTTGTATCTGTGATTTCATTCATATATGGGAACTATCCAGACCTTCAATTGTCTTGTTCTGTATATCATTTGAGAGAGAGCTGACTGGATTACTGAGAGGTTAAATAAATAAATAAATAACACCTTAGTATGTGCCAGAGGCAGGCCTTGGACAATGGTCTTGATTCTGAGATTAGCTAGCTATCCACAATTCCATGCTGCCTCACTATATACACATAGTTTAGAAAATTCTGTTTCAGAAAAATGTCCTCTGTACATTCCTTGAACAAGTATATGAGGTAAGGATCTAGGAAAGAATAGAAACACAGGAATTTTAAAGATCCTTAGCCTGGCAATTGATAAATAGCAAGGCATTGCCAAATGAACAGGCTTTCAATGACAGCAACTTTTCAGTTTCCTAAAGCGTCAGTTGCATTATGCACTGAATTATATGATTTAAAAATAAGCATTTAGTGCACAGGCTTACTTTTTTTTCAATCCATATGCTTTTCTGTAATGGTGCCTTTGTCCTAATGCTTCTGAGAAAGCTTTATAATAATCAGAAAGGTGTGGTAAGCACTATTTTGGAAAATGGTATTTATATTACTTAAATTGTACTTAATTTGCAACAACTTTATATCATTTCTTATTTGGGGGGGACAAGGCAATGAGGTTAATTGACTTGCCCAAGGTCACACAGCTAGGCAACTATTAAATGTCTGAGGCTGGATTTGAACTCAGGTACTTCTGACTCCAGGGCTGGTGCTATATACACTGCAAGTAATTGAGATTGGTGGTCTTTTCAAAAGGAATAATTTACTTAAAATGTATAACTTCCAAAGAAGAAGAAAAAAGTAAAATAGGGAAAGGCAAGGTTTACCGCAATGGAGTCTGTCCAATACATTTCATAGCCAAATTCTAACTAGTGGTTTAAATTACCTCTTGAACTAAAGTGAAAGCTATAATATAGTAACAATTATCAATTCCATCTTCCAATTAAATGAAGAATTCTGGTTTGACCAGCACAATGCCTACATGCTTTCTGAAGAGACTTAGGCTGGTGAATTTTAAACAGGGAAAGGAAGTGAAAAATTTAACTTACAGCTGGGATGGGAACATGAATTTAACTATGAATAAAAATGAGATAGAAAATTACATAAACTTGATCAGACTAAGGTAATGTCAGTGGAGAAAAAGAAAATGTAAATGCATGCTTATACTAGGAGAGGAGAATGAACAAATAATAGTACTTTTCTGATTTTATGAGTTATTTAATTAAATGTGTATTATTTTCAGCAAAAATGTAAAGATTAAAAACCTAAAAAATTTTGTCTTTAAGGAAATAATTGTTATTTAATAATACTTGTTTTTTTGGGGGGGTATGTTTTATTTATAAGTTTTTGGGGAGTTACATCAGTTTCACTTCTAATTTAACTGTTGTCTCTTCACATTTCATTTGTGATACCCAACAGAACCCTTCCTTGTGCCAATTATGCACAGATAAACAAAGCAATTATGGCCACAAATTCTAGGCTAAAGGTGACAAATTTTTCAGTGAAACTATTTTATTAGAGTGTGTGTGAATTATCCATGGAAGATTTAGCTCTTAGGGTTGTTTTTGAGTTTCATTTCAGTTCAAATACGCCTTTGCTGGAGAGAAACCATTAGAATTTTCTACATTGCTTAATAAAGCTATTTAAGATATTAAATTGTAATTTAAGGTTTTGGATTGTAAATATCCCCCAATTGCAGATCATATGGTTTGTGGATTATATGTGATAATCTGTGCTTTTTCCATTCTCATCTATATCCTATTTTAGTGACAATAGAAAAAATAAGAAATTATAAAAGGGTATAATTTTCTTTTTTATATTGGATATATTTTAAAGCTATATACACCCTAAAGTTTCTGATACTTGTATTTAGATGCTGTTTACTTTTATCTCTTCTTCAATAGAAAAACAATTGGAGTTCTATCAAAGAAAATATACCATAAATATTAAATTGTCAATCATTCAAAAAGTATTTATTAAGCATCCTACTCTAGAAAAGCTAGAAATTTCTATATATTGGTCTACTATCACTGAATATCATAAAATGGTATCATGAAAACAATGTCAAGAAGAATTATATTCTAACACCATTTGGAAACTCTGTGATAGGTTTTGTTAATAGAGAAATGAAACTAGCTGGGGCAGATTTTATGGGATGTTTTCTGCTGTATGAAATAAAGCAGCATATTACAATGTTGACTTTGCTACATATTATCTTTTATTTTCTGGAAAAATCTAGATAAAGTAAAATTGCTATTCTTGCTTTAAAATAATGGGAAAGAGTAGAATTTTCAAATCACAAGACTGGTTTTCAATTTTTGGAAAATTCTAGAACATCAATAAACAAGAAGAGTTAGTGAATATTTAGGGAAAAAAAGCTGTGAATGAGAATATGATGACTTTAAGATATAATGAATGAAGATTTTTGCCAAGTATTTGATAAAGTACTTCATGTGGCTCTTGATTGCCAAATATGGGCTAGATGACAGTATATCTAGATTGGTTGAATAGCTGAATAAAAAAGACATTAATAGTCCAATATGAGTTTGTAAGAAGGACCTAGTTAACAATCCTTCAGGTGTGTATTGTTGCTGTGTTTTTTTTAAAAACAATTTTTTCACTGACTAAAAGGGAAAATGGCATGTTTATTAAAACAATTCATGGGGCAGCTAGGTGGTGCAGTGGATAGAGCACCAGCCCTGGAGTCAGGAGTACCTGAGTTCAAATCTGACCTGAGACAATTAATAATTACCTAGCTGTGTGACCTTGGGCAAGCCACTTAACCCCATTGCCTTGAAAATAGAACAAAACAAAACAATTCATGATACTAAGGTAATATAATAAACAGACTGTATGACAAAGTCAGGAAACCTATTTTCCCTCAAAACAGTAACAACAGGGTAGGACACTAGGTCAAAAATAACAAGATGAAATTTATAGTCTCATACTCCAAAAACAATCAATTACAAAAACACAAGATAGTTTATCTGAAAAAGATCTGAGACTTTTAGTTGACAACAAATTAAAGATGATTCAATGAGGTGATATGGCAATCCCAAAAAGCTAATTGGTTTTGGGTTGCAGTAAGAGGAACACAGTATCCATAGGGAGGTAAACATCTTGTTATATTCTGCCCTAGTCATACTATAGGTTGAATATTATGTCATGTTCTGGGAATTCTATTTTAGGAAGGGTCTTAATATTCTGGGATTTCCAAAGGAGGGTAACCAGGATAGTAAGGGGCCACAAGATCATGCTCTATGAGAATTGTTTGAAGGAATTGACAATGCATAGCTTTAAGAAGTGAAAACTTGAGGGCAGGGTGTGATTATTATGTTCAAGTATTTAAAGAGTTGCCACATGAAAGAGGGATTAAATTTATTCTGCTTGGCCCCAGATTGCAGATATTGAACAATAAGTAGAACTTGCAGGAGACATATTTTTGGCTTTATCAGGAAAAGCTTCTGAACAAGGAGGGCTATCTAAAAGTGGAAGTAAGTGGAACAATTTGTTCCAATAGAATATAAAGGAGCAAGAAAGAGGCACTGTGGAGAATTTAAGAGTTTGGTCAGAACCGAAGGCACCGAGGTCATGCACTGCTTCCCAGGCCATGGTCAGTCATCCTGACTTTGGCTTCCTGAGACAATAGATTCTGGATAGTCCCTTTTTAGGTATATTTTTGGATGAAATTTCTAATTCAGGTAAGGATTAGATTAGATGATCTCTAAAGTCTCTTTTGAATTTGATATTTTGTGATTCCTGCCATAAAATTCTATGATCAGGGCAGCTAGATGGCACAATGGATAAAGCACTGGCCCTGGAGTCAAGAGGACCTGAGTTCAAATGTGACCTCAGACACTTAACAATTGCCTAGCTGTGTGATCTTGGGCAAGTCACAACCCCATTGCCTTAAATAAAAATAAAATTTTAAATAAATTCTATAGCACTTGATACATGATTTTTTTTTAAGCAACAGATTACTTTTCTGGTTAAAAAAAAATTGATTCCTAAGCAGGCAACTTTTCATTATTCCTTTTTTTTCAAATCTTAAGATTCTTTATATATAAAATTTATTTTAGCATCAAAATTCATGTTTTGTTTTTTTAAAGGACTAATTGGAGACTGAAAAATAATTTTTGTGAAGTGGATGTTTAGTCATTTCAGTATGTGTTCTCTCATACCACTTGTTATGGCTTCCACTTACATTTACTTTTGCCTACCATAATTTAGGCAGGAAAGCACTAATCTTATGTCTAATGTGCCAGGTCCTGCAAATAGCAGCAAATTATAGCAACAATCAATTAATAGGTATATAGTATCAGAAGTGTATATTAGAACTTGTATCCACATCTTCAGTCATGCTGATGGTCATGGTCATTACATTGTAAATGCTTCAGATAATGAAGTTTTATATAGCATTACATAGTGTCTTTCCTTTACAAGTTATATTGTTGTGTGTGTTTGTGTGCTGGACAATTACTGTTACTGTGCTGAAAATAACTAAATTCATTGATAAAAGTTCTGCTAAAATTATATTCTAAAAGTATCATTTGTTATATTATATAGCAAACATTGGACCTTAACAATTAACATCATTATCATGAGCTGTTGACTAAACCTGGTTACTTCTTGTAAAATATAAATAGCATGAAAAGAAGCACATTGTATTTTATTGACAACCACCACTTACTAATGACTGTCTAAAATCTAATTTAAAACATACAAATGATTGCCTTTCAAATAAGGCATTGTTATTGCCTTCGGTTATTTCATTCTTTGCACTTATTTTTTTAGGAGGTATTATAGTCCCTACCAAATAGTTTATGTTTAAGAAATGCTTGTCTATGGACCAATTTTCAGCCCATCAACAAACATTAAGCACCTACTATTTGGCAGGCACTGTGCTAATTAAGCATTAAGTGATAATAGAAATAATAGGATGTCATGTTGGGAAGGAACATTAGTGACCCTGTAGTTTCACCAATACTTGATTAAAGAATTCCCTCTCAAGATGTCTAAATGGTTCGGCATTTGTTTGGAATTCTCTAGTGAAGTAGCATCCATTACTTCCATGGGCAGCTGTTTCTGCCTTCAGATAGCTCTAAATCTTAGGATCTCTCATCATCATCAAGCCTACATCTACCTCTCCACAACTTTTACATATTTCTGGATAAAAATAATAAAATAAAAATAACCGATAATAAATATTTATATAGTGCCTACTCTATGTTGGACACTGTGCTTTATAAACAGTACTTCATTTGATCCTCACAACAACACTTCAGTGTAAGTTCTATTTTTACTTCCACTTAACATATGAGAAAATTGAATTAAATAGGTTTATTACTTGCCCAGAGTCACAACATCTAGTATTTGAGTCAGGTGTTCCTGACTCACTGCACTTTAAAGAGGAGCCACCATAAGAACATGCTCACATGACAGTCCCTTAAATTTTGAGCTCTTTACAAGCAGAAATTGTTTTATTCATTTAGTTCTATGACTAACACTTAGCATAGTGCCTGCTGCTACCTAGAAGGCCCTTTTAAAAGGGTGTTGATAGATGATTGAAATAAATACTTAAAGATAGCTATCATGTTCCCCCTACATCTTCTCTAAGCTATCCCTCGCCAGTCCCTTCAATCAATCCACCTGTTACATGAACTTGATGCCATTTGCTGGAAATTCTCAAGCTAATCAATATTTTTCTTAATATGTGATTTCTAAAAACCAAGTTAAAAAAACCCCAAACCTTCCATATTCGATCTAACAAGAGTAGACAATTGTGGCTATACTCTTTCTCATCCTGGACACTATTATTTAATGTATCATAAAATTGCATTGATGTCTTTAGCTACCATATAACACTGTTTACTCATATGAACCTTGCAGTTTACTGAAATTCATGTATACCAGTTTCATTCTGTTAAACCATTTTGGCAACTGGGCTAAGGTTGAGGATAACCAACAGACCCTCAAACCAATCAGTGAATTGGGGGATATCTAACCAAAGCACTTAAAGACTTTCCCACAGATAGTTAGCATAGATAGTTGTGAATAATTTGTTCCAATAGATCATAAAGGAGCAAGAAAGAGGAATTGTGGAAAACTTAAGAGTTTGGTCAGACCCTGAAGGCACCAAGGTCATCCACTACTTCCCAGGCCATGGTCAATCATCTTGACTTTGGTCTTGTCACTAGACTTTGATGACTCTAGAAGAGAATGTGAGGATGAAGACTTCATGGAACAACCTCATTTAAATCCAGTTTATATGTGAGTCAAAAGACATGAGAAGAGGTGGTACAGTGAATAGAGCACTGGCCCTGGAGTTAGGAGAACCTGAGTTCAAATCTGCCCTAGATACTTAATAATTATCTAACTCTGTGACCTTGGGCAAGTACTCAACCCCATTGCCTTGCAAAAACTGAAAAAAAGATGAGCATTTTACTATATAGTTATTTTTTTGCTTTCAGGTATTTTATTATTTTACTATGTTTCATTTTTACTATTTTAGCTATCTCAAATTTCTTTGACAACAGACTAGTGATGAAATGGCAGATGTAGATACACTGGGAACTGTAATCACAACCCTGCACACAAGCAGCCCAAGCTATAGGAACACCTTCTTACTGAAAGCAGCAGTGGGATTCAGCAGTTACTGAGTATCTGTGCAGTGTTTTTAAGGACTGCACTGTTTACATCATAGTATGAAGAAAGGGCTAGAAAGGGCTAGCCTTAATATTGTCTGCTTTACCTAACCCTGGCCTGCTCATTGTGGCAAGCAAAGTTCCTACCTTGTGGTAGGACAAACAAAAAAGTAATATATGAAAGCTTGTGCAAAGATGTCAGTCACTACTGTGCATGGAATGTGTGCAAGTTTAAAGACAACACAAAATCCAGCAGATGAAGAAGTATAACCACTACCCAGGAGAACCTGAATTTAAATTTGACCTGAGATAGTCACTTACTAGTTGTGTGACCCTGAGCAAAACTTAAGCCCAGTTGCCTCCAAAGAAGATGGAAGAAGAAAGAAGAAAAATATGGAAGAAGAAAAAAAGGAGGAAGAGGAAATGGCAGAGGAGGAGGAGAAGAAAAAGAAGAGTAGAAAAAGAAAAAGAAAGAAGTACAAAAGTTTTACACTGATAGCAACAATCTAAAGTGCTTTTATGATGCCCTGAAGGCTCTTAATGGGCCAAAGATCTTTGAGGCATCTCAACTATTCTGCTGATAGAGCCGCACTGAGTAATTATCAGGACATAATCCTGGGAAGTTCCATAATGTTTTTTAACAGACCAACATCAATCCAAGGTTGAAGTCAATCCCTCTCTAGCAAATTTCCAATTGAAAAACTATTTTGATGTCATCAGGCTCCTCTCAGATGGCAAAACACCTGATGTTGATTTTAGTCCAACAGAAAATTTAGAAAAATTTCCACTCAAAATGTTCATATGGAGTATTTGTAACCCAATGTGTGGTAAGTCTTTGGAACTCATATTGGTCTGACTAGCCAGTTGGCTACTATGTACTGTAACCTCAACATAGTGATGGCATTATCTTTCAGCAAAAAGGAAAATAACCCAACCAATCAACCAACCAACTAACCACCAACCAACCAATCAACAAGGTAGGTGGTCTACTTCTCATAGAAAAACTGACTGAAATCTTCCAATCTTACATAGCAAGAGGAAGTTAGAAGAGAGAAAGGTACCTCCATTGTTAAGGAAAAGGAAATAGACCATCCTTTGATGGTCATGGGGAGGGGGGATGCAACAGAGTATGGACTGATTCTCTGACATTCGTGCTAATTTGGACTGACAATTAACATTAAGAAAACAGATGTTCACCATCAGCCAGCACCACACCTTCTATACCTGGAACCATCAGTTAAAACAAAGGAAGAAATTTTGAATGCTATACAGTTCAATTATCTTGGCAGTATATCTCTAGGGATACACATAGATGATAAGGCTGATGTATATTGTCAAAACTAACTCCGTGTCTGGAGGCTTGAAATGAAAAATTAGGAAAAAGGGGGTATTAGACTGCCTTCCAAATTGAAAGTTTACAGATCATTGTTCTGACTTCATCATTGTATGCCTATGAAGCCTAGACAATATAGGCTAGAGTGTCATATTAGAAAACTGAACTGCTTCCATTTGAATTGTCCTAGGACGATTCTGAAGATCATCAGGCAAGACAATGTACACAACAGCAAGGTCCTTGCTCAAGCTGAATTGCCAAGCATTCAAACTCTACTGTAGAGAATGCAACTCTATTGCACTGTTCATATTTTTCAAATGTCAAATTTCTATTTGCCTAAAAGACTATTTTATGGAGAACTTGCACAAGGAAGGCAAGTTTAAGAACACGATTCTCTCTGAAAAAAAATGTTAAGGATTGTGAGACATGAAAGACACTGGCACAAATCAATACAGTGTGGCTTGCCCTCATCAAAAAAAGAGTTGAGTGCTATAAGCAAAGGAGAAATGGAATAAATGAATATAAATAAATGAATAAAAAATTGAAATGAGATGTTCAGATTTAGAGACATCTTTATTTCCAAATGTGGTAGAGTATTTTGAACTTATATTAGTCTGATCAACCTCAGTAGAGGTATCTTCTAGGGGAGGCTAGGTGGCGTAGTGGATAAAGCACTGGCCTTGGAGTCAGGAGTACCTGGGTTCAAATCCAGTCTCAGACACTTAATAATTACCTAGTTGTGTGGCCTTGGGCAAGCCACTTAACCCTGTTTGCCTTGCAAAAAAAAACCCTAAAAAAAAAGAGGTATCTTCTAGATGGTCTATTTATTTTTTGTTTTTCATAAATTTCACTTTCTTATGCTAAGAGTCTTCATCATTTTTTTCAAATTTCACTTGAATTGAAATGGTTCAGTCTTTCCCTTCACTTGAAGAAGAGTGATAAAACATATTTGCAGATAACACATCTACATATGTCTTGAAAGTCCAAATTTCCTATAAATCTTCTGTCATTTTTTTCCATTTTACTTTTTCCTTAATATATTTTAAGAAAAAAAGAAACACAAAACTATTTAATAAATATGCATGATCAGGCAAAAATCATATTTTCCATATGCTGAAATGTTTCATTCTGCATCCTGAATCTACCACTTCCTTTGGTAAGGAAAAGAAATCTGTAATCTTGTTATAATCTTTCTTAGACTGCCATCAATCCTTTGGAATCGTGTTCATAGGTCTTTAAATGTTGTTTCTCTTTACATCATTATTGATATATTCTGCATTAAGTTATTTGAGTTCTAATGGAATATAGATCTATATATTTATTATATTTACTTA
Organism: Macrotis lagotis; assembly: GCF_037893015.1. Lineage (NCBI taxonomy): Eukaryota > Metazoa > Chordata > Mammalia > Peramelemorphia > Peramelidae > Macrotis > Macrotis lagotis. The sequence goes on along the minus strand of NC_133666.1, from coordinate 421,192,053 downwards.
CAAAATTATTTCCTTATTTATATATTATTATATTAACTACATAACTTTACATTTATATGATGTAAGTTTTCAATCATTTCCCAAGTGATAGACACTGCCTTCTGCAAATTCTTGTACTGAATATAACAGTGCTTTGTAGAAATATTTGAAAATGAGGAGGAGCTGTGACTTTCTTACGTATAAAGGACTTTGAATTTGGCAACTCCCTTTTACATAGCAAACTGTGACTCATCTATGGCTTATCAGAAAAAATCCCAGGGAGATGCCCAAGCTGATCAAAAGTTACATGACTTATTCAGAATCAGTCAGTCAATAAGATTCAAAATTTGAACGCAGGTCAGGATTCAGAATGCAACACCAACTCCAGTAGAGAAGAAAGTGATGGAATAACTTAGTATTGTGAAATCTTCCAAACTGGCAGAAAGCAGTGATTTAGGTTAAACTACTTTATAAAAGTAAGGGATACCAAGCTAGTTTAGACATATGAACTTCTCATGACTAACAAGTAAGCATTTCCTGGATGTCTTCTCCCCAAAACGCAAATAATTTTTCTGTTAAGAGAATTTCCAAATGGAAATATGTTAAACATTAGGAAATAGAGAAATGCTTTATTTATATATTTTATTGAGTATTTTCTCCTAGTTTTCACTGAGTTTTTAACATTTTAATTGTTGGTAAGAGACTCCTTTTTCATTTTAAATACAAATGTTACTAAACTAGGTTTGCCATTTCAAAACACAACTTTTTTTTGAAGAGTAAGCATTGTCTACCTTAATTAACTGGGGAAAAATGATGGAATAGAAAGAGTTGCATTAAGTTCTATAATTACAATATGCAAAATAAACTGATTTGTGCACATGATAAGAATCAGGGTGAGTGAAAACAAGTTTTAGTTTTGTTTTTTAAAAATTGCATGTTTTTCAAAATCTTTATTGATTTTGTGCTTCCTTCTTTTAAATATCAGTATCCCTTTCATTCCAACGTAACAGCCTTCAAAGCTATCCTCTGCTATTAGCAGATAATCTATATCAAAACAGTTGTACACATAAAACTCTTAACTACCCCTTAGCTGTATCTCTTTTGATCCAGCTGTTTCACTGAATAGCTGGTGAGTAGTTGGTGAATGGAGAGTTGGATCCTGGATAGCCCTGAGGCCTTATTTGCTATTGTAACTCACCAGCTGTTTTTCATGTGGTGTTAGCAGGCAAGGCCTGGAAGTATGCCAGTTACAACAAAAAAAAAACACAAGAGAAAATAAGGAATTTCTGAAACCCTTCTATCTGTTATCCTTTGACATTGAACACTGTTTGAGTATTATCCTCAGGCCTGGTATGAGACCCTGCTGGAGTTAAATTGTGAAAAGAGCCCCTTCTGAGCATGCTCTTGAATGCATCTCTCTCTTATTTTCCAAAGGTGGCTTCTGATCCCTACTACTAGGATTCTTTCAGCTTCCTATGATAAATTAGTTTGAAAAGATTAAAATATCTCAACTTTCATAGGAATAATACTTTTTGAATGTCTGTAAATTTTGATTTTTTAAAAAAAGTACCTAAATTTATTACATATTTTTCTCAGTGATTCAATTAATATGGAAATGTATATCACATCTAGGGATGGAGTAATGACATTTTATTTATTATTTTTGAAAATTCATTCTCAAAAAGAAAACTAAGTTATTTTTTCCAAAATAAGAAAATGCTTTCTTATCCAAATATAACAAATAGCCATGGATAACTCATTGTTAGAAAATCTCATGAACTGGGAGGATATGGAGCTGTAATATATAAAAGAAGTCAACTGGTTCAACTTTCTTATTTTACAATTTGGAAAACTGAGGCTGATAAAATTTCACGAATTTCCACAACTTCATATAGGTTGTAAAAGGCAGTCAAAATTTGAAAGCAGGTTCTCTGGGTCCAAACCCAGCACTCAATTATGCTATTGTGCCTCTCTAGGACAATTAAATTTGATTTATGAATAAGGAAATTTTACAGCTTCTATAGGGAAGTTCTATGGGGCTTTGTTCTGAATTTGCTATATTTGTTGCTGTTGATCTTCTTTTGTTTTTCAAAGGGACTAATAACATCACAGCATAAGTTTCAAACTTTCTTCTAAAGTCATCAAAGTCTCGTGGTAAGATAAAAGTCAGGACAACTGGTGATGGTTTAGGATGCAGTGGATGGCTTGGAGTCTTCAATGTATGACCAAGATCTAAACACTCCATAGCACCTACTGTGACTGTTGTCATGGCTGTTAGAACAAATTGTTTTCTTCTACTTGTTCTGTTGGAGGAAGCCTTCATATATTTGGGGTGGACATCTCCTCTCACCAAAGTACTTAAGAATCATCACTTACCCTCAACTGGTTTATCCAGGCTGATGAGAAAGTTTTACTGAGATGCTGCCACTGACCATGCTGTAGGTTCTCACAGTCACAGGTGACAGTTGGGTGAAGGGGAATATACCAAAAGTAGGGGAGTAGCCCTGAAAAGGCCTTGGCAAGCCCTCTCACATCAAAAGGTCTCCCTGAAGATCATTTTTATGAAGACATTTTTATCAAAGAAGACAATATTATCAAATTTGAAGGTGATCCAAAGTTGAAGATAATTAAGACATCTCCATCTGGAATACTCTTTCACCTTATCTCCCCTGGCTTCTTTTAAATCCCACTTAAAGTCCTACCTTCTGCTAGAAGTGCTTACTGGTACCAAATGCTAGTACCTCCTCTCTATTGTTAATCTTATTTATCCTGTCTATATCTTATTTGTGCATAGTTGTTTGTGTGTTCGCTTCTCCATTAGACTACAAATTCCTTGAGAACAGGTACTAATCTTTGCCTTTCTTAGTATCACTTAGACTTAGTACAGTGTGTGGAAAAGGTGGCACTAAATATAGGCCAGATAAGTATATGATATATAACACAATCTATGTAAAGTATTTGCAAATTTTAAAGAAGTTTATTAAGTATTAACTATATTATTATAGTTCTTGTCCTAGTCAGACTATAACTTTTGCTCCAATTTTGGAAGGGTCCTAACAAGCTGAAATACAATTAAAGGGGAGAGACAAAGATGGTAATCATACTAGGAACCAAGCATGCTCAAGAGACAGAGGTTGAGGGCACTGAAGATGGAGGAAATAAGACTTAAGGAGACATAGTAAATAGCTTCAAATATCTGAAGAGTTTCATTGTGGAAATGGATTAGATTTGGTTGGCTTAATGTTGAATGGCAGAATTTGGAGAAACAGTGCTTTGCATATGATAAGTACTTATTGAATGATGAATTTAATAAAGTTAAACTGAATAGTTTGAAGTTGTAAAGAGACTGATCTTGTCTCTCTATAAAGAAAAACTTAAAAACCAGAGCTATCCACAACTTCATAGAGGGAGCAACGATTGCCTTCATAAATAATGAGGTTTTCGTCACTGGAGATCTTCAAGGGAAATGCCTGCTTTTAGATGTAGAAGAGACTCTTGCTCAGGTAGGACTAGATGAGGTCTGAGGTATTTCTAGTTTTTAAGATTCTTTAAATGTATCATGTTACTCTTTAATTTAACTCTGTAGTCAGACTCAAAAACAAAAAAGAAAGCTACAAAAGTCAGTTGATACATTACTCCTAATTTTTTTGGACAATCAATAAATAAACATTTAATAAGAGACCATGATGTTCCAGGTACATTCTATTTAACTCTTTAAGAGTACAAAGAAAGAAAGAAAAATCAATTCCTATCCTAAATGAGTCTGCAAACTAATGGAGAAAATATGTAAATAACTCAAGATGTACACAGATTATAGAAAGTAATCTCAGAGGAGGCTAATGGTTGAGAGTGTGGAGAACCAGGAAAGGCCTCTTCCAGAAAGGTGGAATTTGAAATGAGCTTTGAAAGAGGCCAGGGAAATTATACAGAAGAAGTGAAGATGTGAAGCATTCTAGTAAGAAGAAACAGACAATGCAAGGCATTAGAGATGGAAGACATGCAGTATCATGTTTGAGAAATCATAAGTAGACTAGTATAATTGGATTTTAGATTGATTAATGGTATGCAGTCAGTGTTAAGACTGGAAAGGAAGGAAGAGGCCAGGTCATGAAGAGTTTGAAATGTCAAAGAGAATACTTTAATTTTATCTTTTGCTGGGTTCACTGATTACTGGCTAGTATGTCTAGGAAAAATTTCAAATTTAAAAAGAAATTCCATTCATGTTTTCTGAGATGCAGAAATTAAAAGCCAAACTCAACAGTACTAAAATTTTTCTATCCTTTCCTACCTACAAAGTCATTGTTAGATATTTTTGTACCTGGGAAGAGACAGTTATATTCTCCATAGACTGGTGTGCAGGGAAAGAGGAGAACAAGACAGTGCTAAGGACAATGGTAGGAAGGTTGAGGAGAAAGGAAATGGAAGGGAAGAAGCATTCATTGTATATGTGCCACATGCTAGGTAGGCTAAAGAAGGAAGGAAAGACAGTTTCTCAAGAAGTTCACAATCTAATGGAAACAATCATGTAGTAATAAATTATTTACAGAAATAATCAACAAAGAGAAGGCACTAGAATTAAGAGGGATATTGCAAAATAATGAGTCTCTAGAGGGTGAGCTTTTAGCTAAGACTTGAAGGAAGTCAGGGAAGCCTTTTTCCAGAGATAGAGAGACATTATTTATTCCAAGAAGGACAGCTAGTAAAAATGCCCAATCTAGAGTGGGATTGTCTTATTAGAGGGACAGCAAGGAGATCACTGTCCCTGGATTAGAGTATGAAGGTGGTGGTGTCATTTGATCAATATTTTTTAAAAAGCCTATTTTGTATAAGGCACTACACTGGTATGGATAAAAACCAACCATCAAAAAATTAATCCATGATATCAAGAAACTTACATTTAATTTGTTCCGGGGTAGGGGGTGGGGGGATGAGGTGAGAAGGTGTGGTTGGAATACAACATAAACAGCTAAATATATGCAGGATAATTTGAAGAAGAGTGGGGTAGTAATAACAAATGGGGGAACCAATCAATGAGGATGGGTCACATGAGTTGAATCTAAAGAAAAGGAAGACTAAGTTATAAAATTTGAAAAGAGGGAGTTCCAGAATGGAAGGGGGCTGAACAAAGGAAGAAGTAGGTAAGGGATAGAGTTCTTAAGACTGGACAGCAGAAAAATAGGTTAATTTGACTGTACTATTGAGGGGGTAAAGGGGAAAAACATGAAATAATCTTGAAAAGGTAAATTGGAATCAAACTCAAAAAAATTCAAGGACTGAATAAGCTTGAGAGGTAGTGACTTCCTCAGTGTCATGAAAGGTCTTTAGAAACTGGCTAACCTCTAGTTCTTGGAAATTAAGGACAAAATTCAAAACATATGGAGGAATTGGGCTAAATGGCCTCAGAAGTCCCTTTTAACTATTACTGTGATTGCATTTAACAGGAATGGTTCTTTGTAAACCTTAACTTACTCTACAAATATGAGTAACTATTCATATTCATACTTCATTTTCGTTCCTAATAGATTTTTTAAAAATAGTATAAATAGTCACAGTAAAAGTAATTAGCATAACAAAGCAGGGAGTAAAATTCTCTTTGGAGTACAATTAATAGAAGATTTATACAGTGGAAATGTCACTTTCTGGAACTGCTTACTCTTAGCACTAAGATTGAAGCTTTCTGGAAAAAAATACTCTCATGGCCACCTGAGCTTCCATACAACCTGATCTGAGACATTTCTTATAATCTATTTTTTTTTCTATTATTCTACCTTCCTATGAATGCATACAGAACAGCTACCAGGGAGTTAAATTGGAAGAATTAGACTGGCAAGCTTCAAAATTCATGTTCAAAATTCTCACAGAGTAAGATATAGTTTCCCAACAGTTTCTTGCATCCCTCATACAACATACAACATTATTCAAAGTTATGATAAAGGAAGAATAAGAAAGAATACCTCATTATTAGTGTTTCAGTGGTCTTGGTTCTGATCATTACTTATATGGGACCACTAATACAATTTTTAAATCAGAGCAAAACTAGGTTATTGTTTAGAAACTGAATGTATCAAATTTTTAAAACCTTCCTTTTAATTTAAAGGTTTGTTATGTTTTGATCTTGGGGTCAGGAGACCTGGATTCAATTACTGGTGCTATGTGATGACAGGAAAAATCACTTCTATGAGTAAGATCAACAGCATGTCTGTAGAAATGAGGATCAAGGATTAGGGACACAGCAGAACTGAACTTTTCCACCTGGTTAAGTTAACTAGAACAAATGAACAATGAAATGACAAACAGCTTTATGAAGTCAGTGCTTAACCTCCCTGAGCTAAATGACCAAGAGGGAGTTGTAGTTTTTTTGCAAGTAAAAATAAACTCTGCACATGTAATGGATCATGCCTGGTGGGGTCTATGATGGCTTTTAGTGATGCTTTTTAACCTCATAGCTGGAAAAAAAAATTTTTTTTTTACTCCAATTGGGCCACAGCATCTCAACACTTTGTCTCCTGCTGTTATTTTTAAACTATCAACTCCCTTATGACCAAGTTTGAAATAGTGTTTTTGTGCATCCTTGAAAATGGTTTCTCTGCTGAGTTCATGAACAGGAAAAATTATATGATCAGTAGGCAATATCTTTCTTTTAGAATACAAACATTATTCCAATGTAATGACTATCAAGAATTCTATATTGTTATCTTATCTAATCAGATCATCCCCAAGCTGAGACAATAACTTTGAATTCAAGTTCCCATGTACCCATTTGAATGATTTGTTCCTCAAAGTCCTATATTATTTGGCAAGAAGTATATACTTACATACATATATATATATATATATATATATATATAAATTTATATATATAAATAATATTTATGAAGACGAGTTTAATTATGCATGAGAGGCATTTCAAAATGAACAAGGCAGTACTTTATTTCCATTTGGGCTAATTCACCCTTGAAAAGTAAATTCAAGTATGTTAATGTCAACTCACAAGTCTTTGATTTACTAACCAGAGAAGTGCTTGCCTATGTCACTTTATTTTCAAAGCACTTTTGGGGCAGCTAGGTGGCACAGAGGATATAGCCCTGGCCCTGGAGTCTGGAGGATCTGAGTTCAAAAGAGACCTTAGCTGTGTGACCTTGGGCAAGTAACTTTGCCTTGCAAAAACCAAAATCAAAACAAAGTACTTTCAAAAGAACTGAAACAAATAAAATGCTATTCAATAAGTTTTCTGACAGCTATAATGTGACTTCTAGAAATTTCCCCAAGTTTTTGCATTTATATTTGGATCAATAGCTCAAAAGGGTTCCTTTTATGCTATACTTTATTATTTATTGTGCTTCTTTTTTATTCTTTCCTCTTGATAGTACTCAAGTATAACAATGGAGTTGGAAAGGCTAACTAAAAGGTACATTATCTGGTTTCATGTCAGCATGAAAAACTGGAAAATTGAGTTCATTTAAAAGTTATTTTGTGATTAAAAACAAACTCTTAATTCTTCTATGCTAAATTTTAAGAGCATTAGTACCTCCCTGTCCAACATTTAGAATGTACATTAGCTTCTCTGCACATAAAATTATTTTATGCAAATTCATCAGGAACTTAAGGAAAGTTTAATTCTGTTTGTCTTTTATTATTGAGATCATGTAATACTCTCACACAGTATGAAGTATTAGACATAAAATAAACCAAGATGGAGAAAAGTAAAGCATCCTCTTCTATTAAACACATTATTAGCAACTTGGAAAAATCAATCCAGAAAGACCACTTTTTTATTCCTTTAAAATGTCTGGCTGCAACTGATCCTAAGATTTTTTCTAAAAACAATTGAATAGGGGTAGCTAGGTGGCGCAGTGGATAGAGAACCAGCCTGGGAGTCAGGAGTACCTGAGTTCAAAAATCCTGCCTCAGACACCTAATAATTACCTAGCTGTGTGGCCTTGGGCAAGCCACTTAATCCCATTGCCTTGCAAAAACCTAAAGAACAAAAACAAAAACAAAACAATTGAATACGCAAATATTTGTGTGCAATATTTTGTACATGTTTGGATAATAAGAACATAATCACATAGAGTTTCCTTATTTCTGGGTGTATGTTTAATGAAATTTACTATTAACATTCCTTCCCCTTTATATTTTTATATACTTTAAGTCATGCAGGGTCAAGGTCTCAAAACTAATCAGGAAAACTACTGACTGCTATTCACACTAAGATAACTGCTTCTTTAAAACAACTTCCAATAAATTTCATTATAAGTACCTATTAAAACAGTTAAAAAAACTATTAAATGTCAAAGAATTTTCCTGACTGAAACTTCTAATAAAGAAACAGAATAGATTTTCTGTTTGAATTATTTCAATCTTTACTGACTGTGCATTGAACCATGAAATTAGAAAAGTGTTATTAGAAGTGTTTTCTAGTTTTTAGGAAATTTGAAGCACACAAAGTATCATACCATAGTCTTTAACTAAGCTAGGTAAAGCAATAGATTTTTAATCCCAAATATATGGTTTCTACTGATAGAGGGGGTCATAATTAAAATTTTATCCTGAAACTTAGAGATAATAAAAACAATTATTATAGGAACACACATGTTCATTTTAATATATTTGAGCTGTATGTTTTAATTTTCATTTGGAAAAATACCTTCAATTTTTATTTGATCTGGCAAAGTCCATCATTGTGGACACTCTCAGCAAATAATTAGGCTTTTAATAATAACTCATTTTCAAGTGTTAATTGCCAATAATTTGAATGTTCTGTCTTTAGGCATCTTCTTCTTACAGAATGAATGGCAGGTAGAAGGTTGGAGACAAACAATGGAGGTCTTAATAGATTATATAATTCATTATGAGTGGATATGGGATAACATACATTTACTATATTTTAATGAAAATTTTATTTAATATTGTGATAAAGGATGGAATACATACAAAGCATTCCCTATTACTAGTCTATTTTAGACTACTGATTGGAACATTTGTATATTCTCAGATAGCTCTGGAGGAAAAAGTGATGCTGGTGACATGGCACAGCACCCCTTCACTCAAATCCAGTTCATGTATTTGTCATGGCATCCCTAGCCTGACATCATGGACTTCTTTGAGAATGAAGGAAAAACATCCTCCTCCTCATCATCATCAAAGTAGACTCTTATCAATCACTTCATTGACTTAATCCAGTTTCAAATACTGGATTTTTACTCCTTTCTAACCTGAAGTCTCTCCTGTTGCTTTTGGATATCATACAAGCAACAGTCTGTGGGTATACCTGGACTTAGAAGAGCAGGGATCTATAATGAAGAGTTTCCAAGATCATTTGAATGATGTGGACTAGTAATACCAAAATTGAAAACATTGTCATTTTATGATATCTGGAAAATGGAAATAATGGTTTAATATAATCACTGTGGTTTGTGCCAGTGGATAATTGGTCAGTAAGCACTTATTAAGCAGCAAAGCACCTAGGATACAAAAATAAGAGTGAAAAAGTCCCTTCTAGAGGGAGTCAACATCTACAGAAATAAGTTTTACAAGGTCCAGGTTGGGGCAGGGGAGAACTCATGGAGAATTAACTCTGGCTGAAGTCAGTAGTCTTTTATTAGGTATCTACTATTTATTAAGTCAACTCTGAGGATTCAAAAACAAAAAATCAACAACAAACAGTCCCTGCCTCAAGAAGATCACAGTCTAACAAAAAACATACAAACCAGATGAGGGATGATCAATAGAGATTTCATGAGAAGAAACATATTCTCTAGACTAACACAGACCTAGTGATCTTACCACTGGGGCAGTGTTGATTAATGACTAAGCAAGAATGTCAATGTCAGGAGAAAAGGAGAAACACTTTCACTCTTATTCGTTCTTTCTTTCCCTCTTTTGAATGTGTGACCTAGACTCTGAAGTTCTCTATTGTTTTTATACTTGAAGGTTGGATTTTTTTCCCCTTTCCTCAGCAACAAGTTTCCAGATGCCTCTTTTTCTTTAGATTTCTTTCTCTGAAAAGAGTAAATTTAAGTAGTGATTCCAGGCTGGACGATGCTCTCCCGGATTCCTACAATGTGAGGTAAAGGTATTGGAGTCATGAGAGGGGTGGGTCCTGGATACTCAACTAAGCTGGGTCTTGAAATGTCCGGTCAGCTAGAAGATGTGACCCTTGAGGGAACGGCTGAGAGGACAGCACTGACTGAAGTGAAAAAATAAATCTGAATAACATTGCCAGGAGGCTGCTAGGAGACCTTTGAGAGCCTCAAGTTTTATATCCGTTTATAGACTCTTGAGATTATGATGTGATATATTCCTGTTTCATGATTTAAGTATCTGTCATTATACATTTGAGAAGTCTTTAGTGTTTTAAGAACTTTATTTGTGAAAGATGAAATACACTAGATAGCTGTGCTATAACTGATATCTCTTTATTTTGTATGTCTAGAAAGAAGCCTGTTAATTCCCTTTGGAAGACTCCAGAACAAGTTGTTAAGCTTTTTAAAAATTTTCCTCTGAACTTCTACTGTGGGGAGGTGGCATGATGAGTCAAAGATTGTAAAGAAAAAACTTGATATGAAGTAATGGAGGGAGTGCACTAGATGTTGGAAGTATTAGAAAATGTTTCTTGTAGAAAGGAGAGCACATGCTGAGTCTTAAAGGAAAGTGAGCAAAGGTGAGGAGTTGTTTTAAAGAAGCAGTTATCTTAGTGTGAATAGCAGTCAGTAGTTTTCCTGATTAGTTTTGAAACCTTGACCCTGCATGACTCAAAGGATATAAAAATATAAACGGGAAGGAATGTTAATAGTAAATTTCATTAAAATTATTGGTCTGCATACTGAGGACAAAAACATGGAGAGATCCAGTGTCATATAGGAAGAACATTACATTGGTCAATTGACTGAACTGTAGAATGCATGAAGAGATATAGGAAAATTATGTTGGTATTTGATGGAGAAACATTTTAAGTGACAAACAGTTTATATTTGCTTCAAGATCTAATAGGAAACCACTAGATTTCCCTGAGTAGAGCAGTGATGAAATGACATATGTGCTTTCTGGAAGCACACCTGGAAGAGATTGGAGATGGATTGCCAGTACAATCTAGACTAGCACCAGTGACTAGGATGAAGCCATAGGAGGCATGTTTGTCCCAAGTGCAAAAGAGAGGAAATTGAGGCGAATAGCTAATATGTTGAATGGCAGACAATTCAGAGATCTCAGCAATCTGAATTGAGAAAGTAAATTTAAATAGGAATGAATGTAACATTTCACAATTTTACTAAAACAGCAAACAAAAACCTGATAAGCACAATATGAAGGAAGCAAGGCTAGAAAACAATTCTTGTGGAAAGAGGGAATTAGGTGGGTTGCAAGAAAAACAAGCCATATTCTTCATAGAATGGTAAGGAAGTCAAGAAAACAACATGAGCCACTACAATAAGAGGCAGTGTTCAAAACCATTTAAGTGATCCTTCAAATGCACTTTCCCCTAGATTCAATCACATCTGAAGAGTTTGGATGTCATATTTTAGGAAAGATGTTGATACACTGGAGAGAACCTGAAAAATGACAACCAGGATGGTAAAGGGCCTCAAGATCCTTTTATATGAACATTTGTTGAAAGACCTGGTGTTGTTCAGCTTGAAGAAAAAAAAAAACTGGAAGGGATCTGGGATACCATAACAGTATTCAAGTGATTGAAGGGGTAGCATGTGGAAGAGGGATTAGATGTGTGAAGGATATAGCTATTTCATATGCCTTTCTATGTTGACTATGTATCCTGAGAAATTATGTTTTTGGAACAGCCCTAACTGCCTCCCTGTACCAGACCCCGATTTGAGAACGGCTACCTGGGCATCTTGTGTTTTGCCAACTAGATACTTTGAACCTGTGTTTAAAAAACATATCTGTCCCTTATAACTGAGTGAGGAACCCTAACCCACCTCCTGAACACCTTTTCAATGGGGAAGAGCAAAGACTCTCTAAGCTAAGCCACTTTTTGTAAGCCATTACTTTCTGTAAGGCAGTCTCTGGCCAGAAGAGACTCTGTCTTTGGATTGCACTGCAGTTGTTGTATTCCAGAGTACTGGGGATGCGTGGTTGTGGGAATACCAACCTTCACTCCCTCCCCGGATGCCAGAGAGGCCAGATTGCTCTGAATGTTACAGTTAGAGGTCTTTACCACCTAACACTACAGGCATGGCCTTAGGGTTTACACTATTAAGGATTGTAACATCTTAACATTATAGGACAATCTCTTTACCAAAAGACTCCCCTTTGAGCTGTCTCTTGTACAACTGAAATAAACTTGGTTTTAAGACTCAAAAAGAAAAGTCATATACATATACAAATATATGTGTATATAAATATACATATATTTGTGACAATGTATGGCTCTGGAATGATCTAGAGGGTCAGGAAAAGTGTCTGTTAATGGGACTCTTACAATACAATTTTACTGCTTGATTACTTTTGCTACCACACTGGCAAGTAGATGGAGGTCTCATATCTTTATGCCTTTATGGTTCTTGCTTAGAATCAGAATTTGTGGCAGAATGTGCTTGCAAAGTGCTTACGCTAAATTTGCTTATACTTGTTTTTACTATACTTAACTACATTTAACTAAACATTTCTCCTGAAAAAAGAGAATGGGGAACCATTACAGCTAGACATTCTTCACAGCCCTCTCCTCTGCCTCAAGAGGGCCCTTCTATCCTGGCATCAGAGCTGGAGGCCCTTGTTTTGTAGGCACCTCAGTCTGGAACCCCTGATCCCCCTTCCCCTAAGTTAAAAGCTGGCACCGGAGCTGAGCAGCCCATATTGAGAAGCTCATGACCTTTTGGAGAACCCTCCATTCTCACCAGATGTTCCCATTCGCTGCACCTCTGGGGATGATGGGAGAATGAGTGATGCTGCCACAAAGATCTTTGGAAGTGAAAAACTGACGTCTGGCACTGGAGTTGTAAAGTTCAGGATTTTTATTTCATAAGCCTAGAAAGTTCATGGAGTAGATTTTTCCTGGAGAGATAATCAGTTGCTTGAGGATAGGCTGAAAACTAAAGGTCCAGGCAAGAGTACTCAAGAGAAAGAGAGAAAGGAAAAGTCATAAGAAGTGGCTGGGCTCAGACTCTGGTGAGTTGGCTCAAGGGGAGTCTAGGCCAAACTTTTATAGCCCAGTTCCTGAGCAGGGAAGAGTCAGGGAAAAGCGAGTAGAAGGAGGGAGCCACCCCCTTTCATGACTGGGGTCAGGTACCTCTTGGAAGACTGAGAGCCTGGAAGTTGGAGGAGGAGTACAAGAATGCACTGAGGTTGCTCTCATCTTGGCAAATATACATTTAACAATGAAGTTACAGTGAATAATAGGAGGGAATTTACATGTGAGTAGGGTCCAGCCCAGGGAACCCTCAGGAAACATCAGACTGGCACAAATAACATTTTCTTAATAATAAAAATGAGACAGACATTTCTCCTTCAACACCCAGAGGCTGAGCCAAAGCAGGTTACAGAGCATGACTCCACACCCCACTCCATCTCAGACCAGGAGTAGGATTCTTTCTTCTTCTTCCCCAGATTCCTCTTTCCCAGGCTGACCTCATTGGGGACTTTACTGTCTGTTAGGGTCTGCCCCTTCAGGGAAAGTACCTGATCTCCAAGGGGAACAATTAGGGTCTGTGCCTTTTTTTCATTGTCTGATCTTGCACAGGTCAAAGAAAAACTTGGTTGTTACTCTGAGAATTCCACTAAATTTACCGAGAAGTTTAATAAAATAATCTTGCAATCTGCACTCCCTTGTGGGAATAAACATTCCAATCTCCACTTGCTTTACAGCCAAGGAGGAACATTTGTACTCTGTACCAGAGGGGGATACTATGGCTGAAATGGAGGATAGCTACAGCTCCCTGGGGCAATTGCACCCTCCCCCGCAATGATGGGCTATCAGGATGACAGGGATAGAGGAAGAAGGGACCGTATGATATTCTGCCTGTTATAAAGCATGAGCCAGGGAATTCAAAATAAGGTGAATTATGAGAAGCTTAAAGGGATTGCTCAAGGTCACCATAAGAACCCCATATTGAACGAGCCTTGACTCTTCTTCTACTGAGGAAACAGTTATTCTTGGCATGCATTTGATTTGTCAATCTATCCAAGACATTTGGTGGTGGAAGCTTAAGCAATTGGATATGGGACCCCAAAACCATTAGCCCAACTACTGGAGAAAGCTTGACCTCTGGCTCAGCTTTTACAATAGTTTAAACTCATTTTGCCTAGTCTCAACACTATTTAAAGGGCCATGAGAAAGGATCAAACCTTCAGGTACCCAACATATGTTTGGCAAAATCTGAAACCTAGGCCTGCGTAAGACTTTTTTTTTTCAGCACAATTAAAATGTCTTTGTCTGTGATATGTTTCCCATTGTCATATGGTCATCCATGCATTCCCTCCCTCTCCCCTCCTTTCCTAAGGGGGCACCTTCTTCTTACTGACTTCTCCCCACATAGCTCATCACCTGAACTGCATCAGAAGTATAACAAGAAGATGGCCCCCTATTCTTTTCCTTTCTTACCTTCTACTGCTCTATTAAAAAAAAACCCTATCTTTAGGATCCAATTGAAATTCTGCCTTTTTCATGAAACTTTTCTTGAACCTCTCCCTCCCACACCCCAATCTAGAAGCAATTTTTTCTTCCTCTGAAATGGCATACTTCTTAAAAAATTCCTTTTAATGGCCCTTTTCATACTTTGACTTATACTATAGTTATTTTGTCTACTTGCCTTATTCCTAAAAGACTGAGTTCTCTAGGGCCAGAAACTATATTTTACTTAACTTCATGCTCCCTGGAGTACATATCTCCTTGGCATCTTAAAATATAGTAGGCAATAAATATTTGTTGGATTGCATATTTTATAACTCCTTGTTGATATAAAAAAGAGTTAACAAAATATCTTGAGCTAAAGTTATGACCCTTGGATGTACAAGGAGTTTGGCTCAGCACATTTGGTTATCAAAGTCCTTCACATTCTACGTCAATACATTTTGCCATGTGGTCAAACATAAGATAGGGCCAACATCAGTATAAAAGGCATTAAGTAATTCAGAATGTCAACAGAAGAAATTTATGAGTTAGGAAAATAAGTGGTAAAAAATTATTTATGAAGGAATGAGGACTGAAGGAGAGAACATGGAAGAGGAGTATATGAAAAAGGCAAGAGATGTTTTAGAATAAATCAAAGATGAAAAACCCTAAGGACACTTCATAAATTCAACAAATTTCCTCACTTAAACTGCCCACAACAGTCTCTTATTTCTGACATCTTATTCTAAGATTTGTAGATTCACCAAATTAGAGCTGGGAAAGATATTAGCACTAATCTATTCTCATTGTACAGATGATTAAATTAAGGTCCAGAAAGATTAAATGACTTTTTTTAAAGTCAGAGAGTTAAAAAACCATGTGCCAGTGACAATGATAAAAGCCAGCATTTATATAGCACTTTAAAGTTAAAAAAAAACCTTACAGATAGTATTACATTTGAACCTCACAATAGATGAGGAAACTGAGGCAGTCAGAGGCTTAAGTGACTTATCCAAAGTCTCACACCTTGTAAATATCTGAGTCTAGATTTGAACTCAAGTCTTGCTGACTCCAGGTTTAGAGTTCTATCCACTGCACCAACCTTGGTGCCTCAAAGAAGCATATTATAAAACCTAATGCTGAAAGAGCTATCTCCCACTATCAAGGCCAATTACCTCAACGTCTTTCTTATTAAACAGAAAAGCAGTTAAAGGTTAGTTTTCCTCATGAAAGGAGCATTAAAAGTAAAACCTCAGTTCTGTATATCATTGATACCAAAAACAAAGTTTTGGCTTCGGTAGTAGATATTGTAGAAGAAAAAAGTGATTGGATGATTACACAATTCATATTTAATTAGACATCTGCAGGATGATCCATCGTTTGCCCACTCAAAATGAACAAAGAGGAAGAAATTTTCTTTTCCTTTTGTTTCCTCTTTCATGTGTCTCTTTGGTCTTCTGTTTGAAGTTCAAATTTTTTATTTAGCTCTGGTCTTTTCATCAGAAAAAGTTGGAAGTCTCCTATTTTGTTAAATGTCCATCTTTTCCCCTGGAAGAGAAGGCTCAGTTTTGCTGGACAGTGAAGTTTTGGCTGCATTGCAAGCTCCCTTGCTCTTTGGAATTTTACATTCCAGACCCTTCAACTCATTAATGTTGATGTAGCCAGGTCCTGTGTACTCCTCAGTGTGGCTCCTTGGTATCTAAATTGTTTCTTTCTGGCTGCTTTCAGGATTTTCTCTTTTATCTGATAGTTCTGGAATTTGGCCACAGTATTCCTCAGTGTTTTCATTTTGGGATTCTTTACAGGAGGAGATCAATGTATTCTTTTTTTATTTAGAAAGATTTTATTAATTTTGAGTTTTACAGTTTTCCCCCATTCTTGCTTCCCCCCCCCCCCGCAGAAGGCATTCTGTTAGTCTTTACATTGTTTCTATGGTATATAGTAATCTCAGTTGAATGTAATAAGAGAGAAATCATATCCTTAAGGAAGAATAATAAAGTATAAGAGATTGTAAAATTATTTAATAAGTTTTTTTTTTTCTAAATTGAAGGTCTTTGGTCTTTGTTCAAACTCCACAATTCTTTCTCTGGATACAGATGGTATTCTCCATTGCAGATACCGCAAAATTGTCTCTGGTTGTTGCACTGAAGGAATGAACAAGTCCATTACATTAAGGTTGATCATCACCCCCATGTTGCTGTTAGGGTATACAATGTTTTTCTGGTTCTGCTCATCTTGCTCAGTATCAGTTCGTGCAAATCCTTCCAGGCTTCCATGAATTCCCATCCCTCCTGGTTTCTAATAGAACAATAGCGTTCCATCACACACACACACACACACACACACACACACACACACACACACACACACATATATATATATATATATATATATATATATATATATATATATATACATATATCACAATTTGTTAAGCCATTCCCCAATTGAAGGACATTTACTTAATTTCCAATTCTTTTTCACCACAAACAGGGCTGCTATGAATATTTTTGTACAAGTAATGTTTTTACCCTTTCTTAAAATCTCTTCAGGGTATAGACCCAGTAGTGGTATTGCTGGATCAAAGGGCATGCACATTTTTGTTGCCCTTTGGGCATAATTACATATTGTTCTCCAGAAAGGTTTGAATGAGTTCACAGCTCCACCAACAATGTATTAGTGTCCCAGATTTCCTACATCCCTTCCAATATTGATCACTGTCCTTTCTGGTCATATTGGCCAGTCTGAGAGGTGTGAGGTGGTATCTCAGAGATACTTTAATTTGCATTTCTCTAATAAGTAATGATTTAGAGCAATTTTTCATGTGACTATGGATCACTTTGATTTCCTCATCTGTAAATTGCCTTTGCATATCCTTTGACCATTTGTCAACTGGGGAATGGCTTTATTTTTGAAAATTTGACTCATTTCTCTGTATATTTTAGAATTAGTCCTTTGTCAGAAATACTAGTTATAAAAATTGTTTCTCAATTTACTATATTTCTTTTTATCTTTGTGACAGTGGTTTTATCTGTGCAAAAGTTTTTTAACTTAATGTAATCAAAATTATCTAGTTTGTTTTTAATGATGTTCTCCATCTCTTCCTTAGTCATAAACCGCTTCCCTTTCTATAGATCTGACAGGTAAACTACTCCTTGATCTTAATGTATTCTTTCAATAACTATTTTGCTCTCTGGTTCCATGATATCGGGTCAATTTTCTATCACTAAATCCTGAAATATTGAGTCCAGGATTTTTTTTAATCCTCAATATTTTTAGGAAGCCCAATGATTCTTAAGTTGTCTCTTCTGGATCTATTCTGTAGGTTGGTGATTTTGCCAATGAGGAATTTTTCATTTTCTTCCATTTTTTTCAATTTTTTGGTTTTGTTTAACAGATGCTCATTGTCTCGTGAAGTCATTAGTTTCCACAGATTCCATTATTTTTAAGAGAAGAATTTTCTTCATTTATGTTTTGCAACTCCTTTTCCAATTGGTCAATTCTATTTTTTCCTAATTTTCTAATTTCTAATTTCCATTTGCCCAATTGTGGTTTGAGAGAATTTTCTTTTTGAAGTTATCCAATTGTATTTTTGAAGGGCTTGTTTTCTTGTTGCAAGATGTTAATTTTCTCTTGTAATGTGTTAATTTTCTCTTGTTTCTTTTCTCAATTTTTCCAATTGATTTTAAAACTCCTTCTTGATCTCTTCTAAGAAGTCTTTCTGGGCTAGATACCAATTAATATTTTCCTCAGAAGTTCTAGCTCTCTCTGAGTTAGGATCTTTATCTTTAAGGTAGCTTTCAGTGGACCCTCCTTTCCACTTTTCTTCATTTTCCTAGGATCTTGTGTTGGGGGAGGGGCTGGTTCACAGAGGTTTGGAGTGGAGATCCCTAGAGGCTTTACTGACTCGGTTTAACTCCAAGTGGACCAGCCAGTAGGGGGTGCTAGAGGATTTCTCTGGAGTGTCTGTGATTTTGATTTGTGGCCCACTCCCTAGGCCTTGGGGGGGGGGGGTAGTGGGATCTGATTATCCTCTAACAATGCGTGTTGGGCCTTTGGGCTATATAGTTAATCTCCTTAATCCTCACTCAGCACTGAAGAAGATCTGCTGCCTATACCTGAGCCTAGGGGGTGGGAAGAGTCCCTTTCTCCCACAGGTTTGGGGGAGGGGACTAAATTGGAAATATGGGGACTTTGCTGTAGATACAGGGCTTGCAGCCCTGGTCTTCCAGACCAGCCAAGCTGACCAGATTGATGTCTAGCCACCATGTTGTAACTCCCCCACCCGCTGCTCACTCAGCCAAAGCCTCCATGGCTGATCTTGGGTTAGTCCTTGGGCTTCACCCTGCCACCCCTGGGTCAGATCTCTGCTCTCTGTCCCTCGCTCACCACACTCCCCTGGGATAGACCTTGTTGGAAGATGTTCTTCTCCCAGCTTCTTCTTCTGGGTTTTGTCAATTGAAATTCTGTTAAGAGGCTTGATTCATATAAGTTATGAGGGAAAGCCAGGAGACCTTAGCACTGACTTCTCTTTGCCATATTAGCCAGAAGTCAAGAAATTTTAAGGGAAAGAATCTCTTCATTATATTGCACAGATAATGCCCCCAAGACAGGTCTTCCCCATGTCTCCCCTTTGGGTGACAATGGAGGAAGAGGGCATAAAATTTCCTGTAAAGATCCTTAAGTGAATAGAGTAAAAAGTCCTTCAAACTTTTCCTTTTGTCTTTTTCTTTCCCTAGAACTCCCTTATGAGGTAGTCTCTACTTTCTAACTACAAGAAGTTCATGGAGAAAAGAATGTTTCTTCTCCATCATAGAAAGGCAGAGTCTAAATGTATGCTTTTGAAAGGAACATCCAACTTGAATGTCAGAAAGCTTTTCTCATCACAGTGGGTGAGGGCCTATAGGTGGTCAAGTGTGACAGAGACCTGAGCTACATATCATTAATCACCCTAAAAGCTAGCAAACTTCAGAGTTTTCATCTTATCTCACTGGTGAATAGACTGTATTACACAAGGTTTCTTGAGCTGAACTCTAGTTCTACTCATCCTGAGTCCTAAAGATCTGTTTAAGCAGGATAACTCCCCTCCCCCTCTTCTATAACATCCTCCTACCTCCCCCAAATTAGAATCAGCATTTTTTAAATTCTAAATTTAAAATATGCATTTAGATAATGAGTCCCTATATAAATAGGGAAGGATAGATTTCAAGATATGGTGGGAAAATACACTGAGTAAGCCAAGGGAACAAGTTAAGGGTATTTATTTTTCATTGTCTTTGTGCTGAAGGAGGACATTGTCACTCAGGAGACAAGATAATCTTGGTATCTGGATTTATCTTAACAGATTTATTATGGAGCCAAGGTTATATATAATAAGAACTAAAAGGAAAAAGTAATATTTTACATTATTTTTCTTCTTGTGAAGAGGAAGAAATTTTTCATTCAGGGAATCCACAAGTTCTAGAAAATTATTTATGAAGAAAGAATTTTAAGTATTCACCTTAACCAAGAGCAAAATTTTTGAGAAATATCATCTGCTTTATATTTATGATCTTATATAACACTTCTCAAAAGACAGAAAAAATAAAAGTAGCAAAAGTATGTTATTACAAGATTAAGAATTTCGGGAATGCTGGATTATCTAATACTTAACTATTTTTGGCAAAGGGATTCCAGGATATTCTTGAAGATTATGACTAACAATTTTTTCTGGAAGAGTGTACTACATATGGGCCAAGAATGAAAAAAAGAATCTATTCTTGATTTCAACTGCTTTTCATTTACACATTTTCTATTGGCAAGTTTATCAAAAGACAGTAAAGAAGTTATTCATTATATGGAAAATTAGAACAATCCACAATTCATAAACCATAATCTTCATTTATAATTTTATCTCTTATTCCTTTTCATACATTCTATTTTCAGGGCAAACTGAACTACTGGTCATTTTAATTTTTGTCAAGGCTTCTTCTATCTTCTGTCTTTGCTTTTGGTGATGTTATAATATACCTGAACTATTCCCTTTGGGCTCTTACTTGTAGTCTCTCTGCCTTCTAGCTTTGCTAGCTTCCTTCAAGTCTCAGCTAAAAATCTCATATCTTATAAGAAAACTTTTTCTGGTCCCAAATGATGCTAATACCTTCCTATGGAAATTATCTTCAATTTATCATATATATATATATATATATATATATATATATATATATCATCTATATCTCCCCATTAAATCTGAGGATACAAATAAATGCCAAAGGAGCTCACAATCTAACATGCAACATTTATAAATACATATGAATATATGTATATTATATACATGTATATACATATAAAACTAGATTATAGATGTAGAGATCTAGTTCTAAATTAATGTGTGATTATATGTATGCATACATAGATTATATATGTAAGGATGTGTGTTTACATAGATTATATATATCTATATATGTAAGGATATGTGTTATATACTTTGTTGTTTTGTTGGTACAATGGTAGAAAATTGTTTTCTTGCTGTTTCTTCTACTCATTAGAGTGGGCTTTTCAGTATTCAGTAAGGGTTTGTAACCTTTTTTTTGTAACCTCTTTTTTCACTTACCACCTTCATTCTTTTTTTTTTTTTTGGTTCTCATATTTCTTTTTCTAAATTACATGTTAAAACAATTTTAATTTTTTTCCCTAAATTTTGAGTTCCAAATTCTCTCTCTCTCCTTCTCCCTTGCTCCCATTAAGAAAGCAAGTCATTTGACATAGTTTATAAATTTGCTGTCATGAAAAATACATTTGCATGTAAATTAGGCTGTGAGAGGAAAATATGGACAACATAAACCCCCAAGAAAGTAAGAAAGTAAAGTATCTGCATGTAGACTCCATCAGTTCTTTCTCTGGAGAAAGACAGCACCTTTGATACCTATCTTGTACCTCTGTCAAAATATACTCCTTTCAACTATCCTGAAAGAAGTACAAATGTCAAGGGCCTTATGACCTTATGACCATCATGACTAATTTGTACTCACACTCTCTGTTCAAGTACCCTCCTCCAACTGCCCCAATAGAAATATAACCCTTGTGAGATAATGTACCATCACTTCATGATCAATTTATACCCATATCTTCTGTCCAAGTACCCTCCCTCCAACTGCCTCAATAGAAATGCAACCCTCATGGGTTAAAGTAAATCATCACATCATGATCAATTTATACTTATACCCTCTCTCAATTGTCCTAAGAGAAATAAAATTTTCAAAAGTTGTATTTTTTCCATTTAGTCTTACTGAACTTTTTTTTCTTTCTGTTTACTTTTTATGCATCTCTTGAGTCTTTTTATCAGGTAAGTTTGAAAGTCCTCTATTTCACTGAAAATCTATCTTTTTCCACTGAAAGAATATGTTGAATTTTGTAGGAGAGTTGATTTTTGGTGTAATCTAAGCTCCTTTGCCCTCTGGAATATCATATTTCAGGCCCTCTGATCCTTTCATGTTGAATCTGCTAAGTCTTGTGTAATCCTGACTGTGGTTCTCTGGTATTTAAATTGCTTCTATTTGGCAGTTTGACTTATTTTCTCCTTTAACTGAGAATTCTGATATGCGGCTACAACATTCCTTGGAGTTTTCATTTTGGGATCTCTTTGAGAATGATTGATGGATTCTTTCACGGAATATTTTATCATCTTATTCTAGGATATTCAGGCAGTTTTCCATGTTAATTTCTGCATGATATTGTACAGGCTCTTTTTCTGCTCGTAGTTTTCAGGTAGACCAACAATTCATAAATTATCTCTCTTAGATCTGGTTTCCAGGTTGGTTAAAAGGTGCTTTGTATATTCTATTTTTTAAACCTTTTGGTTTTGTTTGATGGGGTCATATAGAATTAGGAATTTCCATTTGTTCAATTCTAATTTTTAGGGTTTTGTTTTCTTAGTTAACTTTTGTGTTTCATTTTTCAATTGGTTAATTTTATTTTTTAAAGGAGTTGATTTACTTTTCATTGGCCAATTATACTTTTTTTTTTAGGTTTTTGCAAGGCAAATGGGGTTAAGTGGCTTGCCCAAGGCCACACAGCTAGGTAATTATTAAGTGTCTGAGACTGGATTTGAACCCAGGTACTCCTGACTCCAGGGCCAGTGCTTTATCCACTACGGCACTTAGCTGCCCCTGGCCAATTATACTTTTAAAGCTACTTTTTTCTTCAGTTAATTTTTCATAATACTCCTTCTTGACATTTCTTTTCTCCCTCTTTTTTCTTCCTCTCTTCTTTGTTTTTAAAAATCCTTCATGAGCTCTCCTAAGAGGGTTTTTGGATTTGAGACTAATTCAAAAACCTGTTTGTGGGCATTTTGTCACTGTCTTCCTCTTCTGAGATGGTTTTTTTTGGAAAGATTTTTTTTTTTTAATTTTTAATTTTACAAATTTTCCCCTAATCTTACTTCCCTCTCCCCACTCCCCACAGGAGGCAGTCTGTTAGTCTTTGCATTGTTTCCATGGTATACATTGATTTAAGTTGAATGTGATGGGAGAGAAATCATTATCATTAAGGAAGAAAAATATAGAATATGAGATAGCAAAGTTATATAGTAAGATAACAGTTTTTTTTTAATTAAAGGTGAGGGTCTTTGTTCACACTCCACAATTCTTTCTCTGGATACAGATGGTATTCTCCATTGTACATAGCCCCAAATTGGGCCTAATTGTTGCACTGAGCAAGTCCGTCAAGGTTGGTCATCACTCCCATGTTGCTGTTAGGGTATAAAATGTTCTTCTGGTTCTGCTCATCTCGCTCAGCATCAGTTCATGCAAATCCTTCCAGGCTTCCCTGAATTCCCATCCCTCCTGATTTCTAAAAGCACAATAGTGTTCCATGACATACATATACCCACACTTTGTTAAACCATTCCTCAATTGAAGGACTTTCAATTCTTTGCCACCACAAACAGGACTGCTGTGAATATTTTGTACAAGTGATGTTTTTATCCTTTTTCATAACTGAGATGGTTTTTTTAATGTTCCTATCAGAAGAGTATTTTTTAATGGTTAATGCTTTTTGGGGGGTTTTTGTTCCTTTTAATAGTTGAATTCTGGGGCAGCTAGGTGGTGCAGTGGATAGAGCATGGGCCCTGGTTCAGGAAGACCTGAGATAAAATCTGGTCTCAGATACTTAATAATAATTACCTAGCTGTATGGCTTTGGGAAAGTCACTTAAACCCATTGCCTTGCAAAAAAAACTTAAAAATAAAAAAAAATTTAAAATAGCTGAGTTCTGTTCCTGAGGCAAAGGGTGCATAGTCCTAAGTTTTTCTGTGCTGGGTCTGTGACTTGTCACTTGCCCATGGTGCTTCAGGTGCTATCAGTTTGTTCTCTGTACTGGAGTAGCCTAATCAGTAGCACTTGCTGCCCCAGTATTCTCAGGGCTTGATGTTGTCTTGCAGGCTGGGGTTGGGACCCTCACTGCTGGCCTGCTGCACTTCTGTCTTGCTAACCCCAGCCCAAACTGTGCTGTGGCTAACAGCCTCCCACTAGCTTTCCAGTTCTCCTGCCCACAACAGTGGGCTATACCCACCTTTAACCCATTTGAGACAGACATTGACTGAAGTTCTTCTATGTTATCTTGAGTTGAGCACTTGCTTCACTATGTTTTTGTGGGTTCTGTAGCTTTAGGGTCTGCTTAGAAGCTTCATTTAAAATTTTGCAGGAAAAGCTTGCTCACTTCTATCACAATTATTTGTGTATATATCTCTTTAATCAGTGGATAAAGAGGTAGCAGTATGGGTGATATCTAAGTGAGTGTTTATCTAATTAGGGTAAAAGTATGGATGTATCTAAACTAAGAAAAGAAAAAAGACAAAGAAAATTATAAACTAATTTTCATTAGTGAATAACGATGCAATAGTTAAGACACTAAAACAGCATATCATAAAAGTTACTCATTGAGATCAAGTGGGATTTATGTCAAGAATGCAAGGATAGTATCATCTGACACCTATCAAATAATACACAGTAGAAGGGGAATTTGACAAATGTTATGGGGGATGTGGAAAAATTGTAATATTAATTCACTATTGTTGGAACTGGGAATGATCCAACTGCTTTGGATAATCTGGAATTATGCCCAAAGAATTATAAAACTGCATATACCCTTTGACCTATCAATACCACTAATAGAGCCATTTCCCAAGATGACTGGAAAAAGAAGAAAAAAAACTTATATGTTCTAAAATATTTATAGCAGATCTCTTTTCTAGTGACAAAGAACTCTAAATTAAAGGTATACCCACCAATTGGGGAATGGCAAAATAAGTGTGATGTATGTTTGTGATGGAATATTAGTGTATTATAAGAAATGTTGAGCTGTTTGATTTTAGAAAAAAACATGGAAAGATTTGCATGAAACAATGAAGAGTGAAATGAGCAGAACCAAGAAAATACTGTACAGAGTAATAGCTATACTTTTCCAAGAACCACTTTCAGTGACTAAGTAATTTTGAGCATTATACTTAGATCAACTTACAAAGGAGCTATGACAAAAACTATCCAATTCAGAGAAAGAACTGATAAATAGAATTATATATATAGGACAAAACAAAACTTAGAAGGAAGCATAGAAAAGTATGGTAGCTTTGAAAAAAATGATATATATTACATACATTTTTTTTTAAATAAAAGTATGGGAGCGGTTAGGTGGCACAGTGGATAAAGCACAGGCCCTGGAGTCAGGAGTACCTGAGTTCAAATCCAGCCTCAGACACTTAATAATTACCTAGTTGTGTGGTGTTGGGCAAGCCACTTAACCACATTGCCTTGCAAAAAACCTAAAACAAACAAACAAACAACCAAACAAATAAAAATATGAAACAGAAATTCATGGTTTTACATTTAATTCTCTACCAACAACAGGAAATCACATGGTTGGCAAGTATGTTAATCTGAGAAGTCTGGTCCATGCTCTCTGGAGGGCATGCCTCTAAAGAATACTTTCAGAAAACCCCAAATAAAATTTCTTCTGGAATTTCTATTCTGACTAATACCTATTCAACAATTTTAGGATTCAATGGGTTTTGCTTGATTCACTTTAATAATTTCTGTCCAAATGGTCCCTTGCTCCTTGCATGATTCTAGAGCAAGCCCATTACATTTAATGTTAGCAAGTCATTATGCAAAACAGAATTCACAATCAATTATTAGAAAGACATGTTCTTGGATTAAGAGCCTTGTTTGTCTTATGGGCCCCCTGTTTTAAACTCTTTTTGGATTGGGAGTAATTGTGAGCATTACTACTGTCACAAGTACTGCATGTTTTTGTGTTTGTATATGTTTGTGTGTCTGAGTGTGTGTGTGTGTGTGTGTGTGTGTGTGTGTGTGTGTGTGTGTTAAGAATGTTAGTGTAAGCTCTTATAAAGGCATTTTTAAAGTATCACTGCTTTTCTGGAAGACAATTGTTTGCACCATGACCAAGAGGGAGTAAGTTCCTGTGATAACTGTTTTAGCTATTTTTATCTAAAGGAATCTATCCAGGGTTAAAATGAGATGTCATAAAGCACTCTCAATCTTTAAAACAAAACTTAATTTTCCTATACCTTCAACCAAAAAACCTGTATCACATACTATTTTTTTAATTAATTTTTATAAAGATATTAGTTGAGTTTTACAATTTCCCCCCCAATCTTACTCCCCCCGCCACAGAAAGCAATCTGTCAGTCTTTACTTTGTTTCCATGTTGTCCCTTGATCCAAATTGGGTGTGATGAGAGAGAAATCATATCCTTAAAGAAGAGACAAGAATTCTAAGAGGTAACAAGATCAGACAATAAGATATGTTTTTTTCTAAATTAAAGGGAATAGTCCTTGAACTTTGTTCAAACTCCACAACTCCTTAACTGGATACAGATGGCACTCTCCTTTGCAGACAGCCCCAAATTGCTCCTGGTTGTTGCACTGATGGAATGACCCAGTCCTTCAAGGTTGATCATCACTCCTATGTTGCTGTTAGGGTGTACAGTGTTTTTGTGGTTCTGCTCATCTCACTCAGCATCAGTTCAAGCAAATCCCTCCAGGCTTCCCTGAAATCCTATCCCCTCCTGGTTTCTAATAGAACAATAGTGTTCCATGACATACATATTCCACAGTTTGCTCATCCATTCCCCAATTAAAGAACATTTACTTGATTTCCAATTCTTTGCCACCATAAACAGGGCTGCTATAAATATTTTTGTACAAGTAATGTTTTTACCCTTTTTCTTCATCTCTTCAGGATACAGACCCAGTAGTGGTATTGTTGGGTCAAAGGGTAAGCACATTTTTGTTGCCCTTTGGGCATAATTCCAAATAGCTCTCCAGAAAGGTTGGATGAGTTCACAGCTCCACCAACAGTGTAATAGTGTCCCAGATTTCCCACAACCCTTCCAACAATTATCATTATCCTTTCTGGTAATATTGGCCAATCTGAGATAAAACATTGGTTTTATCTGTGCAAAAGCTTTTTAATTTAATGTAATCGAAATAATCTAATTGGTTTTTGGTGATGTTGTCCAACTCTTCCTTAGTCATAAACTGCTCCCCTTTCCATAGATCTGACAGGTAAACTAGTCCTTGATCTTCTAATTTGCTTATAGTATTGTTTATTATGTCTAAGTCCTGTAACCATTTAGATCTTATCTTGGTAAAGGGTGTTAGGTATTGGTCTAATCTAAGTTTCTTCCATACTAACTTCCAATTATCCCAGCAGTTTTTATGAAAGAGGGAGTTTTTATCCCAATGGCTGGGTTCTTTGGGTTTATTGAACAGCAGATTACTATAATCATCTCCTGCTTTTACACCTAGTCTATTCCACTGGTCCACCACTTTATTTCTTCACATACTATTTTTTAAAAAGATTAAAAACATTTTTTCCAAGACAAGTTAATAAATGATATGAAAATTTCCTTTTATTTAAAGATGGAAGTATTGTGACTTTTGTCAATTTTGTGAATTAAGTGAACAAATATATTTTTAAAAATCAAAGATACTGCATCATACAAATGAAATTTATTATATTTGAAAATTATATTTTCAAATGATAAGCTGGTGCACAGTCAAATACTTTAAGATTCTGGCATTCTGAGAAACACTATGTCCCTTACCCTGATTGACTTACATCAAGAAAATATATTTCTTAAAATCTGGGGGCTAATACTTGACTAAATTACAAATTAAAAAGATTTTTACTTAATGTGTTAAAATTGCATGTGGGGGCAGCTAGGTGGCGCAGCAGATAGAGCACTAGCCCTGAAGTCAGGAGTACCTGAGTTCAAATCCGGCCTCAGACATTTATAATTATCTAGCTGTGTGGCCTTGGGCAAGCCACTTAACCCCACTGCCTTGCAAAAGCTAAAAAAAAAAAGGAATTACTAAAATTACATGTAAATCTCCTAGAAAGACTTATTTTTTTTGGGTACAGTCAGTCATTCACAGTGAATCCTCCCAATAATTTTTGCAATGGGTTTTGGTTGGTGAAGAGTTCTTACCAAGTAAACTGTGTCAGAAGTTTTATCTTTCTATAGAACTTCATGTGAGGAAAAAATATTTTATCAAATTCCTCATAAGTGATCATATAAATATAAATATGGGAGCTCCTTCTTCTCATGTAAATTGCATCCACATACTTATTAGATGATCTTCATGAGATGCTGCAGGCCAAATCATTAAACACAAGCTTCTTGAGAACAGACTGGTTTCTTGTCTTTGCACAGTTTCCAGTACATATTAAGCTTATTGAAATAAATGGAAGCAATTAGTGGTCAGCTCTCTGGGTGTGGGTCTGGCCAAACTTTGCTAGGCTTATCCAGGAATGGTAGAAATGTAGTTTGTCCCTGGGCAGAGGCCTTTGCTAAAATCGATTATAGCTTATGCTCTATTAGCATTTCCTTTGAGAATTCAGGATGCCTTCACATGATGAAGAAACATCAATGGGCCTTTAGTGAATGACTTTATTAGACTCTGACTTTTATTGTTCTTTTAAAACTATTGTCATATTCTATTATCTTACTTATTTTTTAAATTACTGGAATAGTTCTTAAGTATTCAAAAGGAAAGAGTTGGCTGCTTATAAAAAATCTCAAGTAAAAAACAAAACGATCTATTCTAGAAGTTCTCAGGGTAATTTATTTCACTGAATATGGAGTATGGGGTTTCTAAATGACAAACTTCAACTTGATATTCCAAAATGTTGCTGACTTGTATAACCTGGAGCAAATTACTTCACTTCTCTGATTTGATTTTCTCATCCATAAAATGAGAGTTGAGATAAATTTCCTTCCATCTCTAACCCTATTACCATTGAGAATTGAGATAAAGGTAGAAGACTGATCTGATCCGCAGATTTTAGCATGGATGAAGAAGAGAAAAGAGATAATAAGAGGAGTCAGAAACATGGTGTTTCTCTTAATTTAACATTATAGGCACAGGAACAGATCTTGTGAAAAGTATTTGCCAGGATTGGGAAAGTGATCTATAAAGGAATAGGACTACAAGAAAATTCAGCATAGAATAAAAATTGCAGTCAGGAAGGATATGGCCATGTCTGAAATCAATTAACTGGAGTATTCTGGGGCACATCACCTAACTTCTCTGAAACTCACCTCTCCATCTATAATGTTTGTCCTTCATTTCGAAGAAAATCACAACATCAGGGAGTTGATGTCATGACAAGCACGTGAATTGGATTTAAGTCGGGGGGAGTTATGCTAAGTCAACAGCCTCACTTTCTCCTCCAGAGTCATCTGGGTCCAGTGACCTGATGTGAATCAGAATGATGAGTTGGCCCAGGATGTGATACAATCAAGGTCAAGTGACTTATCCAAGGAACACAGCTAGGAAAAATCAAGTGTCTGAGGATGGATTTGAACTGCTAAGTTCCTGAATACAAGGTCAATGCTCTATAAAGATTTTTAGACATCTCTATTTCTCTTTACCTCCTTCATTCCATCTCCACTTGACTTAATTATAGCAAATCTCTCTACCATGTACTAGGATTAGTACATTTTTCTTTTTGCAAAGCAATGGATCATCATTGAAATAATAAAGCATTCAATTGGATAAAAAAATGTTAAACACTTAAAAGGAAACAAAGAATAAAAGTTAAAAAAAGAATTAGATTTTGAATGAGAGAAATCCATCATCTTTTCTACACTTAATATCCAAATTATTAAGGACAAGATATTTCATTTTTTTGGCCTCCCATTTTCTTTCTTTAAAATGAAGGGGTTCCATTGTATTGGGGTCAGCAAACTATAACCTGTGACCTTCTTCTTGCTTGTTTAGCCTAAAAGCTAAAAGTGGTTCAAGTTTATTAAAAAATGTAAAAACAGTTCTTAGATTGTGGGTCATACAAAACTACTGACCCCTAGATTAGATGATCTCTAAGGTAGCTTTAAACCTCAAATACTACATTCTTTTATGTCCTTCCTCTACTCATTATTGTCAGGTACATTTGTCTTTTTAAAATTTTATTTATTTAAGGCTATGAGGTTAAGTGACTTGCCCAAGGTCACATAGTTAGGCAATTATTAAGTGTCTGAGGTTGATTTGAACCCAGGTCAGTGTTCTATCCACTGTACTACTTAGATGCCCATCAGGTACATTAAGTGAAGCAAAAATGAAAAATAATATCATGAAAATATTCAAAGTGAAAATGTTATTTTCAAATACCTGAATGGTTTTCATGTGAAAGACTTGTCTATATTCTGTTTTAGAGTATAGAAATCTCAAAAATTTTGGTCCCTCCCTGGATTTCTCATATTATAAATATCCTTTGCCTCTGAAGTTTCTCCCTCCAATTGACTCCCCCCTTCCCCCAGAACTTTCATTTTAAGGAGAACACGCAGGCCAGCAATGGCTTCATTTCCCTCCAGGATGCTCCTGACTCTCTGGACATTCCTTACTATATAGATATATATCCTTGAGCCAATATCTTCATCTATTTCCATTATCCCCTTTTCAGTTTATTTTTATGCAATGTTGTCTTCCCTCGTTAGATTGTAAGTTCCTGGAGGTCAGGGTCTTTCTTTCTACTTATATTTGTAAGTACTGTTTGGAATATGGAGAAACAGCACATAATAAATGTTTATTGACTAAGGTGATAGATTTCAATATTATTTTGTCCGACACCCTAGGATTCTCATTAATGCTCCTTACCAAGGACCATTAGAAGTTGGTAACATTTGGTAAATAAATTGTATCTTGAATGTTAGGAAGTTGCAGTACCCATAAAAATGCTAGGCATTTAAGGCAAAAAGAACAATAGTATGCAGTAAAGCAATTTCTTACTTCTGTGTAGGAAAATGTCCTAGAAAAATGTCTTAAACATTAAGAAATTACTTTTACACCATTAAAGTTTAGAACTAAATTGCCTCATTGTGAAGAGTGTAGTTTGGAATGGTTCCAAAATGTCCAATTGTATGTTTTTTGTTTTTTATTAAATTCCTGTAAGTATTCAGCAATTGAAATTATGAGAACCAAGACACAAATTTCAATCTCTCAAAAGACATCTGATTTACATGATAAAAAATTGATATTTTCCCACTTAATCTACATTAATGTAAATAATATATCTTCTCTTATCCAAAGATTGTTCAAGGGAGCAAAAAAGATTGTGTTTAATGAGTGGAAAGAAGCAAAAAGGTTGGTTTTAAAAATGTCATAGGTCAAATATATGACATCACTAAATATTAAAAAAAAACTCAACCCCCACCCCCCCCAATAATTTTCACATGGTAATTACTCTTTTAGGCAGACCACCAAGGGTCAGTTATCACTTCAAAAAGAAAGGAAAAAAACCATCATAATTTGTAACATAAAAACAGGAAATTGGAATTACATTACCCTTATAGAGATGTATTAACAAAGCATTTTAAATATTTAAATATAAATTTTTAAATTTAATATTTATTCTAGTTTTGTACAAATAATATTTATACATTAATAAAAATATTCTTGCTTAAGAGTAAACAAAATACCCCCTCCCCACCAAAAATATAGACTTGCTTGAGCGATAAAGTAAAGGGGAGAGAGAAAAAAATTAAAATTAAGATTAAAAAATAATAGTAATAATTGTAGTATTGGTAGCGCAGTAGATGGAGCAGCAGCCCTGGAGCCAGGAGCATCCAAGCCCATATCTGGCCCCATACACCCAGCTGTGTGACATGCAAGCCACCCCAACCCCACTGCCCTGCAAAAAACAAAAAAAAAGAAAAAAAAGACTCAAAATAAAATAAAATAGTAATAATAGTAGGGGCAGTCGGGTGGCAGACAGAGCACCGGCCCTTGAGCCAGGAGCATCTGGGTCCAAATCTGGCCTCAGACACCCAACAATCACCCTGCTATGTGGTTAGGCAGGCCACCCAGCCCCATTTGCCCTGCACCCCCCAAGTAATAATAATAATAATAATAATAATAATAATAATAATAATAATGTGCTTCAGTCTGTGTTCAGTCTGTGTGGGTGGATCACATTCTTTATGATGAGTCCATCACAAAAGTTACTTCCATATTTTTCCACCGTTGCCATTGCTGATCGCAACTCCCTCCTTTCTTATTTCTCCACTACCATGTACTCTATTTTCTCTCTCCTTTCACTCTGAATCTGCTGTAGGGTAGCTGAGTGGTGCAGCAGACAGATCCCTGGTCCTGGGGCCAAGAAGCCCTGAGCCCCCATCCCACCCCTTAGGCCCAGCATCCACCTGGCCCTATGGTCCTGGGCAGGGCATCCAATCCCAGCCCCTTGCAATAAGTAAAAAAGAAAATGTGTTACATCTGACCACTCTCCCCGCCATGGTCCATCCTCTCCTCCATCATTCACATCCCCACCTGTCCCCTCCTTCTTACTCTAGATGTCTATACCCCATTGAGTATATATGCTGTTTCCTCTTCTACCCAACTCTGATGAGAGCGAAGATTCCCTCATTCCACCTTGCTTTCCCCCCTTCCATATCATTGCAATAGCTCATTGTAACAAAGAAAAATCTTATTATATGAAATTTCTTGGCCTATTCCTCTCCTCTCTCCTTTTTCTTTTTCCCATTACATTTCCCTTTTTTCTGTTGACTCCATTTTTACACCATATTTTATCTTCAAATTCAGCTTTCTCCTGTGCTTCATCTATAAAAGCTCCCTCTACCTGCTCTATTAACTGAGAAGGTTCATATGAGTATTATCAGTGTCATTTTTCTATACAGGAAAACATGTAGTTCATCATAATTAAGTCCCTCATATTTTCCCCCTCTCCTCCAATCTCCATGCTTCACCTGAGTCCTGTATTTGAAGATCAAACCTTCTGTTCAGCTCTGGCCATTCCAACAAGAACATTTGAAATTCCCTTGGTTCATTGAAAATCCATCTTTTTTCCCTGGAAGAGGACATTCAGTTTTGCTGGGTAGTTGATTCTCGGTTGCATTCCAAGCTCTTTTGCCTTCTGGTATATTATATTCCAAGCCCTATGAGCTTTTGATGTAGTTGCTGCTAAGTCCTGTGAGATCCTGATTGCAGCTCCATGGTATTTGAATTGTGTCCTTCTGGCTGCTTGTAGTATTTTCTCTTTGACTTGGGAGTTCTGGAACTTGGCTATAATATTCCTAGGGGTTGGTTTTTTGGGGATTTCTTTCTCAGGGGGATTGGTGGATTCTCTCCATTTCTATTTTGCCCTCTGCTTCTAGGATATCAGGGCAATTTTCCTGTAGTAATTCTTTGAAAATGATGTCAAGGCTCTTTTCCTGATCGTGAATTTCAGGTATTCCAATAATTTTTAAATTATCTGTCCTAAATCTGTTTTCCATATCAGTTGTTTTTTTGTCAGACAACAAATATTTATTGAGGAATTTTTGCTTGCTAGGTCCTAGAAGTATAGAGTTGAATAATACACATAGCCATAGATGGTCTC
Organism: Macrotis lagotis; assembly: GCF_037893015.1. Taxonomy (NCBI): domain Eukaryota; kingdom Metazoa; phylum Chordata; class Mammalia; order Peramelemorphia; family Peramelidae; genus Macrotis; species Macrotis lagotis. The sequence goes on along the minus strand of NC_133666.1, from coordinate 421,158,615 downwards.
GAGGAGTTTCAAGCCTACAGATTGGAAATAATGAATACACAATTATAAAATAGGATGAAACAGGAACAAAAGAGAGGTGCAGTCAGAGTTCCAGGAAAATTTGAGATCAAAGCAATTATTTCATCCAAGTAGAAATAATTGCTTTGATCTCAAATTTTCAGTTGTTTTTTCAATGAGATGTTTCACATTTTCTTCTAATTTTTTCATTCTTTTGATTTCTCGTAAATTCATCAATCTCCCTGAATTCTATTCTTTGTCTGAAGGATTTGTTCTCAGAGAACTTACTTATCTCTTTTTCCATCTGGCCAATTCTGCTTCTTAAAGCATTCTTCTTTCTCCTCAATAACTTTTTTGAACTGTTTTATCCATTTGACCTAAGCTGTTTTTTAGCATGCTATTTTCTTCAGCATTTTTTTTTGGATTTCCTTGACTAAGCTGTTGACTTCATTTTCATGTTTTTCCTGCATCTCTCTCATTTCTTTTCCCAGTTTTTCTTCTAACTCCCTCATTTGATTTTCAAAGTCCTTTTTGAGCTCTGTCATAGCCTGATCCCAATTTCTGTTTTTCTTGGAGTCTTTAGATGCAGGAGCTTGTGCTTCCTCATCTTCAGACTGAGTGTTTTGATCCTTCTTGGGCTCACATGCAAAATATTTCTCAATGGTGTTCCTCTTTTTCCTCTGCTTGCTCATTTTCCCAGCCTAAGCCTGTTTTTGGGGTGCTTCCTGAGCTTTTGGGACACTCCCACAAGGGTCTCAGTGTGTGAGGCTTTGTCCTCCTCCTGGTCTGTGAATGACCATATGCGCCCCGCTCTGCCATGGGGCTATTCTATGGGGGGGCCTAGACTGCAATCAGGATCTGAATGTGGTCAGAACCCCAGAGTCCTGTTCCAGGGGCAGAGCTCTGAAGTCTCTCTCTCTCTCTCTTCACTCCCCTCCCTCAGCTCAATGGGCTCATGCCCTGGGGGCTCCTGCTTACCGGCTCTGCCAGCTTCTGTTTCCTGGATCTGGACTGCTTTGGCCATGCTGCTAGCTGTGTGCCCTGAGGGCTGGGCTTCATGTGCTTGCTCTGGCAGAGGTGCCCCCACTGTTCCCCCAAGTTGTGCCTGATGCTCCCTAGGGCATAGTCAGGAAACGCCCTGGCTGCTGTGAGCCGTGGCTCCCAGCACCCTGGGGCTGCCTCCGGGAGGCTGAAGTTCTTTGCTCTGTCGGGCCACCCCTCCGGCGGGCCGCCCCTCTGACCCCGGGGAGCAGAGCCTTTCTGCTCTTTTACAGTTTACCTTGAGTAGGAGAACTGCCTCACTGGGTCTCTCTGTGGGTTCTGTCTCTTGAAAATTTAGTCAGAGTCCTTAGTTTATAAGTTTTATGGGAGAGCGCTTAAGAGAGGATCCTCTCTTGTCGCCATCTTGGCTCTGCCCCTCTCCTCCTGAAGTTAATTTTTTAAAAAATAATTTTGCAACTTCAAAAGTTAACAATATACTCTAGCACTGATAAATGGCCTAGAAAAAGAAGACCAAATGTTTTTATTTTACATATGAATTGATTGCTTCCCCTCCTCCCAAGGAAGACTGAAATGGCTGTTCATAGATCCAAAGAACTGATCAAAACAAAGGATAACTGGTCATCATTCCACAGGATTTGACATTTTATTCAAAGTAATCCCCTAATGAAGTTTATTACAATAGTAATAAATCATTTGTCTCCACAAAATGATTTATAAAATTGAATGAAATGTTGCAAAAACCTGTCAAACTGCTCCAGAAGACTATTTCCATGGTTCCATTTCACCAAATTAAGATGGCCAAAGAAATGGTGGTAAGAGTTGCTTTGGAGTTTTCAAAAATGTTAAATTTTGTGGGGTTGTAACCTTGCTTCTTTCTTTTTCTATTTGAATATTTCATTTTCTCCTTCTAATTACCTGTAAATAAAACAATTTTAACATTCTTTTATTTTTTTTTTCATTTTCAGTTTCAAATTCTCTCCTTTCCTCTACTCCACATGTGCAATCATGTAAAACACATTTCCATATTAGTCATTTTGTTGGGGGGGGGGAGTAGGAAGGAAGGATTAAAGGAAAGAAGGACAGAAGGAGTGAAGATAGGTAGAGAGGAAGAACAGGAGTAATGCTTCAGTCCATATTCGGACTCTATCAGTTCCTTCTCTTTAGGCAGATAACTCTGCATCAATTCATGAATGTTTTTCCAGGTTTTTCCTAAAATAATATTACATTATAATTATAAGGCACAGTTTGATCAGTCATTTCCCAACTGTACCCAGAAACAGATCTTCTTCTCTATTTAAAACATTTCCAGGGCAACTAGGTGGCACAGTGGATAGAGCACCGGCCCTGGAGTCCGGAGTTCCTGAGTTCAAATGTGGCCTCAGACACGTAATAATTACCTGGCTGTGGACAAGTCACTTAACCCCACTGCCTCACAAAAAGAAAAAACAAAAAATTTCCTTGGGGTATATGTTGGGGTCTGGAGCAGAGGAGCCTAAGAAAGAATATACACTGACACAGATCATCTCTCAGTCAAGGAGGCTTTACTGGCAGAATGCTGGGTTATAGGGGGCTAGGGAGCAGCTCTAGCACTGAAGGATTGGGGATAGGCTTCTTATATAGGGTGAGGTAAACAAAAAAATGTTTTTGGCAGATGCAAGGGTGTGGTTTAGACTTTGGACATTAAAGGGGGGGCCTCAGACAGGAAGTAAGGATGTAGTGAGAGGGCAGTTAAATTAGGGAGATGGAGAGAGACACTGGCAGGATGAAAATATGTTTTCCGTAGGAAAAGCAAAACTTGTAATTCAACGCATTTTTCAAAATTAAAGTTTCAGGATCAACAAACTAAGAGTAGAGAGGTGTGGGGGTCTTATCATACAGATCTAGCAGAGGTATAGTTAGATCAAAGGGTATGCTGTTTTATGGCCCTTTAAGTTCCAAAATTCTAGACTTAGTTCAATATACTTCCCTTTTACAGTACTTTTTTCTTTTTTAGGTTTTTGCAAGGCAAACGGGGTTAAGTGGCTTGCCCAAGGCCTCACAGCTAGGTAATTATTAAGTGTCTGAGACCAGATTTGAACCCAGGTACTCCTGACTCCAGGGCCGGTACTTTATCCACTATACCACCTAGCCGCCCCTACAATACATTTTTTAAAAATATCTTTTCACCCCCTTTTTTTTAATCCTGTCCACTATGAACCTATGATAATTTCACTTTAGTACAAATTTCACAAATAGTAGCTTCCAGTTCCCGGTGTCTTCCTCAAGACTGTCTGCATGCATAATAATATACACAATAAATATCCTTTTAAAGTATTTAGCACTCTATCCTAAATATAATGTGATATATAACACTGAAAATAAAGTGATTCTAAATTGAACATGATGATTTCAGAATACACTATAATAATTAATTTTATATTCCTACAGAGCATTTGAAGCAGTTTGGGTTTCTATAAGATTACTTAATTTCTGGAGAACAAGGAGGATGTAACCTGAAACTGTGAAGCATTGGGCAAAGTTCAGCCTAAAGAATAGACTTCTGACTGGGTACATGACTAAAATTCCAAAGTGTGGGAATGTTTCATGAAGACAAATGCTGACTTTTCTTTCGAAGGGCTTAAAAATAGGGTCCCTATTTGTCCAGGAAGTCTTGGGTCCAATTCTTCTAGCACTGAGTAGAATTAGTGTCTTTAAGGAGCCTTCAAGCCTCTTTGCATATCTGAGATTCATTGATCAAGGTTTCTACTGTCCCCAGTATGAGAAAAAACTAGTGAAATATGAGCAAAGATAAGAGGGACCAATATCATATAACAGAAAGAGCACTGGGCTTGGAATCAGGAAGACTTAGGTTGAATATCTACTAGCTATATGATCTTAGAAAAGTCCCTTAATCATTCAGTGCCTCAATTTTCTCATCATCCAACTCATAAAGAAAGTTGAACTGGGTCCTTCCAACTCTAAATGGATGATCCTCGAATCCAGCATTCATAAGATCCAATTTCTCATGTTTCAAACCCATTTGCAATTACTTAGATATTAAAATGTTTCTCTGTAGTAATATTTGAAAGGATATCTTTTTCTTATATTCCATTACAAAATGTTAGCTGACATGAAAGACTGATCCATGATGTGCTCTTTCAATTCCTATTCACAATTCATGTTTTGTAGCTGTAACACTATCTCCATAATAATCACTGGATCATTGAATGAGAGGGGGAAGGGGTAAATCTTCTAATCTAATATTCTCATTTTACTGATGAGGGTTGGGTCTCAGAGAGGTTAAGAAACTTACCAAGATGACATAGGTGGTATGAGGGATAGAATTCAAACTTAGCCTAAATCAGAGACAGCTAGGTGGTACAGGAGCTAGAGTAGTGGGACCAGAGTCTGGAAGATCTAAATTCAAATTTTTCCTCAAACACTTACTGGCTATGTGACCCTGAACAAATCACTTAACTTCTGTCCTGCCTCTATTTTGTTAACTGTGAAATAGGATAACAATAGAACTTACCTTGTAGAGTAGTTGTAAGGATCAAAAGAGGTAATATTTGTAAAGGCCTTTGCAAATCCTAAAGTTCTAACAGTTATGACCTGTCACTAGAAACAATGCTAGAATCAATAGGACTTTGTAAAATCCTATATGCAAATGTTTAATAAAATGGCTAATTAGATATGAGAAATACTGTGAGGTTCCTGAGTCTGTGTCTATTATAACAGATTCTCATCTATAATGTAATTCATGACACAGGATTTAAGGTTAGCATATTAAGGTTCTGGTATATGTTCACAGCAGTCACATTTTTTCTATAAACATTATAAATAAATTAATCTTCCACATCCATTCCCTAAACCAGTCTATATAGAGGGATCATAAGGACATGACTTAGTTTCAAAAAAGGATTTTTCTTCTTAAGATTTTTCAAATATGGTAGAATCTTCAGAATTGAAGACTGTAGAGACTCTACCAGGAAGAATTCTGGGGACTGGACCTAATATATGTACTTATGTTGCTGAGATCCTTTCAACTTATGTCAAAAGCAAAGCATCAGTTAATAGGAAAAGACCTAGAGGAAATGAGTAATATGAGAGTTAGCTTAAAATATTTCATCAATTCCACTTCATAAGCCTGCCATTTTCTGTTTTAAATTACACCAACAGAATGTCTGTCAGGAGGTAAAATTGGGATTAACTGGAGACATACTTGGTGAGAGACAGTTAAGCACATGTGTACATGTAATATGCCTGTAATAAATTTCCTCCTGCCTGTAAATGGAGAAAGAAAGACTAATGTTAAGTTGCACATGGTAGGTACATGGGCACTGTCAAAAGATTAATAAAAGACAGATGACTGGCAGTGGTAATGATCAGTTACTAGTGCTTAGACAGTCAATGGAGGATTGCGAAAACAGTTCTTCAAACAAACAAATGTGAAGAATTAAAGAGCCAAGCTAATTATATTATAAAAATCTTTGTTGGGAGACAAATGGATCTCTCAGAGGGAAATACAGTATTTTCACTCATAGAAGAGAAAACTCTAAGTACTGAGTATCCTTAGAACTGAGACTTTCAGGAAGGGATCTCTGGTGTCCATAAGCATTGTCAAGTCTAAAATGTCTTGATTTCACTTTTGCATTGCTAAATTTACATTATAACAACTCAATTCTGAGTTATAGGAAGAAAAAGATGCAACTGATATAAAATTGGAAACCAGACTATGACAAAAGTATACACTTACTTTAACATTACATAAGCAGTTCAGCAAACTCAAAAACTCATCATTAAAAAGATCTGATTTATGTAATATCATTTAATTCACACTTGGATGACTAGACATTCACTAAACATGTGGTGTGAAAATATTGAGTTATTAAAATTTCAAAACTAGTAGGAAATCTAAAGAAATAAGGTCTATAGATACCAGAGATTATAGTGAGATTCTTTTCAAAAGTGAAAATCTTCCTTCCTTTCTCCCTTTCCTCCTTCATCCTTCCCTTCTACTTTTGGATATGTGGGTTTTGCAATATCTATAAAGATCACCAACTGGACTTCATTAGTAGGAAATCTTTGAATGGACATTGTCAGTCTTTGAGCAGGGAAGTGACATGATCTGATGGGTTTAAGATGATGATTCTGGCAGTCATTGTGCAGCAAAGATTAGAGGAGTCCCAGAACAAAAATGAAGAGTTCAGTTAGAGTCAGTAGCCTAGGTAAGAGGTGGGGGCACTGGGTATGGAAATGAGGAAGAACAAAGTCAAAGATGGTAGCAAGGTTTCAAGTTCAAGTGATTGTAAGAATGGCAGTGTGATTAGCAGGAAAAAAGAGAACATGCAGAAGCTTATGGGAGGAGAAGGGAGAGGAAAGAAGGAAAACTGTGAGTTCTCTCCTGAACATGTTGAATGCAACTGACATATATTTGGAATATTCAAAAAACAGTATCAAGCCAGGAGGCAGAAATATGGAGTTCAGGAGAAACCATTTTCATTAATTTGTACTGTTTATTAGGCTGTTTCTGAGATTTCTACTACATTTCTGGATTTCTATCTCAGAACTGAAATAATTTGACTGATTTCTATGTCTTTGTTATTGATTCTATTTAAAGTTCACTGGTTTTGTCCTATAACTACCTAAGTCATGCTTTTATATCTCTGGATTTGTTCAAAATTCAGGGGGGTGGCAAGTAAATAATTAAGTTCAGAAATTCAGTTCTCTTGTCAATCACTGTTCTATTCTTGTAGCAAGTAAATCTGTTACACTTGAATTAAGTACGGAGACACTAGGGAATATGGTTTAGTATTATTACACCACCAAAGCTATTCTGTCTGGTTAGCTATCTCTATTCTTGTAGTTATACATGGTCACAAACAGTAAACATTTCTTAGTCACAGATGTAAGGAAGAGATTGTTGATAACTCTCATTCCTTAATTTCCATTCAATTATATTTTCTTCCATCTATAATGCTAAGCCATCTTAATTTCTTTTCTCTCCAAAACTATAAAAGAGAATTATCTCTATTATTTGGAGTCTTAGCTTTTCTGGGGAAGTTGGGATCCTATTTATTAGTAAATTATACTTCACTAGTAAAATAATCATGCTCAGAACTCTGTGCCTCAGTATACCTAAATTTTAATTGTTACAGACTCAAAATTCTGAAATGTCATATTACAAAGTCTTGTAGGCTTTTTCACATTCATAGGAGAAAGGGAAAAACATGAAATTATACTGCTTTATCTAAAAGAGATCACCCCACTATTACTATTTATACTATAACATCTAAATTCTGAGTTATAAGAAGAAAAAGATGCAACCATACCAGACTATGACTAAAGTACACTCTTACTTTTACACTACATAAGCAGTCCAGCAAACTCAAAACTCATCACTAACACTATTAACAAAAACTATTTCATCAATTCTGCTTCACAAGCCTATCATTTTCTATTTTAATTACAGCAAAATTATTTAATTTACATTAATTTAATTTCTATTTTAATTACAGCAACAGGATGTAAAATTGGGATTATTTATATAGAATGTTCTATGAAACAATTTATATATTTTTTTGTTTTTTGTTTCTTGGTCCTTCAACTTTGTATTTCCTTGCACAAATCTTTTTGGTCAAATGTTTAACTCATAAAAGATAGCCTTTCATATCTAGACAATAGTATTCTGGATTTGGAAGTGAAGCCTCTAAGTCACTATTAAAAAATGTATGAAGAAAACAATACCTAGGCTGAAGAGTGACTCTGTGACCCAAAGAAGCATTTATCAGCTATACATTCTGGGTGTCTGTCAGTTCAGGTGCAATAACTCATCATATTATGAAGTTTACCTAACAAAAATCACCCCAAACTCAGTAATATGTTCTGTTTCTTTTTGACCTTTTGTTGTTACTTATTTGAACTGGCTACTGTCAGTGATAGAATATTCATGAGGCAACAGTCATTCCAAGACTGAAAAATGTTAGATTCTTCCCATTTTTTTTCATAGATGGATATAGAAGTGGGATTTTATTTAAGTATCTGTCATTTTTTAAAAAACACATCCTGAGTCTGTGTATTGTTAAAATAATTTTTCACGACTGTTGAAAGCTATTTGTCCTCTCATACTAAATATTCCCTACAAAGAATTATCCCTCTAACTGTCTCCCTAAGCCCTCCAAAACTCACATAGCACATGCAGCTACAATCAAATAATTTAGAAGTTTGTTAACCTGGTTAGCTTTTGGTCTTGGGAAATGAAAGACATAGTCTTTCATTAAAGATGATCAGTTAAAATAAAACATTTTGTCTGAGCTTATACAGCTTGTCAAGATGACAAGATAACTGCTAAATTAAAATTCCTGGAAATAAATGAGTTAAAATATGATCACTTTTTTGGACTTAACCTTTGGCAATTAAAAATCTTTTAGACAGAAAAAAAAATGGTAAATACACACCACCCATATATCATCTATTTCTATGCAGTTTATGAGATTTAAGCAAATATTGACGAGACTTTTGTTTGGGTTTCCCAAGAGCTATACAGGATTATTATGAGTGTAATAGTTTCATGTTCAAGGGGGATTCTGCTGAATTAAACTGATTGTTAAACAAATCATACAAGCTCTGTTTTAAAATTTGATTATTAAAGCATACCTTTAAAGAGGATGGATCTCAATGCTGAGTGTTTTCTTTTATCTTCATTTTCTCTTACTTAGGTAGAATGGCTATACATTTTAGTCCAAATAAATTATAATTAACTTCAGTAATATTCATGCTAATGCATTCAGGTTCAAAGAAAAAAAATGTACAGAAATACTTTGTTCTTGGGAAAGCAAAGTGAGGTTGTCTCTGACGTTGAGGCATGTGTCACCAAGTCAAGGGACCTGACCGAAAACAAAACAAAACAAAACATGAGGTCATAATAATTGGACTAAAATGTATAGCCATTCTACCTAAGTAAGAGAAAATGAAGATAAAAGAAAACACTCAGCATTGAGATCCATCCTCTTTAAAGGTATGCTTTAATAATCAAATTTTAAAACAGAGCTTGTATGATTTGTTTAACAATCAGTTTAATTCAGCAGAATCCCCCCTTGAACATGAAACTATTACACTCATAATAATCCTGTATAGCTCTTGGGAAACCCAAACAAAAGTCTCGTCAATATTTGCTTAAATCTCATAAACTGCATAGAAATAGATGATATATGGGTGGTGTGTATTTACCATTTTTTTTTCTGTCTAAAAGATTTTTAATTGCCAAAGGTTAAGTCCAAAAAAATTATCACTAATTCTGATTCCAAAGCTGAAATTCTATCCCACTATTGATATTGAGCCTGCCATATTCTATTATCATTGCATTATTTTATCATTTATCAATACATTATCATTTTATTTTTCCCCCACCGGCTAACCTGCCCTTGTCTTGTCTCGAACAGCTATTTCTGGACAAAGATATCTCCACTACTCACCTAATGAAATGGGTACTAGACCATCAGACTTACTAATCCAATAACATTATTTATCATAAAAATAAATAATATAGTAAGCAACTAGAAGCAATCTCATATAAAATAACAATAAAACATAATTTCTGCTATTTAAGTAGTATAATTATTAGCAATATCTGAGATTATGAATACCTAATATAGTATATCCTATTAAATGTAATATATATGGTATATGTGATATTATAGAAATCTACCCATTTGCCAATACAGGAGAGTAAGCTACTTATTCTGCTCTGCTGGAGTGAGAACATGAGAACAAGCTAATATCAAAAGCACCACCACCAAGTACATTCAATTTCCTTTTCATAGCTTTTTTTTTTTTACTGGGATCTTTTTCCACAGGGCTTTCTTAAATTATTATTTGTTGCCATTTCTGCTTACCTAAGCAGGGTTGATTTACTTTAAATTTCAAAAATGTTTAAAAAACATAACAATTTAAAATACTGCATGTATTTTAAGCATCAGCTGACACCATCTATTCCTGACATATGAAGTCATTAATATATAGACCATAATTTAACAACTGTAGCTAAAGGAAAGTTTAGACATGACAGTGAAATGTACATATTTTCTCAATTTGGTTAAATGGCAATATTGTAGGAAGGAAGGAAAGGATGAAGAAGGAGAAGGGGGAGACAAGGGGCAGAGAGAATGAGAATACAAGAGAATGGATGACTCATAGAGATAAATGTATTGCAACTGACAGTCAGTGAAAGTAATTTTTCAATGTAATTTGTATAAGATTTCTTTTGCTCACTTTCAACTGACAACAGAATGTTTCTATTCACATATTGAGGAAGAGTTCATTATTTTATCCTTAAACTTTTAGATCCAGCATCTGAGTTGCAGCTCTATCTAATTGCCATTTTTAATTAGAAACCAGTAGCAGTATGCCTTATTGAATGTAACTTCCTTCAAAAATTCATATAGGATTGTTTGGTAATTTTACTTTGAAAAAACTGTCTTCTATTACTTATTTTAGTACAACACATTAAAATCAAATAACTTCTGTAGCAAAACGATTCAAGTCCCTGGAACTCAAATAATTTTCTAATAAAAAATTCATGAGAGAAATAAATGTACTTTTATGTTCCTCAAGAAAAGGCAGTTTCAACAGGCTAATGTTCAGAGAAAATTCATTTTATCAACCAGCCATTTCATTCTTTGGTGTTGTTACAAGTACCTTCCAGTTGCTAGGCAACCATAATTCATACTACCTTTTAATGGATGCTCTGCTACTGCTGAGCACATTAAGGGGAAAAGAATAATTGCCTTGGGTGAATCTTGAAATCTTTCATTATGCATGTCATTCTATTTCTGTAATGCTATAATGCTGAAATGTTTCAGTGGCAGGAAACTGAGTTGGGATAATTGCAGATTCTACTCATATATGTTTTGTAAGCAGAGCGACACATATTTGCCTAAAATGAGTTATTTCAAACATGACTGAAATTGGACTTTTCTACTTTTAAAGGTAGCAAATAAATCCAATGGAAAGAAAAGAATAGATTTAGAGTAAAATGTCTTGAAATTTCAGGTAGGAATGAAAAAATTCTACAGCAAAAGTCAAAAGTAATCAAACAGTTTTCAGAATGATTTTGTTTTTCAGTTGCATCCAACTCTTCAAGAGCCCATTTTTTTCTTGGCAAAGATACTAGAGTGGTTTGACATTTCCTTCTTCAGCTCATCTTACAGATGAGGAAACTGAGATAAAAAGGGTTACATGACTTTCCCCGGGCACACACAGCTAGTAAGTTTCTGAAGTAGGATTTGAACTCAGGAAGATGAGTCTTCTTGACTCCAGACTCTACACTATCCACTGTTCCAGTTTTCAAAATGTAAAATTATAACAGGTTTTTTAAACATAATAGCTATAAAGAAAATCTCTTAAAATAACCAGGTGAACTTTGTGTATGCTAGAAATGTTTATGTGGATCATTCAAAAATATCCAAGTTTTGAATCCAATTTGAATTACTGGTCTATCTGTGATATATTTTAATATCACTATTAACTTACTATTTACATATACACACAGATATAGATACATACTATAAAAACTTACTAATCTAATTATTTTGATTACAAATAAAATTCACCAATTTCTAATAAATACTTAAAAAAATTATTGTGTCCAAGGTTGGATTTGAACTCAGGTCCTCCTGACTCCAGCACTGGTGTTCTATCCATTGCATTACCTTGCTGCAACCCCCCCCCCACCTTCCCCCAGGAATACTTTCCAAAAAAATGAGGATTTATATTATAATCCTTTAAGAAAACCCCTCAGCTTTTACTTCAGTACCATTACCATTAAAATTTGTTTTTTGCTTAAAAGAGCATGTGCTTTCTGCAAATGGCAGTGAAGAAACAAATCTACTGACAATATAATTAAATTGTCCCTGATAGCTTTTGTTTGCTACTAAGTTTAGGATTGAAACAAGATTTATGATTCTAGTAATATTTCATGGAAATGTAGAGATGGAAGTGAAAAAAATGCAAATCTCTGTCCATATATTAGTATAAAAACTACCAAGTTTGGATATTTCCAAATAGGTGATATTTTGCTAATATCTAGAAAGTCAGGAATTGCCTGAATTTGTGACTGTTCTCAATGTGTTCTGGAGTTATGAAAACTCAACCCACCTGTTCTGGTTGAGAGGAAAACATTGATGCATTATAAGAATGGGATTTTCACTTTTTTATTATTTGTCATGGACTTGGATTATAAAATTTACTTATTTTTACATAACAGAGTAAATTACTGTCCACACTTCAGTATGAAAAATGATACTGCGGTTTCTGGCCACCCCCACCTTTTTGTTGTATCTCAATTTGGAAACCCTGTCCAATCATGAACACCTCTCTCTCTCTCTCTCTCTCTCTCTCTCTCTCTCTCTCTCTCGGGACAATTTTAACTAGTACAGTACTTTACCATTATTGTTGTTATAAAGCATTTGAATGAATTAGTATCTTCTTAAGATGCTATCAGAGCTAATTGGCTGGGTATATGCTCATAGTAAGACAACAAGAGAGCATGAAAAAGAGTGGAGGCAAGATGACAGAAAAGGCAAGAATTCACCTGAACTCTCCCAAATCACCTCCCAAGTATAATGAATAACACCTGAAAATGACTTCTGGAACAGGAAAAACAACAAAAGAACAAGGTGAAACAATTTTCCTGCCCAAGACAATTTAGAAGGGTGGCAGGAAATGTATATCTTCTGGAGTAAAAAGGGGAGCATTGTGTATCAGAGGTGGCATCTTGGCAAGATGGCACAGTGGCAGGCTGTGCCCCAGCAAGTCAGCACCAAGGCCCCAACCACAAGCCAGGCCAGCAGCAAGCCCCCACCCCAACATAGGCCAACAGCAGGGTCTGCCCGAATAGCACAAGCTGACCCTAGTGCAACAAGCTTGAGGCAGTGCCTCCCCCCACCCACCCCAGAAGTAGAGCCTAACTCTAATGTAAAGTTAAAAGTCATGAAATAGGCTGGAAAAATTAACAAAAACAAAACAAACAAGAATATAATCATAAAAATTACTATGGAGATGAAGAATTTAAAACACAAACTCTAAAGTGGACAAGAATGTAAAAATGACGACATGCAAAACATTAAAGAAAAATGTGAATGGGTATCAAAATAGAATTCCTTGGAAAGCTCAAAGAAAATTTAAAGTCAAATAATAGAGGTAGAGAAAAAAAACTTCACAAAGAAATGAGAATAGGAGATTTCTGGGGCAAAGCCAAGATGGCATCAGGACACCAGCATGTTCCCAGAGCTTTTTCCCTACCCAACATTAAATGAAGCCTATATACAAACATTAAAGCTACAGATTCACCAAAAATAAAATAAATTCAAAACAAATTTCAAACACAGACATCCCAGAGGGTCTTCAGTGAAAGTCTCCCTTGTCACCAGCAGGAGCCTCCTAGCCACAGTGCAGCATAGGTCCTGACAGCTAGATAGCAAGCCAACAGGGGAGGATCTAACCCTGACAAACCTGAGAACACTGGGGCAAAAGACAAGCCTGAGTTCCGAACAAACCTCTGCATATGCAGAGCCTGGACATAAAGGAGGAAGCAAATCTCTGCACAGGCAAGACCAGGGCTGCAGAGGCAACGTTTTGGCCAGTGATAAGCCAGGATGCAGACCCCAGCCCCAGCACAGAAAGCTTGGGTCTATACTCCCTAGACCCCAGGAGCAGAGCTCAATGACAAAGATGAGCAGAAAAACTAAGAGTGCTCACCATAGAAAGCTATTATGCAGATAGAGATGATAAAAATGTCACCTCAGAAGAAGAAAGTAGTGTCAAATTTTCTACATGGGAAGCCTCAAAGGAGTCCATCAACTGGAATCAAATCAAAACCTCACAGAAGAGCTAAAAGATAATTTAAAATCAAAGAAGAGAGGAAGAAGAAAAATGGAAGAAAAGAAATGAGAACCATGCAGAAAAATGATGAAAAAATTGATTAAAGAAATCAACTCTTTTAAAAATAAAAATTACCAATTGGAAAAAGAAATGTAGTAACTCTACAAAAAAATAAAATTGATCAACTAGAAAAGGAATGCGACTCATTAAAAACTCAAATTGACCAACTGGAAAGGGAATGCAACTCAGCAAAAAACTAAAATTAACAACTGGAAAAGAAAAATCAAAAAAGTTAATTGAAGAAAATAAAACCCTATAAATAAGAATTGAACAAATAGAAACTAATGAGTCTATGAGACACCAAAATTCCATCAAGCAAAGTCTTTTGACTTCAAAAAATTTAAGAAATCATATAGTACCTTTTAGGAAAAGCAAATGAACTGGAAAATAGATCCAGGAGAGATACTTTACAAATTATTGGTCTACTAGAAAGCCTGGATCCAAAAAAAGAGCCTGTAAAATATCTTTCAGGAAATTATCAGGGAAAAACTCTCAAGTATAGCTAGATCAAAAAGACAAAATAGCCCTTGAAAGAATACATGGGGCAGCTAGGTGGTGCAGTGGATAGAGTATTGATCCTGGAGTTGGGAGGACCTGAGTTCAAATCTAACTTCATACACTTAATTATTACCAAGCTGTGTGACCTTGGGCAAGTCACTTAACCCATTGCCTTGCAAAAAAAATAATAAAAGAAAAAGAATATACAGAACACCTCCAGAAAGAGACCACAGGATAAATACTCTAAGGACTATCATAGCCAAATTCCAGAATTCTCAAATAAAGGAGAAAAATAATGCAAGCAACCAAAAAGAAGCAATTTAAATATAAAGGAAGCATAATCAGAATTGCACAGGACTTATCAGCTTCCAACATTAAAAGATCAGAGGGCCCGAAATATTATATTGGATTACAACCCAAAATTTAATACCCTGCAAAATTTATCGTATTCTGTTAGGGGAAAAGATGAAAGCTAATGAAAGAGAGGACTTACAAAGTTTCCTGATAAAAAGACCAGAAATGAAAAGAGAATTTGATCTTCCAATACAAGATGCAAGAGATGCATAAAAAAGGTAAATGAAAACAGGAAAAAAAAGTAAGTTAGAACATTAAATTGTATACACCCTACAAGAGATAACACTTGTAAGGCTTGAGAATTATATTTCCCTTAGGATAGTTAAAGGGGTTGAACATAGTTGAACAGACTGTACTTAGGGGATATAAGTATGGTTGGTTCTTGTCCTTCACTGTCAAGGAAGATCAAAATGACATCATTATGTTTGAAACAAATTGCAGTGCATCTGACTGTGGTGGATGAGTTCAAAATATTCTACCACAGGTCATGCACAAACTCGTTTACTCTAATTGATCACTCTAGTTGATCTAGTTGTTTACTCTAAATTTAATGTATCCCACATATTGTTTGAGATACATTAATTCTGATCTACTCATAGAGCTCAGAGCAGGGCATCCTATGCTGGGTGATCCTGTATCAGTGTCTTCCATGCTTTACAATCAAATACTAAAGTTCTTAAAAGAGACCTTTAGGGTGTTTCCAGTAATTAGAGTACTTAAAGGCTGTATACAGAATTAAATCAGAAGTGACTTGACTTTATTAGATACCTAGAGATTTGTAGTACCAAAGGGGCAGGGGGTGGGAATCTACTTAGAAGGGTTGGATACTAAGTGATTAGGAAGTGATCTTATCTAGGACTATGTGTCCATGTAGGGTACTTGAAAAGGGGGGTAAGGTATAAAGTGATTATGATTTGATGTTATTCATGACTTTTGAGAAGTATATTTCTAATGAGATGTAAGAGGAGAGGATACTTAATGATTGTGAGACAAAGCTGCTTATCGATCAAGCAATCAACTTTTGAGAATAGTACTTCTATCAGGCTAGATAAAAGGAATGTATTTTTGACAAAGAGGATGTAAGTACAAGCAGGGTTAAAGCAATACATATAAAAAGAAGGACATCGAAAAAAGGGGAAGGCTAGGCATTAGTGAATAAATAGCACTAGGTGAAGAGGCACAAAGACCTATTATAGTAGAGGGGAAGGAAGGGAGGATATGAATCCTGAGTAACTCTACTTAATAGATTTGGCCCAGAGAGGGGAATAACATGCATTCCCAGTTGGGAATCCTAACCTACAGGGAAGTGGGGTGGGTGAGGGGAAAGGAAAAAGGAAGAAGGAACTGATAAAAGGGAAAGCAAAGTGAAAATAAATTGAAAATCAAAATTTTAAAGAAATGTTAAAGAAAAAAAGGGAACAAAGGGAATAAAACATTAGTGAGCAGAAATAAGAGGAAAGAAAAGAGAAAAGAACAAATGGGGAAAGATAACATGAAGGGAAATAAAGAATTGGTAATCTTAACTGAATATGAGAATGGGATGAACTCTCCCATAAAATGGAAATGGACAGCAGAATGGATTAAAAACTAGAATTCCTATAATATATTATCTACAAAATCACATATGAAGCAGAGAGATATACACAGGCAAAGGTAAAAAGCTGAAGCAAAATAAATTTTGCTTCAGCCAAAGTAAAAAAAAAATCAGGGGCATAAAAAAAATCAGGGGCAACAATCTGGATCTCAGATAAAGCAAAAGTAAAAAACAGATCTTGTTAAAAGGGATAAGGAAGAAACTACATCTTTGTAAAGCACTATAGACAATATAGTAATACAATTTTTAAACAAACATACACCTAGTGGTACAGCATCCAAATTATTAGAGAAGAAGTGGAATGAATTACAAGGAGACATAGCAAATCTATAATAATAGGGAACTTCAACCTTCCTTTCTCAGAACTAGAAAAATGTGACCACAAAATAAACAAGAAGAAAGTTAAGAAGGTGAATAAAATCTTAGAAAGTGTAGATATGATAGAACTCTGGAGAACATTTAATGAGGGATAGAAAAGAATATACCTTTTTCTCTGCAGTACATGGAACCTCTACCAAAATTGACCATGCCCTAGGGCATTAAAAACCTTACAATCAAATGCAGAAAGGCAGAAATAATAAATGTAAACATTTCAGATCATGACATGATAAATATTACATATAATAAAGGATGATGGAAAGATAAACCAAAAATTAATTGGAAACTAAATAATTTAATTTTTAAAGAATGAGTGGATCAAACAACAAATCATAGAAACAGTCAATCACTTCATCCGAGAAATAACAATGGGACATCATATCAAAAATCAGTGGATGCTGCAAAGTTTTTAGGTGAAATTTTATATCTCTAAATGCTTATATGAATATAATGGAGAACAAGGAGATCAATAAATTGGGTATGCAATTAAAAAAGCTAGAAAAAGAACAAATGAAAGAACCCCAAATAAATACCAAATTAAAAAAATTCTAAAAATCAAAGGAGAGATAAGTAGAATTGAAAAACAAGAAAGCAGGGGTGGCTAGGTGGCACAGTGGATGGAGCAACAGCCCTGGAGTCCAAGAGTATCTTAGTTCAAATCCGGCCTTGGACACTTAATAATTACCTAGCTGTGTGGCCTTGGGCAAGACACTTAACCCCATTGCCTTGCAAAAAAACCTAAAAAAAAAGTAGAAAACAAGAAAGTCATTAAGCTAATTAAATAAAACTAAGAATTGGGTTTTATTTTTTTTAAAAATCAATGAAATAGATGAACCTTTGGTTAATCTGATTTTATAAAAAGAATACCAAATTACTGGTATCAAAAATGAAAGGGTGAACTCATCACCAATGAAGAGGAAATTAGAAATAATTTGGAGCTATTTTGCCCAACTGTATGCCAATAAATTTGATAATCTGAGTGAAATGAATGAATATTGGGGCAGCTAGGTGGCGCAGTGGATAAAGCACTGGCCCTGGAGTCAGGAGTACCTGGGTTCAAATCTGGTCTCAGACACTTAATAATTACCTAGCTGTGTGGCCTTAGGCAAGCCACTTAACCCTATTTGCCTTGCAAAAACCTAAAAAAAAAAAGAAAAGAAAAAAAGAAATGAATGAATCTTTACAAAAATACAAATTACTTAGACTAACAGAAAAGGAAATAAAATACTTAAATTATTCCATTTCAGAAAAATAAATTGAAGAAACCATCAATAAATTCCCTCAGAAAAAGTCTCCAGTTCCAGGTGGATTTAGAAGTGAATTCAACCAAACATTTAAGGAAAAAATTAATTCCAATTCTACATAGACTATTTTAAAAAATAGGAGAAGGGATTTCTGCCAAATTCCTTTTAAGACACCAATATGGTGCTGATACTAAATTGAAGAACCAAAATAAAGAAAATTATAGACCAATCTCCCTAATGAACATTGAAGTATAAATCTTAAATAAAATTTTAGCAAAGAGATTACAGCAAGTTATTACACAGATAATACACCTTAATCATGTGGGATTTATATGGCAGGAATGGTTCAATATTAGGAAAATATTCAACATAATTGAACAAATCATAGAAAATAATATGATTATCTCAATAGATGCTGAAAAGGCCTGTGACAAAATACAGCATCCATTTCAATTAGTAATATTAGAAAATATAGAAATAAATGTTTAACTTAAAAGTATAAGCAGTCTTGATCCACAACCATCAAGAAAAATGATATATAATAAGGATAAACTAGGAGCATTGCCAATCAGATTAGGGGTGAAACAAGGATACCAATTATTATTCAATATAATATTAGAAATGTTAGCTTTAGCAATAAGGGAAGAAAAAGAAATTGAAGGAATTAGAATTGGAGGAAGCAAACCTTTTACTCTTTGCAGATTATATGATGGTTTACTTAGAGAACCATTTAAAAAACTCCTTGAAACAATTATTCATCAAAGTAGCAAGTTATAAAATATACCCACATAAATCATCAGTATTTCTAAATATGAACAACAAAGCCCAAGGGGCAAGAGATATAAAGAGAGAATTCCAGTTAAAGTAACTGCAGACAACATAGAATATTTGGGAAACTACATTCAAGACAAACCCAGAAACTAAAAGAAGACAATTACAAAGGCACTTTTCACACAAATATGGGGCATATCTAAATAATTAGAAAAATTTCAATTTATCATGATTAGGTCAAGCTAATAATATTAAAAATGATAATTCTACCCAAATTAAATTATTTATCAGTGTCATATCAAAATAACAAATAACTATTTTAACCAGTTAGGGAAAAATAACAACAAAAAACTGAGCAACAAAAGATCAAAAATATTAAGGGAAGTGATGGAAAAAAATGTAAAGGAAGGTGGCCTTGCTCTACCAGATCAAAAAGGCATACTACAAAGGGGGTAATCATCAAAAATGCTTGGTATTAGTTAAGCAACAGAGTAATGGATGAGTGGGTGATTAGAATGGGTACAAAAGAAACAGTAGTAATTGACTATGGTAATTTAGTTTGACAAACCCAAAGGCATTAGCTTCTGGGATAAAGAACTCACTATCTGACAAAAATTGTTGGGAAAAATTGGAATCTAGTATGGTCAAAATTAGGCATAGAGCCACATCTCAGGATATAGAATTTAGTCATAAAAACTAAATACCATAGATCATTTACCAGATCAATAAATTATCTATAAGATTCTATGGAAAGGGGAAAATCTTATGACCAAAAGAAGAAATAGAGTACATTATAAATTGCAAAATGAATGATTTTGACTATACTAAATTAAAAAAAACTTTTACACTAATAAAACCAATGCTGCTAAGATTAGAAGGAAAACAGAAAACTAGAAAATAATTTCCATAACTGGGGGGTCCTGATAAACATCTCATTTCCATAATATATAGAGAATTGAATATATACTATATATATATATATATATATATATATAGAGAGAGAGAGAGAGGAGAGAGAGAGAGAGAGAAAGAGAGAGAGAGAGAGAGGAAATATAGATAATACATAAGATTACAAGTCATTCCCCAACTGATAAATAGTCAAGGGATATGAATTGGCAGTTTTTAAATTAAGAAATTAAAGCTATATATGAAAAAGGCTCCAATTCATTAGCGATGAGAAAAATGGAAATTAAAATAACTATGATGTACCACCTCAGATTAGCTAAAATGTCAAAAAGGAAAAACCAATGTTGGAGAGGTTATGGGAGGATTTGGGAGGATTCATTGTTGATGAAGTTTTGAAGTAATCTAATCATTCTGAACAGCAATATGGAACTATGCACAAACAGCAATAAAACTGATCATACCCTTTGACCAGCAATAACAATACTAGGTCTATATCCAGAAGAAATCATAAAAAATGGGAAAAGTCCCACATGTAACAAAATACTCATAGCAGCTCTTTTTGTAGAGGCAAAGAATTAGGAATTGAAGGGATGTTGATCAATTGGGGAATGGTTGAACAAACTTATGACACTGAATGTTATGGAATACTATTGTTCTTTAAGAAACTGTGAAGCTGGAGTAGGTTTTATAATCAAAACTAATCTAGTCAGGGTGGCTAGGTGGCACAATAGATAGAGCACCGGCCCTGGAATCAGTAATACTTGAGTTCAAATCCGGCCTCAGACACTTAATAATTACCTAGATGTGTGGTCCTTGGACAAGCCACTTAAGCCTTTTGCCTTGCAAAAACCTAAAAAAAACCCTAATCTAGTCAACAAGCTTGAATGTTTACCAAAAGGAGTGAACCACAGGCTTATGACAATGAGATTGCCACTTCTAAGAAAATGCCATGCACCATCATCAGTGCCTATGGACCCACCATGACAAACTTTGATGAAGTTAAAGAAAACTTTTATGAAGACCTAGAGAGGCTTATCATAGATTGCCAAAAGAGGACAAGCTTATAATTCCGAGTGACTTTAATGCTAGAGTAGACTCAGATTACCAGACATGACAAGGAGTCTTTGGGAGGAATGGAGTTCGAAACAGTAACAGCAATAATCACCTATTGAAGACTTGCAATCTCATAAACTTCTCATCATAAACACTTACTTACATTTACCTAAACACAATAAAACTTCCTGGAAGCACCCTCATAGCAAACATTGACATCTATTAGACTATGTGATTGTAAAGAGAGACAGACAGAATGTGAGAATGACAAAGGCAATGTATGGTGCAGAGTGCTGGACTGATCAGACTCATCCTCTCTAAGCTAAATATTCACATTCAGCTGAAGTAGAGAACCCAAGACAAAATGACTATTCGAAGAATTAATATCAAGAGGATCAAAGTTTCTCTCTGAGTCAGAACAATTTAGCTTACCCCCTAACTTGGAGGGAAAACTGAGTCAACACACGCTGGCAACAGTAGAGCAGAAAAGGAGTGGGCAGCTTTCAGAGATTTGGTGTACAGCACTGTATTTGCTCATCCAGGCCAGAACACTCACAAACACCAAGACTGATTTGAAGAAAATGTTGGAGACATAAAAAAGCTACTAAATGAAAAAATGAGAACCTCCACAAGGTTTACAGTAGGATGGTTTATCCATTTCTAAGAAGGGCAGCATTTAATTCCATCAAAAGTAAAATCCAAGCAAAATTTATAGAGATTCAGGACTCTTGGTTCAGTAAGAGGGCAGATGAAATTCTATTTTATGCAGATGGTAACAAATCAAAATGCTTTTATGATCTCCTGAAGGCTATTTATGGGCTAAAGACAAATGGTACATCTCAACTACTCAGTGCTGATGGATCCACATTAATTAACAATAGGGATGTGATCCTAGAGATGGTCTGCACACTTCCATAGTGTACTTTTTTGATTGTTTCTTTGGTGTTTTGGGGCAAGGCAGTGGGGTTAAGTGACTTGTCCAGGGTCACACAGCTGGGTAATTATTAAATGTTTGAGTCCAGATTTGAATTCAGGTCCTCCTGAATCCAGGGCCAGTGCTCTATCCACTGTACCACTTAGCTGCTCCTTCTATAGTGTTCTTAATAGACCATCATCAATAAAGCAGAAGCCATTGAACTTTTTCCTCAAGTTGAAGTCAATCAGTCCCTAGATGAAGTCCCAAATAAAGAAGAGGCTTTGAATGCCATTAGGCTCTTCTTGAGAGGCAAAGCAACTGGTGCTGATTCTATTCCAGCTGAGATCTACGAGATGGGAGGGGGGTCCATCCCTCATTCAAAAACTGACTGAATTTTCTAGGTTATATGTCATGGAAGAAGTTATTCCCCAAGGATGTAAAGGTTAGATTGTCCTGTGACAATCACAGGGGGTATTTCTGTTTTAGTCGTTAATGGTAAGATTCTTGCCAGAGTTCCTCTCAATAGGCTGATTCTTCAACTGGAAGATGGTCACCTCCCTGAGAGCCATTGTGGATTCAGAAAGGGTCAAGGAATAGTTGATATGTTTGCTGCCTGAAAACTCCAAGAAAAATTCCAGGAACAGAACAGAGGTCTGTATACAACATCTGAACAATAGCTTTGAATCCATCAGTCATGAGGGGCTTATGGAAAATTATGTCAACATTTGGTTGCCCAGAGAAGTTCATCAGTATTGCACATCAATCTCATGATAGTCTGTATGCCTGGGTTCTGGAGAGTGGACCGTGCTCTCAAGATTTCCCAGTCACCAATGGAGTGAAACAAGGATGTGTCCTTGCTCCCATACTTTTTGGCATGATGTTTTCAGCCATGTTATTAAATGCCTTCATTGAGGATGAACATGACCTCAATGTCTGCTATCACACTGATGGCAAATTCTTCAACTTGAAAAGGCTACAAGTCGAGACCAAAGAGGAAGGATTGCTGGTTCATGATCTTCTGTTTGCAGATGACTGTGCACTCAATGCAGCTTCTGAAGCTGAGATGCTACAAAGTATGGATGCTTGTGCTCATTTTGGTCTCACAATTAATACCAGGAAAACACAGGTGCTCCATCAGTCAGTACCACACCATCCATATGTGTAACCATTTCAGCAAATGGAGAAGTTTGAAGTGCTGTGGGCAAGTTCACTTACCTTGGCAGTGTCTTTTCCAAGAAGATACACATTAACAATGAGGTTGACACTAATATTGCCAGAGCTAGCCCAGTATATGGAGGCTCCAAAAGAAAGTATGGGGAAAGAAGAAACTGACTACCAAAGTGAAGGTCACAGAGCCACTGTGCTGTCCTCATTGCTACATGCCTAGACAGTCTACCAGCACCATGTCAGGAAACTGAATCACTTCCATTTAAAATTATCTTAGGAAGATTCTCAAGATCACCTGGCAGGAGAAGATACCAGACACTGAGGTCTTTTCTCAAGCTAAACTGCCTAGGATTCTAACATTACTACAGAGAGAACAACTATGATGGTGATGGACACATTGTTAAAATGCCAGACACATGCCTGAGGAAAAAAAAAACTATTTTATGGAGAGCTCACACAGGACAAGTGCTCACAAGGGGGTCAGAAGAAGTGATACTGAGACACCCTGAAGGTTTCATTGAAGAACTTTAGAACTGATTGCACAGCTTCAGAGACACTGGCACAGGACTGCCCAGCATGGCGTGCCCTCATCAGTGAAGGTGCTTCACTCTATGAGGAAGGCAGAATTGAAACAGCTCAAAGGAAACCTGACATACATATATTTAGAGTTCCCACCCCGGGTGTTCCCATGGACTATTTGTGCCCAACCTGTGGTAGAGCATTTCCAGCACCTATTGGGCTAATCAGCCACCGTCAGACACACTGCAAATTAACTCAAGCATAGAGATGTCATTTTTGGTCTTCTTTGATAATGAAGAACAAAAACCAATCTATAAGAAACCACGAATGGTCATACTCTAGAGAAACATGAAAAGGATTACAGGAACTGATCCCAAGCAAAGGGAGCAAAACTAAGAGAACATTGTTCACCTTAACAACATTGTGGGTTGATCAACCTTGATGGATGCAGCTCCTCTCAGCAGTTGCAAGAGCTTGGACAACCCTGGGAGACCTCTTTTGGACAATGCTATCTATCAATGGAAAAAAAAACAAAAAAAAATCCAACAAACTACAGAATCTGAATGTTTGATTTTTAAAAATTTCTCTTATATTTTTCCTTCCTGTCTCATGGTTTTCTTTCTTTTCCCTTGGTCCTAATTTCTCATACCAAAAATGACTAATCTATATTTGTGTTAAACACAAATATGCATATACAACATTCACTAAAACTGTTCACTGTTGAAGAGATTGGGGTG